>NC_091979.1:191535029-191886903 GCF_044704955.1 Pristiophorus japonicus
CCCACACAGTTCGGCACCTGGAGCTACTGCACTTGCGTGCCGACTGTAGCGCGCATGTGCAGAGGTCCCGGCACTGTTTTCAGCGCAGGGACATGGCTCCGCCCCCCCCCCCCCCCCCCCCCCCCACAGCTCGTGCTGGCTGCGCCGAGGGCCAGAGGACCTGTAAGTAGGTGGAGAATACCGAGGATTTTTTTAGGCGCGAAAAACGGGCGCCCAGCTCGGAGGGGCGCCCGTTTTATTTCTTGTGGAAACTTGGGCCCTTAAAGTGGCACCAATGAGCCTTTAAATTCTATTCAGACAGAAGACATTGTTTTTTGGGGTCTTTGGTACTGGCTTGCTGGAGTAGTTACTTCTAATAAAAAAAGTAATTTCACGTGAGGGCTAACTGTACAATTCAATGTAAGCATTTTTATCATTTGCCTTTGGGTAAACAGCTTTGTTGTTATTGGCAATATATTGCTTTTTTTGTGGCGTAATAACAGTGTGGGCATAGGGATCGTTTCATACAGACTTCTAGTTAACAATAAGCTATCGGAGTTATGGTGTTGCAATCTTCATAAAGACCTGTGTATCCACAGATGCGAAGCTGGTTGCGAAGTTATAAATTAAAGAAAGAGTTGCATTTATATGGTGCCTTTCATAAGAACATAACATAAGAAATAGGAGCAAGAGTAGACCATTTGGCCCCTTGAGCCTGCTTCGCCATTTAATAAGATCATGGCTGATCTGATCATGGACTCAGCTCCACTTCCCTGCCTGCTCCTCATAACCCTTTATTCCCTTATCGCTCAAAAATCTGTCTATCTCCGCCTTAAATATATTCAATGACCCAGCCTCCACAGCTCTCTGAGGCAGAGAATTCCCCTGGTTTACAACCCTCTAAGAGAAGAAATTCCTCCTCATCTCAGTTTTAAATGGGCGACCCCTTATTCTGAGACTATGCCCCCTAGTTTTAGTTTCCCCGATGAGTGTAAATATCCGCTCTGCATCCACCTTGTCGAGCTCCCTCATTATCTTGTATGTTTCGATAAGATCACCTCTCATTCTTCTGAACTCCAATGATTATAGGCACAACCTATTCAACCTATCCTCATAAGTCAACCCCCTCATCTCTGGAATCAACCTAGTAAACCTTCTCTGAACAGCCTCCAATGCACGTGTTTTACAGCCAATTAGGATGTCACAACGTGTTTTACAACCAATTAAGCACTTTATTGATGTGTAGTCACTGTTGTAATGTAAGCTCTACCTCCCTGTTGTAATGTAAGCTCTCAAGCCCGTGTGGTGGCTGGTGTGCAACGGCCACCATATGTTTTTAAAAAAAAAAAAATCCATGCACTGACATCTTCCACCCTTCAGGATGTAGTTCAGGACCTGGAATATTAGATCCTTCGTTGAAACACTTGTGAACTCATCCTTTTTTGGCGTGGAAGCAAGTCATCCTCGTTTCGAGGGACTGCCTATGATGATGATGATGTAAGAAATGTGGCAGCCAATTTGCACACCATAAAGTCACACAAACAACAATGTGACATCGACCAGTTAATTGTTGGGTGAGGGATAAATATTGGCCAGGACTGCGGGAAGAACTCCCCTGCTAAAATAGTGCTGAGGGATCTTTTACGCCTCCCTGAGAAGGTTTAACGTCTCATCCAACAGACAAAACCTTCCTTTGTACTGTACTGGAGTGTCAGCCTAGATTTTAAATGTTGATGCCATTTGAATTAAAGATGACCGAATGTACCTAGTATGTTCATTCATGGAATTTTGGAGATTGCTGAGGAAGATAGAGGACAAGAGAAAAAAAATCACAATTTCAATTTTGAGTTTCTGGTAATACCACAATAATTGAGTGAACATAACTGATTCAAGTCTAATTGATATTTAGTATAAATCTGCAACAGCGGGTGGTAGAAATGGTATTTTTGCTCCAATTTGTTACTTGGCCTGCTTGGTCCACACATGGAGCCAGATGGCCTTGGGTAATTCTCTTTTTTTCACCTCTTCTCTCTCTCCTTCACACCCCCCCCACCCCCCCCTCAATCCTCGGGTAGAAGGCACTTAGTTGGTATCTTCCCACAGCTATGTGACAAAAATCAAGAAATCAGTGGAATGGGGAGTCAAACATACATGAAGTGTAATGAATTCATGCAACATTCAGACTAGAACGAACAGGTAGACTGGTTGCATAGATGCATGGACTGCAGAAGTTGTTATAATAGAATCATAGAGGCTTATGGCACAGAAAGTGGCCATTCGGCCCATCGTTTCTGTGCCGGCCGAAAAAGAACTATCCAGCCTAATCCCACTTTCCAGCTCTTGGTTGTAGCCCTGTAAGTTACGGCACTTCAGGTATTTTTTAAATGTGATGAGGGTTTCTGCCTCTGCCACCCTTTCAGGCAGTGAGTTCCAGACCCCCATCATCCTCTGGGTGAAAAAAATTCTCCTCATTCAAGGAATAATGATACTGCTATGTAGATAAAGTGAGACTGCGTATTGCAAATGTGTTCTTGTTCTTTGAAGCTGGTACAACGTGTACATACAAATGAATAACCCATCATGCAAACCAGTTATGTGGTCTGGAACAATTTATTTTCAGTCACCTTTTATATGTGGTTCTGACCCCAAGAAACTATATCTGTGCACATTTACATTGTTGAAATCGGCTCCTATGTCATGATGGCAGAATGATGGGCTCACACTTTTATGAGCTACTTTTAGCAATATAAAAGCAAAACGTAACTTCCCCCTTGATCTGAACTAATAGCACTAAATATAACTATGCAGGGGATTCTGTTGGTCACATAAGCTTCCTCTACCTTGCTATAACATATGTTGTGTCTTGCTAATATCTCTGTGCTGTAAAAGGAGACATTAGCAAAAAGATTGAGTTGATTTAGATGGGGAAGTTAAATGTTGATGAAAAAGAGGAAGCTGCATGATGTTAGAGAATAGATGGGCCAAGGCAGGAAGTTTTGTATGGGGAGATTGAAGTACATTCAAAGTACAAGACTGTAGCTACAAGATATATTCTAATATTCTTGCATGTTTGTTCAACTTCAGAATATGAATAAATGCAGAAAACAGGTTTAAATTTCTGATTGACTGGTAAAGTTAACTTGAATCACATTAGCCCTAAAACAACTACCACCCTGGATTGTTGGATTAATACTTGAATAAAACATTTAGGTTGCTTCTTGTAGCATGGGGTTTACTGGATTCTGTGCACACTTAAAATAAGCAATGTACTGTTGTCTCAACAGCTAGTCTTTATGCACTTGTCCTTCTATTAAGATTCTGTCTTAACTTGGTTTGTTACTCAGCATTGAGGTTGGGAATAGACATTGTCAATGTTCCCAATTAGTTCAGTTTCATTTTCACAGCTCCAGATGTACATAATTGTGTTTGATACAATGAAAGCTTAAAAATGCAAACACAAGTAATGTTTAAGTTAAGTTTTGATACAAGGGCTTTGCTGCTAATCTAGTTGAGGCATATAAAACAACTTGAAATCAGTTAACCTGCGAAGCTCCTGAACCAGCGAGGTAATCAAAGGAAAAAAAGACGAAGTGCTTAAATGGTTTTGGGATATATCAACTCGACAGAGCTCCGTGCAACCAGCTAAAATACAAACTCATCAAATCGGAGACTGACTTAAACAAAATTTGAGAACTGCCAAAGAAAACTGGCTCAGTGGAATCAGGGTTGATCAGTTAAGTGAAGTCAAAGTAACTACTGGAGGGAACCATTGGAATCATGTCCCAGCATAAATCAACCTCTTCAGAAAGGATGTTGGGTGAGGGGAGTTTCCAGGGAAAGTAAAAATATGGCCTATGAAAATGCAAATATCCAAACCAGATATTTCAACATAGTAGCTGCTGGTGGTAAAGAGGCTTTATTCTATCAGTGTCGGCTGTATTTGACTTGGGAGCAAACAGTGCGATAACCCACTGTCTCCAACCTATTAAAATTCTTGTACATGAGGGTGACCTTTTATGAATTCAGAATAATAATCCCTGTAAGTACTTAAGCCTGCTATTTTTTCTTCACTTCCTGGTTAATTGTACTGGATTTCCTGATCGGAACATTGCAAAGTTTGTTTTTGCCTGCCCCCTGCTGCCAGCATGCCTTGGTAGATGTTTTGAATTGACATATAAGGGGAGATTTTATGAGCCCATACCGATGGAGGAAGTACTGCTCCTTTCATCAGTAACCCACCTGTGATTTTTCGATGCATGGTGGTCGGTGAGAACTGGGAGGGGGGGAGGGGGGGTGGTGAAGAAATTTACCGATTGAGTTTGTATGCTGCTGTCTTTCAATTTTCTATAATGTGATTTAAAGGCTGAATACCATATACATTTCAAATATACTTAAAATGAATGTTAAAAATCAAGCAGAACACCCCTTTACTTTCTTTTGCAGTCAACTTTGAAGCTTTAATCATTGCCATGTCAGTGGTCGGAGGAGTTCTAATCTTGTCGCTGTGTATCTGCTGCTGTTGCTGCTGCAGGAACCGAAAGAATAAGCAGTAAGTGTTTGGCCTTCTATCATAAAACCAAGAGTGTTAGTCTGTGCTTCCGTTGTAGCTTCTTGGCCTCTCGCTGCATCTAGTGTGCCATTGGAGATTACAGTATTCAGTTCACTTTCCATAATGTTTCACTTCGAGAGAATGGAAAGTGAGGGAGAATACTTTTTGTTTAGGGTAGTCACCCTTTTATAAAAGAAAATTATACCCAGCAGATATTTTCTTTTTAAACTTTAAATTTTAGTGTTCAGCTCAAGGTAAGAAAGACTGAACAGGCTGGAAATCTTTTCGAAAGAAAAGAGAAGACTGAGGTGACCTGACAGGTCTTGATGAGATAGAGAAGGTGTTTCCACTTGTGTGTGGGGCGGGTGGGGTGGGGTGGAGGGATAAGAAGGCGTCCAAAACTAGGGGCCATAAATATAAGAGAATCACCAATCAATCCAATAAGGAATTCAGGAGAAACTTCTTTATTTGGAGAGTGATGAGAATGTGGAACTCGCTACCGTAGGGAGCAGTTGAGGCGAATAGCATTGATGCATTTAAGGGGCAGCTAGATAAACACATGAGGGAGTAAGGAGTAGAAGGACATGTTGATGGAGTGAGATGAAGTAAGGTAGGAGGAAGCTCGTTTGGAGCACCAGTATAGACTTGTTGGGCCAAATGGCCTGTTTCTGTGCTGTATGTAAGGCCTTAGGGTTTTCCTCCTCCTTGGGCTGCTCTAATTACAAAAAAATACCCTATGCATTCTGGAGTAGCCCCACTGCAAAACTTGGGTGTAGGGTGACTTTACTTCAGCCTGCTCTGAAGTCACTGAGCCCTGCTACAGCCGTGGAAATTTGAATTCTTAGCCTGTGGCATGGTTTACCGGAGAACAGGCCCCAAGGCAGGTTTGAAGCTGCACTTCGCCTATATTTCTCTTCCCCCATACACACTGATACAAAATGGACAATGTAGCACAGGCATCCATGTTTTGGGCTCCCAGGTAAAATTATCTGACTGCTGATGCAGCAGAGAACTCTAGCATTTTTTGGGGAGGAGGGGTTGGGATAAGAAGAGGGGGGTAGCGGGAGGAAAACCATTTATGAAATCATTCCAAGAAAATCGCGATGGAATTTTAAAACTAGCAGGAGCTGTCTATCTGGGAGGACGACTCTAATGTGAGCATGTAAAACTGGTAAACACATTTTATTTTCGGGAGGAAAAGGGATGAGAGACTATTGTGTTCAATGTAGTATGTGCGAGGTACCTGCTATAGCATGACCGATTCTTTAAAATGAATAAGGCTACCAATTGTAGAGCAGTACCACTTTACACGAGCTGCCATTCTATTGGCCAGTTGGAGCACCAAGGTTAGAGTGTCTATGGAGGAGCATATTGCCCATGCTGACCCAATCAGCTGGCATTATGAGAGCAGTGCCCTAAACTGTGTCGTCGTAATGATGTTGGACTTGATTGGATCCAGTATATCTTGTCTCTCTGGTGGAGAAGGAATGGTTCCTTCTGTGAACTGGAACAAAAGTAATCTTGGGCCATATTAGAAGGTGCCAAAAAGGTATAGTGAGAAGTGATGGGTCCAATGAAATAGGTTACCGAAAAATACTTGCATTTTGAACTTGTTCTTTTCAACAGGGGAATAAGTAATGAGCTTTTAGAACTTTTATTGCAGCATATCTATTTTTAAAAGTCTATTTGATTTGTTTAGACATGATGTCACAGATCAGAAAATTGAAAGGGAAAAAGAACAGAGGAAAATGCGGCAAGAAGAAAGGTAGGGAAAAGAAAAACGCCATCAAAAGGAAAACTGGCTTGTAATTGTTTATTGAGTTGCATCGCCAGAGTTTTTCCAGTCTTGAAAGTCTCTCCCTGTGATCCAGATGATCCCATGAACGTCATTCATTGTGTCCTGAATGAGCAAGCCATTAATTGTCAGCAATTTTGAGAAGACATCATAGTTACTTGCCCATTCCCCGTTGTCCTGGGTTTATGGTTTGTCTTCTGACCTGCTTAGCCAAAAGAGCAGCTTTAAAGATTTTTAGTTGAGGTTCACTGTCTACACTACAGATTCCCCTCCCCAGTTATGATCTCTGAGGGGGTGATTAGCTGCTACCTTTGTCATCAATGCATTGCTAGTGCTTATCCGTTTCAAAATCTCTTGTAGTATCTGCTCTATTACCCAAGATTGCTGGAATGGGCAAAACTAGCCTGGGTCATAGGCTGCAGACGATTGTCCCTCACTGCTTTGCCAATGGGCTCATGTTTCGGACTCCTGCTAGAACGGCGCACATAGAGAGACCCGCCTAATTTGTAGAACAAAAATTGCACCAGATACTTACCTTGCGATTCTCTGATAGCTGTAGACCCATTTCCAGCTTGGCGCTGCGCAGCAGGAGCTGCTGGGGATGGAGCTACAGCCCTGCGCCAAAAACAGTGCCGGCAGCTGCGCGCGTGCACAGTAGCTCCTGGCCCTCCCAGTGCGTCCTGTCTCCGGGGCGACGACCCCTATCCCTGGCTGAACGGATGTCGTCGCTATCCCCGGCCGAGTGGCCTGACACCGCTTACCTCATCGTTGGGGCCCGCCCGGCATCTCGCTGGGGGCAGGCCCCGCCCCAAGAGTCATCGGCTGCATGCGGTCCCCGCCTGAAGTCCGCAGCGGGCCCCGGCTTCCTCGGCGTGTCTTCTCCTCTCTTTTTACCCCCCCCCCACCCTTCGCTTCGGCCCTGCCCCCCCCTTTCTCTCTCCCTCTCCCCCTCCACCTCCCCCGTGCTGCAGTAGGGAGTAGAAATACGCTTTTTAAAATTTTTGTTTGATTTTATTGGTTAATTTATTGATTTATTTATCATTTATTATTGATGATGGCTATTTATTTGTAAAAGTGAAGTGTTTAATGTTTGTAAATACCCCCTTCTCCCTCTCTTCCCCCCCCCCCCCCCCCCCATCTCTCGTTCCCTATGCCTGATTTCTAAGTGTAGGTAAGGTTTTTCTGAGTGTACAAAAATCTATACTTACTCCATTCTAAGTTAGTTTGGAGTAAGTTTTTGCTGCCTAAACTTGCAAAACAGGTGTAAGTGGCTGGACACGCCCCCTTTTGAATAAAAAATCTGTTCTAAAATGGAACTATTCTAACTCACTAGAACTGGAGCAAACTAAATGCCGAGAACTGCAATTTCTAAAATGCTCCATTCCATACTAGTTGCTCCAAAAAAAATAGGAGCAACTCAGGCCGAAACTTGCGCCCTATAAAACTGTACCTACCCTGCATTTTTTGAGGATAAACATAAGAACCTAAGAAATATATGCAGGAGTAGGCCATAGGGCTCCCTCGAGCCAGCTCCGCCATTCAATAAGATCATGGCTGATCTGAACATGGACTCAGTTCCTATTCCCTGCCCGCTCCCCATAACCCCTTATCCCCTTATCGTTTAAGAAACTGTCCATTTCTGTCTTAAATTTATTAATGTCCCAGCTTCCACAGCTCTGAGGCAGCGAATTCCACAGATTTACAACCCTCAGAGAAGAAATTTCTCCTCATCTCAGTTCTAAATGGGCGGCCCCTTATTTAAGATCATGCCCTCTAGTTCTAGTCTCCCCCACCAGTGGAAGCATCCTCTCTGCATCCACAATGTCAAACCCCCTCATAATCTTATACGTTTCTATAAGATCCCCTCTCATTCTTCTGAATTCCAATAAGTAGAGGCCCAACCTACTCAACCTTTCCTCATAAGTCAAGCCCCCTCATCCCTGGGATCAACCTAGTGAACCTTCTCTGAACTGACTCCACAGCAAGTATATCCTTTTATAAATATGGAAACCAAAACTGCACGCAGTATTCCAGTGTGACCTCACCAATATCCTGTACAGCTGTAACAAGACTTCCCCGCTTTTATACTCCATCCCCTTTGCAATAAAGGCCAAGATTCCATTGGTCTTCCTGATCACTTGCTGTACCTGCATACTATCCGTTTGTGTTTCATGCACAAGTACCCCCAGGTCCTGCTGTACTGCAGCACTTTGCAATCTTTCTCCATTTAAATAATAACTTGCTCTTTGAATTTTTTCTGCCAAAGTGCATGACCTCACACTTTCCAACATTATACTCCATCTGCCAAATTCCTACCCACTCAGCCTGTCTATGTCCTCCTCACATATTGCCCTTTCTCCCAAACGAGCAGGGTGGATAAGGGGGAACCAATGGATGTGGTGTATTTGCATTTCCAGAAGGCATTCGATAAGGTGCCATGTAAGAGGTTACTGCACAAGATAACATTTCAAGGGGTTGGGGGTAATATATTAGCATGGATAGAGAATTGGCTGACTAACAGAAAACAGAGAGTTGGGATAAATGGGTCATTTTCCGGTTGGCAAACAGTGACTAGTGGGGTGCCGCAGGGATTGGTGCTGTTTCCTCAACTATTTACAATCTATATTAATTACTTGGATGAAGGGATCGAGTGTAATGTAGCCAAGTTTGCTGATATAAAGATGGGTGGGAAAGCAAGTTGTGAGGAGGAGACACAATCTGCAAAGGGATATAGACAGGATAAGTGTGTGGGCAAAAATTTGCCAGATGGAGTATAATGTGGGAAAATGTGAGGCTATCCACTTCGGCCGAAAAAATAGGAAAGCAAATTATAATTTAAATGGAGAAAAATTACAAAGAGCTGCAGTACAGAGGGACCTGGTGGGGGTCCTTGTGCATGAAACACAAAACGTTAGTATGCAGTTACAGCAAGTAATCAGGAAGGCAAATGGAATGTTGGTCTTTATTGCAAGGGGGATAGAGTATAAAAGCAGAGAAGTCTTGCTACAACTGTACAGGGGATTGGTAAGGCCACCTTGAGTACTGCATACAGTTTTGGTCTCCCTATTTAAGGAAGGATATACTTGCATTGGAGGCTGTTCAGAGACGGTTCACTAGATTGATTCCGGAGATGAGGGGGTTGACTTAAGATAGGTTGGGCCTATACACATCGGAGTTCAGAAGAATGAGAGGTGATCTTATTGAAAGATACAAGATATTGGGCCCAAGTTTCCACATGATTTGCGCCTGATTTTTTAGGAGCAACTGGTGGAGAACGGACTATCTTAGAAATCGCAATTCTCCACTTTTTTTTTCTGCAGTTCTAGTGAGGTAGAACAGTTCTACTTTAGAACAGAATATTTTCTTCAAGAGGGGGCGTGTCCGGCCACTGACGCCTGATTTCAAAGTTTTCACAGTGAAAACGTACTCCAAACTAAAGTAGAATGGAGCAAGTGAAGATTTTTGTAGAACTGAAAAAACCTGTTCTACACATTAAAAAATCAGGCGCAGGTTACAAATTAGGCGTCCAGAACGAGGTGGGGGGGGTGGGAAGGGAACTCATTAAATTCTGCAATAAATCCTTATTTATACTTCTACAAATATTATACAAATAAATCCAAACTGAATAAAAATTTATAAGCAAAGAAAAGATTAAATAAACCATCTTCCTACCTGTGTGAAAGTGCTTCAACCATCGTTCGAAGGAAACCGCCGTTTGTTGCCGCACAGGGGAGGGAGGGGAAGGTGACAGCGGCTTGTTGCCGCACAGGGGAGGGAGGGGAAGGTGACAGCGGCTTGTTGCCGCACAGGGGAGGGAGGGGAAGGTGACAGCGGCTTGTTGCCGTGGAGGGAGGGGAAGGAAAGGAGACAGCGGCTTGTTGCCACGCAGGGGAGGGAGGGGAAGGTAACAGCGGCTTGTTGCCGTGGAGGGAGGGGAAGGAGACAGCGGCTTGTTGCCGCGGAGGGGAGGGGAGGGAGGGGAAGGAGACAGCGGCTTATTGCCGCGGAGAGGGGGGAAGGAGACAGCGGCTTGTTGCCGCGGAGGGGAGGGAGGGGAAGGAGACAGTGAGAAGGGAAGCCTCAGTGCTGATGTGCTGATGGCAATGTGGTTTTATTAAAAAATGTTCAAAAATTAAACAGCTACAAAGAACTACAAAAATGGCCGAGTGCCAATGTTTTTTTTCACACTGAGCATGCGCGAACGCTCCAACGCGCACGTGCAGCGTTGCCGGCAGGAAAAAAACTAATTTAAATAGTACCCGCCCCCTCCCACTTACAAAATCGGCGCGAGTGTAGGCTCCGCCCCCTGGGCGCCACGCCAAACAGACAAGGAGCTGCAGAGCGCTCGAGAATAGCGCGTTTTTTTTTCTGGCGCCATTTTCGGCGCGAAAAACGGGCGCCCAGCTCGGAGGGGCGCCCGTTTTTTATCCTGTGGAAACTTGGGCCCAATGAGAGGGCTCGACAAAGTGGATGAGAGAGGATATTTCCACTCATAGGGGAAACTAAAATTAGGGGACATAGTCTCAGAATAAGGGGCCGCCCATTTAAAACTGAGATGAGGAGGAATTTCTTCTGAGGGTTGTAAATCTAGAATTCTCTACCCCCAGAGAGCTGCGGAGGCTGGGTCATTGAATATATATAAGGTGGAGATAGACAGATTTTTGAGCGATAAGGGAGTAAAGGGTTGGGTTGTGGGGAGCGGGCAGAGAAGTGGAGCTGAGTCTATGATCCGATCAGCCATGATCATATTGAATGGCAGAGCAGGCTCGAGGTGTCAAATGGCCTACTCCTGCTCTTATTTCTTATGTTCTTATATTGCTGGGGAATCTCGCATTGCTGCTGTACTGCACAGTTCAGACTTTGAGAAGTATCACGTGGCATTGTTCCAAAGGTCATTTTTTTTTGTCTTGCAGGAAAAGTGAAATGAAAGTCAGGCATGATGAGATCAGAAAGAAATATGGTGAGGAGCCTCCATTTTGAAATAGTATTTCATTGGTTTAATTTTTTGTTGAAGGAAACAGACTGCCTGTGCTTTATGCTACAGTCACTGAATGACTTGTGCCACTAACACTGTCATGCTAGTGATATTTGGTGAGGCAGATCTATAAAATTACATCGAATGTACAGCACAAACCGGCCGTTTGGCCCAACTGGTCTATGCTGGTGTTTATGCTCCAGATGAGCCTCCTCCCACCCTACTTAATCTAACCCTATCAGCATATCCTATTCCTTTCTCCCTTGTGTACTTATCTAGCTTCCTCATATCCAGTTCTAATGGTATAATGGATTCCAGTTCCACCGTGTTTTAAATCTCCTCTACATGTTGTACAGTTCATTCCACCGTACTAACTCCCAAAGCTTCTAAAATTTGGTTTGTGTCGGGAAAACTGCAGTGCGTGTGTGATGGTACAATTTGTCTCTCTTTACCTGCAAGATGGTGTGAATGAGAGGTTAACTTTAATATCTTGCACACATGGCAACTGGGCTTCAAGGGGCGAAGAAGCACATAGCCTAGATACCGACAGGGACCATGTAAAGGTGGATCCAAATGGCTGAGGCGAGAAGAAGATAAAGGTGGGAGCCCCTATGCCTACTGGAGAGAGAAGTAGATGGAGCCAAAGTCTTGCTGGATTGGTAGCCATGTAAAAGTAAAAGGCCTATCTTTATAGGACTGATTCCCTAATTGGGCATTTGTGGCAAGGAGCGCTACTCAGGAAATCATGGGCTTTTGATTTAATGCCCATTTCAATTAATGGACAGAAAATCTGGAACTGGTGGGTCTGACGAGCACTCCCTCTGAGCACCAAACGGGAGCCTGTTTGCAAATGCTTTTTTTTCTTGTAAGTAAAATCGTATTTCAGTTGACTTATTGAAAATGCAAGTAAGAATCATGTATCTTAACCTTGATTGTGCTTTTATTTCAGGTCTCTTCAAGGAACCAAATACTTACTCCAAATTTGAAAACAACTAATGCAATAAAATGTAGACAACTCAGCTTTTTTTCAAAACATTCCAAATTAATAGTGTTCCAATAGCTCAGCCTTTTATATACTCTACGTACTAACCTCTCCCTCCAAAAACCCCAGAGGAAGTGAAATCAAATAATCCAAGTTTACAATTTGATTTTATTCTCTGGGGAAGGGGAGCTATTTTTTTTAATTTGTCAAATTCTGGACCAGACACTGTTTAATCATATCTGCAAAAATTTCTAATCCTGCATCGCCTAGTTTCTAGTATTTGCACTGGCAAGACTCGTATCAGCAGTTGAAGCAAGTGTTGAAGATGGACCAAAACTACTCGGTTTCTGAATTTCCTAATTTAATTTTTCTTAACCAGAAAGAGTTCAAAATATAAAAGACTCAAATTCAAATCCTTCCGGCAGGATGCATGTCAAATTCCAGAACCAAGCTGTGCCATTGTGTCTTGCCCCTTTATTCCATCTCGCAATGCGGGTGGATTCGAGATATTTTCATTTTTTTTCTTGGATCTACCTGATTAACCGTTTCTGCAGCCTGGCAATGATCACCGGTCTGAAAGAAGCCCCTTTATACCGCCACTTGTAAACCAAAGAGTAAAAGAAGTTGTAAGTGCTACATTTCCAAATGGCTGTATGAATGAGAGGAAGGGGTCTGAGAATTGGGAACTAAACTAGTGCCTTTCTGTTTATAGAATTTCGTTTGTGCTCTTGAAGAGGCCGTGTTTGTATTTTCTATCTCATTGCACTCTGTAGAATGACCAATATATATTATTAGGACATAGTCCACTATCGCATTGCTTTATTGAGTGTGGGAAAGCTGCAAAGATAATTTTTTTAAACTGCTGATCTGTACTAAAAATAAAAATAATGAACAAAAACACTGGAAACTGGATTTTAAATAGAATGAAACCATCTGCGCCATGACATGCTGAGAGGAGATACCTGTATGCTTCAAGGGCAGGTATTGCACCAACATTTACCCAGGCTGAAATCGTGGTTATCAAAAGCATCATTCACAGGAAACAAAGTTCCACTCGTGTGACAGGAATGGGGGAGAGCTGGCCTTGACCAACCTGTTTCCATTCATGATGTCACTGGAGTGGAACGTCATGATGCCACAAGGAAGTGTCCTACACAAAATAGCCCAACTCAAAGCTTAGAGTTTTATAAAACACGAACTAGGAATAGCTGAGACGTCCAACAGTACATTATTGGGTAGTACGGTGGAGCATTCTATTTTACAAGACATCGGGTAGAGCCCTGCTGCAATGAGTCTTGCATAGATGTACCTGAAGCAAAATAAATGCAGCATCATTGATCCAGCCTTTAAGGAGAATATTTGAACTCGGGGGAAACCATAGTGCAACACTTAGTCCCACTGAATGAGAGAGTGAGTGATCAGTCCTCTCTCTCTGATTGGACTGAGAAGTAATAAGGCAGTATTTCAAGTCTCTTTGCAGTAAGCTGTTGTTTTTGAACTTTACATTATCCAGTTTGTGGCTATGGTGTGCAATTAAAAATATTTAAACCAAAAATATACTACATTGAGAGTAATAAACCCAGATATTACTGATACCTGCCCATGTTTTGTATATTGGAACTGTATAATAATGAAGGATTACAGTTAGGAGTGAAGACAGACAGTAGAAAATGCACAGCTACAGTAAGTTAAGGTTTAGGATGAGACATTAGTGTTCATTAGTCTATAAACAGAACAGCTTAATGTAGACTATAATTTTAAGTGTCTTTAACAGATAACACTTGGTCCATGTGATCTCCTGGACTGGTTTTGATCACCTGAAGGGGTCGTAGAGGAATTTTAGAGTATTTTTTCCCTTATTTGCCCTGTTTCCCCCCCCCCCCCGTCCTCCCAGGAGATTACATGGCTGGCGGTGGAGTGGAGAAGTGTTTAGTTATGATGCTCCAGTCATCGAGTGTGGGGAAGCTTAATGCACCGGCTGGTCTTTTCCAGCCCGCCATTTTTGTATGTTCGTATAATTATTGCAGGAGTTCAGCATGCAATCTGTGCACCCAAAACTATTTAAGCCAGAGTTGAGGAGTTGTAATCAAAAGAAAACCTGGAGAATGAGTCTGGGTTCATTATTTGTTTGTTAGATGAATTTAACTTCTCTAATATCTTACTCTGAATTAAACCTAGTGTAAATTTTCACTGCAAAGGTAAAGATTTTCCTTTCTTTTCATTTAATTCTAGTTACATAATGCTATTTGAGGGAACTGCATTTTGCCATAAGTGGAGTTTGTCACAACCTATCCATTTCATTGATCCAATTGTGTCTGTTATTGCTGCCCCTTGGCAGTATCATCCAAAAACACGGAGTCAGTTTGCACATGTACGCTAATGACACCCAGCTCTACCTCCACCACTTCTCTCGACCCCTGCTTGGTATCTAAATTGTCAGATTGCTTGTGCGACATCCAGTACTGGATGAGCAGAAATTTTCTCCAATTAAATAGTGGGAAGACTAAAGCCATTATCTTTGGTCCCCGCCACAAACTGCGTTCCCTAACCACTGACTCCAGCCCTCTCCCAAGCATCAATCTGAGGGTGAACAAGACTGTTCACAACCTAAGTGTCATATTTGACCCTGAAATTAGTTTCCAGCCACATAATCTACGGCATAACTAAAATTACCTTTTTCCATCTCCGTAACATTGCCCGCCTCCGCCTCAGCTCTTCTGCTGAAACCCTAATTCATGTCATTGTTACCTCTAGACTTGACCACTCCAACTCACTCTTGGCCGGCCTCCCACATTCCTACACTATGTAAACTTGAAGTCATCCAAAAATCAGTAGCCCGTGTACTAACCTGCACCAAGTCAAGATCACCCATCACCCCTGTGCTTACTGACCTACATTGGCTCCCAGTTAAACAATGTCTCGATTTCAAAATTCTCATCCTTGTTTACAAATCACTCCATGGCCTCGCCCCTCCCTATCTCTCTCATCCTTTTCAGCCTCACAATCCCACAAGATGTCTGCGCTCCTCAAATTCTGGCCTCTTGCACATCCCTCATTATAACTGCTCAACCATCGGTGGACATGCCTTCAGCTGCCTGGGCCCTAAGCTCTGGAACTCTCTCCCTAAATCTCTACTCTCTACCTCTCTCTCTTTAAACAAGCTTTTGATCGTCTGCTTTAATTTCTTTTGTGGTTCGGTGTCAACTTATCTGTTTGTCTGAAACACTGTTGTAAAGTGCCTTGGGATGTTTTACTACATTAAAGGCACTATATAAATAATTATTATTCAAAGGATGCTAAGTTTCATCAGTTGTGTTTAAATATGAGGAGCAGTATATGTTGGAGCACCAGTGCTTTATTGAAATAAGTCATTCCCCATCTGAGTCTTTAAACTCAACTGTTTAGTGAAAAGGGATACTGAGCAGAGGTCGGGTCCCTTTCTTTGAGAGGGACTAAAATTCACAGGGTTATCACTGGATGATGCTTGCACGCCTCCTAGCAGCAATATTAGAAACATAGAAAATAGGTGCAGAAGTATGCTATTCGGCCTTTCGAGCCTGCACCACCATTCCATATGATCATGGCTGATCTGTGCCTGCCTGTTCTGTAGGCCATAGCTATGCATGGTGCAAGACCTGAGCAATAAGAGAAAGTAAGTTTTGGAAAAACTGAGCAAGTGGAAATAAGAGCTTTGAGAGCATGAACGCCATGAAATTCGGGGTGCAGGAAGGCTGACAGCTAACCTGGCATTGACTATTGCAGGCCTATTGACTATTGAAACACCTGTGACCTCATCCCTTTTTGACGTGGAAGCAAATCATTCTCTTTTTGAGGGACTGCCTATGATGATGATGATGATTGCAGGCTGGGTTAAACTTGTACAATCACCTGCTATCTGGGTTAATGTAAATCCATCAAGTACTTGAGGATAGTTTGAAAGTGTAAGATGTTGGTTTATGTAATTATTATCGTAGATGTTCCAGTTTATCAACAATGCTAGAATGTAAAGCCATAGCTACGAAGTGGTGTTGGTACAAGTCTGATTTGGCACAGGAGTGAGATTTATTGTGAGCTGGGTATTACTGATGCCAATTTAGATTGTGCAATAAAAACAGAAAATGCTGGAAATCTCTGCCGGTCAGGCAGCACCTATGGAGAGGAAGTAGATGCTGCCTGACGACCTGAGATTTCCAGCATTTTCTGTTTTTATTCCAGATTCCAGCATCTGCAGTATTTTGCGCTTGTATTGGATTGTGCAATTTGTTTATTGTAGAAAGTTTTAATCCTTTGTCAATATACAGCTTATCTTGAATCATCACAAATCAAAACATGCCCTATCAGAACAGTTTAAGGGGTTGTATAATGTTGCTGAGACCCTTAAAATTGAATGTCCTGGATAAGACCCAGCACCATTATACCGTAAATGACAACACACAACTGCATCAAACGTACAACCGAGGGATGGGCTGTTGGGCCCAACCAGTCTGTTTTTATTCACCATGCGATCACTAGTTTCCTTTATTTCTCTCTCTTTCCCCACCACCCACCACCCTTGGTGCCTGTTGAACTTCAAGTAAAGAAAGACTTGGATTGATGTGGTATTACAGAAACAGCAATGTGCTAATGCCCAGATCAGGATAAAATTACAGGCACACACTATAAAGCGAGGAGAACCCTTTCAGGTTGTGGTTTATATTTACGAGGAAGATTTGCATTTATATGGTGCATTTCACAAAATCGGGATGTCCCAAAGTGCTTTACAGCCAATGAAGTACTTTTGAAGTGTGGTCACTTGTAATGTAGGAACTGCGACAGCCAATTTGTGCACAGTAAAGTCCCACAAACAGCATCTGGGCCTCGATTTAATGTCTCCTGAAAGGTGAGCCAGGGCTGACACGACCCAAGCAACTTTGTACAAGGTGAAGAATTTATATTGGGGGTAAGACCATATGGTGAGCGGTGCATTCATAAGCATCTCATCGCAACTTAAATCCAGCATTGCAAATTGTAATTTAAGTGTAATAAAAACTATTAAAAGTATAAACACTGAAGAAGTTAGTTGTCACTTGCTCGGCTGTGAAGCCTTTTGGTGTTATCGTGCATTTTCCAGCTATTTTGGGAACAAGTCGAAGAATCTGGAGATTGAAATTCAATAAAGGGAGCAGTCGGAGATCTGGGCTCTTGTGCCCAATGTTTTGGGCCGCTCCGGAGCAGAGTTCAAGGGAGGGCCATTGGAATGCCAAGAACTCCTCTGTGCCGGGGGTTGGGGCGTTCGGCGGCTGTTCCGATTCAGAACGGCGGGCTAGTTTTCGAAAAACGCCGCTCCGAGGGCGGTAGAAACGAGAAACCGGCACAGAAGTGTCACGGCACCGGGAAGAGGGGATGAGCTCCGCAGAGAGTACAGACAGCTCAAGGAAAAGCAGCCATGAGGGCGGCCTCAAACCCGAGGCGGAGACGCCGACCCAAGTAACAACTTTAACCATACATGGCCGGGAATTTCACCTTGATTGTTTGTTGATCCATTCATTTTTGTAACTTTGATTCTGCTTCTAGCTCCCCTCGTTTGTATGACTTTGTGATTTATCTGCACGTTAACTTAGAAAAGCATCAAAAGCTGCCAAACATTAAAAGTCTCCTCCATAGTGTCTGCTCTGACGACTCCAGCTTCACCTCGGCCTCCTGCACTGTTCCAATGAAGCTGGAGGAACAGCACCTCATCCTTCGTCTAGGCACCTTACAGCCCTCTGGACTCAACATAGAGTTCAACAATTTCAGACCGTAACTTCTGCCCATATTTTTTTTCCCTCTCTTTCCCATGGCAGCTGGTGATGATTCCGCCATTCACACCCCATCTAGACTCATCTTTTGTTTCCTAACTTGTACCATTATCAGCTCATGTTTGCCGTCATCCCTATTGTCTCTTAAATCACTCCTGCCTTCTACTCTATCACAGACCTTCCCTTCCGTTCTTTCCTCTCCTCCCTCTTTCAGAGCTCCTGCACTTCCTTAAGAAACTGTTACATCTCGAACTTTTCCAGTTTTGACGAAGGGTCACAGACCCAAAACGTTAACTCTGTTTTTCTCCACAGATGGTGCCTGACCTGCTGAGATTGCCAGCATTTTCTGTTTTCATCCCCCAAAAACCTGATCATTGAAGCTTACAGTTTGGAATGAGGCCATTTGACCCAAAGTGTTTCTGCTGGCTCTTTGAAAGTGCTATCCAATTGGCCCCACCAGCTGCAACTGTTTCATAAGTAAGAAATAGGAGCAGGAGTAGGCCATTCGGCCCCTCGAGCCAGCTCCGCCATTGAATAAGATCATAGTTGATCTACCTCAACTCCACTTTCTCGCACTATCCCCATATCCCTCGATTCCCTTAATATCCAAAAATCTATCAATCTCTGTCTTAAATGTATTCAACAACTGAGCCTCCAAAGCCCTCTGGAGTAGAGAATTCCAAAGATTCACCACCCTCTGAGTGAAGAAATTTCTCCTCATCTCAGTCCTAAATGGCCGACCCCTTATTCTGAGACTGTGACCCCAGGTTCTAGACTCCCCAGCTGGGGGAAACATCCTCCCTTCATCTACACTGTCAAGCCCTGTAAGAATTTTGTATGTTTCAATGCCTCTCATTCTTCTAAACTCTAGTCCATCTCTCCTCATAGGACAATCCCCCCAATCCCAGGAATCAGTCTGGTGAACCTTCATTGCACTACCTCTATAGCAAGTATATCCTTCTTTAGGTAAGGAGACCAAAACTGTACACAGTATTCCCAGGTGTGGCTTCATCAGGGTCCTATATAATTGCAGTAAGCTATCTTTACTCTTATACTCAAATCCTCTTGTAATAAAGGCCAACATATGATTTGCTTTCCTAATTGCTTGCTGTCTGTGCATATTAACTTTCAGTGATTCGTGTACAAGGACACCCAGGTCCCTCTGAACGGCAACATTTTCCAATCTCTCACCATTTAAAAAATACTCTGCTTTTCTATTTTTCCTACCAAAATGGTTAACTTCACATTTCTCCACATTATATTACACCTGCCATGTTCTTGCCCATTCACTTAGCTTATCTATATCCCTTTGCAGCCTCTGCATCATCCTCACAACTTACATTCCCACCTAGCTTTGTATCATCAGCAAACTTGGAAATATTACATTTAGTCCCCTCATCCAAATCATTGATACAGATTGAATAGCTGAGGTCCAAGCACTGATCCTTGTGGTAATCCACTAGTTACAGCCTGTCAACCCGAAAATTGTCTGTTTATTCCTACTCTTTGTTTTCTGTCAACCAATCCTCAATCCATGTTAGTATATTACCACCAATACTATGGGCCCTAACTTTGTTTAATAACTTCTTGTGTGGCACCTTATAGAATGCCTTCTGAAAATCTAAATACACCATATCCACTAGTTCCCCCTTATCTATTCTGCTAGTTACAACCCAAAAAACTAACAGATTTGTCAAATATGAGTTCCCTTTCATAAATCTGTGTGGACTCTGCCCAATCCTATTATTATTTTCTAAGTGTCCTGTTACCACGTCCTTAATAATAGATTCAAGCATTTTCTCTACTACTGATGTCAGGCTAACTGGTCTGTAGTCCCCCGTTTTCTCTCTTCCACCCCCTTTCTTTATTAGTGGGTTTACATTTGCTACCTACCAATCCATGGGAACCATTCTAGAATCGATGGAATTTTGTAAGATGGCAACCAATGCATCCACTATCTCTATAACCACCTCTTTCAAAACCCTAGGATGTCGGCCATCACGTCAAGGGGATTCAATGGAATTTAGAAGAATGAGAGGGGGTCCTCATAGAAACATATAAAATTATGACGGGACTGGACAGGTTAGATGCAGGAAGAATGTTCCTGATGTTGGGGAAGTCCAGAACCAGGGGTCACAGTCTAAGGATAAGGGGTAAGCCATTTAGAACCGAGATGAGGAGAAACTTCTTCACTCAGAGAATTGTGAGCATATGGAATTCTCTACCACAGAAAGTTATTGAGGCCAGTTCATTAAATATATTCAAAAGGGAGTTAGATATGGCCCTTATGGCCAAAGGGATCAAGGGGTATGGAGAGAATGCAGGAATGGGGTACTGAAGTGCATGATCAGCCATAATCATATTGAATGGTGGTGCAGGCTCGAAGGGCCAAATGACCTACTCCTGCACCTATTTTCTATGTTTCTATGAGATACAGTACCTTTAGCTTTGACTTGTTTTTACTTTTCCCTGATGTCACCTTAGCCACTGATGCCTTATTACTCTTTCTGTCCTTTTCTGACGCACTCTGTTTATTTGTACCTAAAACTCTCATCTGCTCTAGAGCCTTGACATTTCTCTTGCTGCTTTTAAATTTACTTTTTCTGGAATCTTCTAACCACCCGCCTTCATTTGTTTAAAGTCTTGTCGACTGCCCTAGTTATTCGATTCAACAGGACACTGGTCCCAGCCCGCTTTATTTGGACCCGGTCCCAATGGAACAGCTCCCTCGTTCCCCAGTACTGGTGCCAGTGCCCTAAAACTCCTTCCTCCCACACCACTCTTTGAGCCTCGCATTTAAACCTCTAATCTTTTTGTCCCTATGCCAAATTGCACGTGGCTCAGGTAACAATCCAGAGATTATTACCTTTGAGGTTCTGCTTTTTAATTTGGATCCTAGCTCCTCAAACTCCCTCAACAGAACCTCATTCCTAGTTCTACCTATGTCGTTGGTTCCTACGTGGACCACAACAACTGGATCCTCCTCCTCCCCCTCCAAGTTCTTCTCCAGCCATGAGGAGATATCCTTAACCCTTGTACCAGGCAGGCAACATAGCCTTTGGTACTTCCTGTCGCTGCTGCAGAGAACAGTATCTCCCTGACAATACTGTCGCCTACCACTACCACATTCACGAGCAAGTACCTCGTACCTGTTGGACAAGGGCTGAGGCACATCCATCACTATATCCTGGGTCCCCTTACCTCCCTGACTCGCAGTCACACCCTCCTGTTGCTGATCATTGACTAACTCTAAAGTACTGCTTAACCTCAGGGGTGTGACTGTCTCCTGGACCAAAGTGTCCAAGTAACTCTCCCCTTCCCTGATGCATTGCAATGTCTGCAGCTCGGACTCCAGCTCAACAACTCTGAGCCAAAGTTACTCGAGCTGCAGGCACTTACTACAGATGTGGTTGCTTAGGATCTTGCTGGATTCCATAAACTCTCACATGCTGCAGTTACATCACACCACCTGCACTGCCATCTGTATCTAACATTATTTTATTTATATAATTAATCACACTTGTTATTCAAATGATTATCTTTACTTTCAATGTTTAGTTTTAATTAGTTAATTTAGTTTCACTTATTAATTCAATAAAGTTATAGCAGTTAATACTTTCCCAGTTCTGAATTTAATTCACTTACCTAACCTAAAGAGCAAAAGAGCAAAATAGCTGTAATACTCACCAAACTGCCACTTCTACGCATCCCAAAGGATTTTCCCCTCTTCCCTTTCCCTCTTGTCTTTACTTTCCACTTCCCTTTATTTCCCCCTTGCACTCAGTTTCTGCTCCTACCTAAGTCCTGTGCTCTTAGAAGTGATTCTGGTTGCTGCTTGCTGTAGGCTGGAGTTCCTGTTCTCTTGCGAATTCTTGCACACAGTGTTCAGCAACTGGAATCACTTCAAATAGCAGCATGACTTATGTGTTTTGGGGAGCAGGTTACTGGCCCACACTGACTTTTATCTATGAACACGAGCATACAGACTGAGTTCCCAGAATGGCTGGCATGTATGAATTTGGCGCCTCTCTATTTTTCACAATGCTAATGTGGTATTTTTCAGGGTTGTTTGAAGGAGTTAATGCCAGCTGCTGGTCATGGTTCAGGGGTCTGAGAGCAAGATGAAGTATTTGATGATGATGCTGCTGAATAGTTTCGTCTTTGCTATGTTTTGAAACATAGGAACAGGAGTGGGCCCCTCAAGCCTGTTCCACCATTCAATTCATGGCTGATCAGTGTCTTAACTCCATTTACCTGCCTTGGTTCCATATCCCTTAATACTAACAAAAATTATCAATCTCAGTTTTGAAATTTTCAATTGACCCCCAGCCTCAACACTTTTTTTGGTGGGAGAGTTCAAGATTTCCCGTTCCTTTTATGTGAAAAAGTGCTTCCTGACATCACCCCTGAACAGCCTAGCTCTAATTTTAATTTATACGTCCTTGTTTGTGATTCCCCCACCAAAGGAAATAGTTTCTCTCTAACTACTTTATCAAATCCTTGAAACATCTTATACACCTCAATTATCTCTTAATCGTCTGTAATCAAGGGAATACAAGCCTATTCTAAGCAACCTGTCCTCATAATCTAACCCTTTTAGCACTGGTATCATTCTGGTGAATTTGCACAGAACCCCCTCTTAGGCCAATATATTCTTCATGAGACACAGTGCCCAGAATAGTTTGTCCTCTATTTACTGCCTTCACCCCAATATACACCAAGTTACCCTCATTTTTGTAGCCTTTGCCTCTCCTCCCACCCTCTTATGAATTAGCTGGCCGTCCCAAAATCATTGAAAGAAGAGAGCTGGAATGGACTATGCTGGGCACCCTATTCTGAAGGTACTTTTGCTTTGCTGCTAATAAAAAACCTGGATTCAGGAGAGTGTTGCACTACACTGACCCCTACACTCTCTCCCATTCATGTTGAACTCAGCTACAGGGCCATAACATTGCTTGCACTGAGCTATCTCTACACATTTACAATTGGCTGGAATGGGAGCCAATGAATGTGGCGGCAGCCGGCAAAACCCAGTTGCTCCCAATGAAGATAGTAAATAGCATAGAAAAAAACATTAAACTAAACTGTGATAGGAGGACAAGGGAGCAGATTGGACACTAGTAAAATACAAATTTAGGAGTAATGTTAGGAGGTTCTTCACAGAAAGAGGCATCAACCCATGAAATGGACTTCCTGTAGATTAACGGAAGAAGAACAACTTACATTTATATTGCAGCTTTAAATAAAATGATCCAAAGTGCTTCAAAGGAGCATTATCACAGAAAATTTGACGCCGAGCCAAATGAGATATTAGGACAGGTGAAAGAGGTAGATTTTAAGGAGCGTGTTAAAGGAGAAGAGAGAGATGGAAAGGCTGAGAGGTTTAGGGAGGGAATTCCAGAGCTTCTGGCCTCGGCAGCTGAAGGCACGGCCACTAATGGTAGAGCGAAGGAAATCAGGGATGTGCAAGAAGCCAGAATTGGCGGAAAGCAGAGTGCTTGGAGGGTTGTACAGGAGCTTATAGAATGAGAGAGGGGCGAGGCCATGGAGAGATTTGAAAACAAAGAATAGAATATTAACATTGAGACGTTGCCAGACTGGGAGACAATTTAAGTCAGCGAGCTCAGGGGTAATGAGTGAACGGGACTTGGTGCAAGTTAGAATACAGACAGCTGAGTTTTGAATGAGCTCCAGTTTACTAGAATGGAAGGTGGGAGGCCTGCCAGGAGAGCAGTTAGATAATGAGATGGAACTATAGCGTCCTTGTCAATAGATGAATGAAGCAAACGGGGCCAATTTTTAAAAAATTTCAAAATATACTTTATTCATATAAAAATTTGCACAGTACATTGGAAAGCAGTTCTGTACATTTGGATGCGGTCAGCAATTTCATACAATACATTTGGATGCTGACGGCAGTTCCATTCATTACATTTGCTTGCTTTACATTTCGAGGTACAATTCAGTACAATCCAGGATACATTGTAATACAGTCATCAAATGACGTTACATGTGGCACTATATGTACGTGGAATGGGTGAGGGTACAGTTACATTTCTTTGCAACATACATTACTAAACAGAACTTGCATTATATATGACACTACATAGGTGTTTTCAGATCATGTATACAAAAAGTTTACAAGTACAGCCCGAGGGGCGTTTTATACTGATACCAGCCCCTGGGTTTATCGTGGCGGAAGGGCTTTAAACTGTGGCTCTTCCCCACCGTGCCTGCACCAATTTTTAGTGCGTCCCTCACCACGTACTCCTGGATCTTGGATTGCGCCAGTCTGCAACACGCAGACGTGGACATCTCCTTGCTCTGGAAGACCAGCAAGTTTCGGCAAGACCAAAGTGCGTCTTTCATCGAGTTGATGGCCCTCCAGCAGCAAACGGGCCAAATGGCTTCCTCATCTGTATTGATCTTGTGAGCAGAATATCTCCATGTAAAAGTTTTGCATCTAGCTCTTGTTTCGTCCATCACATTTCAATGTTATACTTACACCTGATTAAGTCAAATTTCATATTCATAAAACAGTAACAAATTACAATCAGAGAGATTTGGAGTATGCTAAGGAGCAAATACCTATCAATCAAAAATGGGCAGTCAGCAAACAACTATAGGTAGCAACGATAGAATGGGAACCAATGAAATTGGCTCCAAATACTTGCCAAAAATCTTGGCTGACGACTCGCTTTTTCACAAAACTGAGGAATTAATGTGGGAAATAAGACTTTTAAATATTAAACATGTAAAAATGATTACATTTATCTTGTGTTTAAAATGTTGCTAACAAGTGGTTTGGTCAGAGGCTGATCCATTCCTGAGATGTCTGAGACGAGTTCAGAGTCAACAGTTGAATGGAGAGGCTAAACTAGGTCGCAGGCCACAAATCCCACAATGCATTTGTGTGACTGTTTATGGAATCTGTGAACAAAACTCCCAAATGCCCTAGTCCTGTTCTCAGCAAGCAATCACTGCACTGCAGCTTCTTTGAATGCTTTGAAGGCCATCTCCTTCAAGTCCAATGAACTCCACCATGTGTTGGGTTTGGTGGGGTGGGGGGATGGGGGGAGAAACATACAGGATTGTGTAATTTTTAAAGTGTCTGGCAGAAGTACTGTTACAGTGTGCTGTAGGTGGTGCATCTCAGACTCGGCACACATTCCAACCAAAGCCCCAGCATTCCCTGAAACTCTAAACGTTTATCCACTGGCTCCATAAGGAATGCAAATCTATCTCTGAAGTGACACTCCAATCAGTAATTTTAACCGAGTACAATGAAAAGATTGTCTTTTTTTTTAATTCAATTTTAGGAAGTGGGTGTTGCTGGCAAGGCCAGCATTCATTGTCCATCCCTGGATGCCCAGAGAAAGTTTGAGACACCTGATTGACAGAGATTTAATCAGTGTATCCTGATTGTAAATAGACCTATGAAGAAAGGGATGGACAGGACCAGAGGAGACTGTTGCTGTCGACTTGGGTCATCACAAAGTTCATGAAATACCATACATTACTCCTGCCTGCACTGCCAACCGAGGCAATGTGCTCCCTAATTTCACCACCCTCTGTTCACCGTTCACTCTTCTATGCTCTTAGTTCAAATCCTGTATTTTTATTCCTCCTCAGGATCCTGTGAATGATCATGAAGGGGACAATCTCCATGTGTGTTACAATGTTGTTTATTTCTTTCTGTGAAATGTTTTAGAATGAAAGCACTGTAGCTCTAATACCTAGGCTTCACAAGGAGTAACACGGTAGGATTATGGGCACGGTTAATAACCGACATTTTAGTTCCACAAAGAGTGCCATGTCCTATGTCCGAGATATACCAGGGAAGTGACAGCCAGCCCTGGCACACACAAAATGTATGCAGGTACAGCAAGTAATCAGGAAGGCAAATGGAATGTTGGCCTTTATTGCAAGGGGGAATAGAGTATAAAAGCAGAGAAGTCCTGCTACAACTGTACAGGGCGTTGGTGGGACCACATCTGGAGTACTGGTGCAGTTTTGGTCTCCTTATTTGAGGAAGGATATACTTGCATTGGAATTCAGTGAAGGTTCAGCAGGTTGATTCCTGAGATAAAGGGGTTGTCATATGAAGAAAGGTTGAGCAGGTTGGGTCTTTACTGATTGGAATTTAGAAGAATGAGAGGTGATCTTATTGAAACATGTAGGATTCTGAGGGGGCTTGACAGGATAGATGCAGAGAGGATGTTTCCCCTGTGGGGAATCTAGAACTAGGGCGCATCATTTCAGAATAAGGGGTCGCCCATTTAAAATGGAAATGAGGAGGAATTTCTTTTCTCAGAGGGTTGTGAATCTGTGGAATTCTCTACCCCAGAGAGCTGTGGTGGCTGGGTCATTGAATATATTTAATATGGCGATACAGTTGTAGCAAGACTTCCCTACTTTTATACTCCATCCCCCTTGCAATAAAGGCCAACATTCCATTTGCCTTCCTAATTACTTGCTGTACCTGCATGCTAACATTTTGTGTTTCACATACAAGGACCCCCAGATCCCTCTGTACTGCAGCATTTTGTAATCTCTCCTCATTTAAATAATAAATTGCATTTTTATTTTTACTACCAAAGTGGATAACCTCACATTTTCCCACATTATACTCCATCTGCCAAACTTTTGCCCAGTCACTTAGCCTGTCTACATCCCTTTGCAGATTCTTTGCATCCTCCTCACAACTTGTTTTCCACCTATCTTTGTATCATCAGAAAATTTGGCAACATTACACTCGGTCCCTTCATCCAAGTCATTAATATAGATTGTGTTACCGGTATATATGCAACACCTTGTAACCAGCATTCTACCGCCACCAGAGGGCGCATCTATTGGACTCCCAAGGGATCCCAGCATCCCTTGGGAGCACTGCACATAAGCAGGTCTCCCATGCTGTGCCAGCACTCTGGAGTCAGAATAAAGAGACTAAGGTCACACTTATTCAAGTCTACAGTACTCAGTCACATTGCTTTATTTGAGACATAACAGATTGTAAATAGTTGAGCCCCTGGCATTGATCCCTGCGGCACCCCACTAGTTACAGTTTGCCAACATGAAAATGACCTATTTATCTCGACTCTCTGTTCTCTATTAGTTAGTCAATCCTCTATCCATGCTAATATATTACCCCCAACCCCGTGAACTCTTTTCTTGTGCAGTAATCTTTTATGTGGCACTTTATCGGATTCCCTTCTGGAAATCCAAATACACGCCATCTACTGGTTCCCCTTTATCCACCCTGCTCGTTACATCGTCAAAGAACAGCAAATTTGTCAAACATGATTTCCCTTTCATAAAATCATGCTGACTCTGCTTGACTGCATTATGATTTTCTAAATGTCTTGCTACTACTTCCTTCGGGCTCAATTTTCCTCAGGCCCATTTTCTGGCATATTGCCAGAGTTACACCCGTACTTCTGGACCAGAAATGTGCCAGAAGTAATTTGCCAAAGTTTCCCCGATGTATAATTCGAATTTGGCACTGTGCAGCATGTCCAGTCACCTTGGGGGGGTGGAGCCTGTTGCCTGTATCAAAAAATGAAGCCGCACCTTCTGCGCATGCACGGGAAAAAACGTTACGTTTTTGACGTCGTTCCAATGGACGCACATGCTCAATACAGCTCGTATTTAGCAATCGACCATTTTTAAAGAACCAGTTGTGTGTGTGTGAGAACGTTGAGTGCTGTGTGAGAACATTGGAAAAATCGCAGCTGCAGCAATACAAGATGCAACGTGAAGCAAGGACGAAGAATTTCTTACAGGAAGAAGTGGAGGCACTAGTTACTGTGATTGAGAACAGATGGCAGGAGCTGGACACCAGCAGAGGTCACATAAAAGTTCCACCCAAAGAAATGAAGAAACGCTGGAACCAAGTTGCAGAAGGGGTTGACTGTGGATGGGCAATGGCAGACATTTAGAGACCGCATGGTTCAACTACAACAATTGTACATTCCTGTCTGGCTTAAAAATAAAAAAGGGAAGGTGGCTCAACCGTGGCTATCAATGGAAATCAGGGATAGTATTAAAGTCAAGAAAGTGGCATACAAATTGGCCAGAAATAGCAACGAACCCGGAGACTGGGAGAAATTTAGAACTCAGCAGAGGAGGACAAAGGGTTTGATTAGGGCAGGGAGAGTACGAGAGGAAGCTTGCAGGGAACATTAAAATGGACTGCAAAAGCTTCTATAGATATGTAAAGAGAAAAAGGTTAGTAAAGACAAATGTAGGTCCCCTGCAGTCAGAATCAGGGGAAGTCATAACGGGGAACAAAGAAATGGCAGACCAATTGAACAAGTACTTTGGGTCTGTATTCACTAAGGAGGACACAAATAACCTTCCGGATATAAAAGGGGTCAGAGGGTTCAATAAGAAGGAGGAACTGAGGGAAATCCTTATTAGTCGGGAAATTGTGTTGGGGAAATTGATGGGATTGAAGGCCGATAAATCCCCAGGACCTGATGGACTGCATCCCAGAGTACTTAAGAAGGTGGCCTTGGAAATAGCAGATGCATTGACAATCATTTTCCAATATTCCATAGACTCTGGATCAGTTCCTATGGAATGGAGGGTAGCCAATGTAACCCCACTTTTTAAAAAAGGAGAGAGAAAACAGGGAATTATAGACTGGTCAGCCTGACATCGGTAGTGGGTAAAATGATGGAATCAATTATTAAGGATGTCATAGTAGCGCATTTGGAAAGAGGTGACATGATAGGTCCAAGTCAGCATGGATTTGTGAAAGGGAAATCATGCTTGACAAATCTTCTGGAGTTTTTTGAGGATGTTTCCAGTAGAGTGGACAAGAGAGAACCAGTTGATGTGTATTTGGATTTTCAGAAGGCTTTTGACAAGGTCCCACACAAGAGATTAATGTGCAAAGTTAAAGCATATGGGATTGGGGGTAGTGTGCTGACGTAGATTGAGAACTGGTTGTCAGACAGGAAGCAAAGAGTAGGAGTAAATGGGTATTTTTCAGAATGGCAGGCAATGACTAGTAGGGTACCGCAAGGTTCTGTGCTGGGGCCCCAGCTGTTTACATTGTACATTAATGATTTGGACGAGGGGATTAAATGTAGTATCTCCAAATTTGTGGATGACACTAAGTTGGGTGGCAGTGTGAGCTGCGAATGGATTCTATGAGGCTGCAGAGTGACTTAGATAGGTTAGGTGAGTGGGCAAATGCATGGCAGATGAAGTATAATGTGGATAAATGTGAGGTTATTCACTTTGGTGGTAAAAACAGAGAGACAGACTATTATCTGAATGGTGACAGATTAGGAAAAGGGGAGGTGTAATGAGACCTGGGTGTCATGGTACATCAGTCATTGAAGGTTGGCATGCAGATACAGCAGGCGGTTAAGAAAGCAAATGGCATGTTGGCCTTCATCGCGAGGGGATTTGAGTACAGGGGCAGGGAGGTGTTACTACAGTTGTGCAGGGCCTTGGTATTATGTACAGTTTTGGTCTCCTAACTTGAGGAAGGACATTCTTGCTATTGAGGGAATGCAGCGAAGGTTCATCAGACTGATTCCCGGGATGGTGGGACTGACCTATCAAGAAAGACTGAATCAACTGGGCTTGTATTCACTGGAGTTCAGAAGAATGAGAGGGGATCTCATAGAAACGTTTAAAATTCTGATGGGTTTCGACAGGTTAGGTGCAGGAAGAATGTTCCCAATGTTGGGGAAGTCCAGAACCAGGGGCCACAGTAAAAGGATAAGGGGTAAGCCATTTAGGACTGAGATGAGGAGAAACTTCTTCACCCAGAGAGTGGTGAACCTGTGGAATTCTCTACCACAGGAAGTTGTTGAGGCCAATTCACTAAATATATTTAAAAAGGTGTTAGATGTAGTCCTTACTACTAGGGGGATCAAGGGATATGGTGAGAAAGCAGGAAAGGGTTACTGAAGTTGCATGTTCAGCCATGAACTCATTGAATGGTGGTGCAGGCTCGAAGGGCCGAATGGCCTACTCCTGCACCTATTTTCTATGTTTCTATGTTTCTAAGATTACTGTGCAATGGTGACCACCACGAGATCAAGAGGCCAGTGTCAAAAGAAAAGAAATCGCAGGACCTTGGTCAAATAGTTAGTGTAAGTAATATTTTCATTTATTGAATGGACTTGCAATTGTAAATGTGACCAACTGTATATGTCCCACCCCGCAGAAAGACACCCTCTCTAAAAAGTTGCATTTTCATTTTGCAGAGGAAAGTGGCACATAATAAAAGGGAAAGAACTCGATCAGGAGGAGGCCCAACAAATCTGCACCCACTGACACCCTTGGAAGAGAGGGTCGCTGCTTTGATGGGTCCTGCCTGGAGAAAAGCAATCAGTACTGCACAAGCTGGGCCTAAACTCCAGGGAGAGGGTAAGTCCTGCAAATTCATCGTGGTCCTTCAAATCAACCTGCTGCCTGGCCTGCGATGTGTGAGCCTACTCATGCCACCCACCCTGCCCCCTCCTCTGCTGCTAACCATTTGACTGTTCTGTTATATTTCGCAGAACTTGAGGCCAACCCTGACGATGCAGAAAAAGATTCAGATGTGGATGAGCCTGAAGAGGAGAACATCGTCCAATCCCACCCTCCAGACTAATATTGGGGTGAGAGGGAGGGGGAGGGGATGGAGCTGAATGAAGCTGACTTTGGAGGAGGTGCCACTCATGGAGGTGACAGCCCCTTCCGTGACTAGTGATTTGAGTGTTGTTGGGACATTCCCTGGTTTCACACCTTCCGAGGTTATGGGTCCCAGTGGTGGGGTGCGAGCCACACCCGTGGGGAGGAGGGGAAGGAGAGCTCGACCGCGCTCTCCTGAGGTGCAGGATCTAATGGATGTGGTTCAAATGATGTCATCGAGTGCGGAGATCATTGACCTTACCCGATCACTCCTGGACACCATCAGTGGGGTGACTGATGAGGTAGCGGGACTATCAGGAGAAGTAACAGCAATGACACGAGAAATGGGAACGATATCCGGGACCATCAGTGAGGGAATACTGGCCATGAGGGAGGGAATGTCAGAGGTAGTGCAAACCATGTCACTGACCATGAGGGAGGGAATGTTGCAGGTTGTTGAGGCACTGTCAGGGCACATGAGGGACGACATGTTGGAGTTGGCTGCTGCAATAAGGGAACATGCCTAGACCCTGCGTCCATTGACAGAATCAACTGTCATTCCCACTCCAATCCCCACATCAGCCTCTGAAGAGCCCAAAGCCGGGCCCTCCAACTTGCCACCTGACGCCGACGACCACCCCCTCAAGAGGTGCGCAGTACCCGAGATGTTAGAAAGAATAAGCTTGGTACCAAGCCCAGAAACACTGTGCCACCGCCTGTGGGCAGGGCTGGTGGAGTGTCCACGACCAAGCGCAGCGGGCGGTCTGAGAATAAGGGGGAGGAGAGATGGGTGTAGCCTTTCTTTGCTGTTGTTGTTGTTATTATTGTTGTAACATTTCTCAAGTTAAAAGTTTTTTGCAAGTTATGTAAATTTACAAGTTTAGGAGTGATCTTAAAATTTTTAAGTTATCTTAAAGTAAAGTTTGATACAAGAATAATTTTATTAACGTTAAGTTAAGTACATTGTAAACTTTTGAATAAAATATATTTTATATTAAAACTGAATCATGTTCCAGTAACACAACACAACATTACGGAACAGCTCCAAACAGTAAACATGTCCATCTGGAATAGTTGTCGCTGAGCCCTCAGGCATCAGTAAAGCGTTCACGGATGAGCTGCTGGTGCAAGGCTCGAGCAATCGTTAAAGGGGCACGATGGCCCTCCCTCCTCCGCCATCGTGCTCCGGCCTCAGGCACTTGCATGGTTTCCTCATCCTCGTCATCCTCCTCCTCCTCCTCCTCCTCCTCCTCCTCCTCCTCCTCCTCCTCCTCCTCCTCCTCCTCCTCCTCCTCCTCCTCCTGCTCGTCACCTGCATCTTCCACATCATTATCATCAACCACTCTCACCGCAGGTGGGTCTTCCACTACCAGGTGCTGCTGCCTCATGATGGCTATGTTATGCAGCATGCAGCACACAACAGTGAACTGACCAACAGTCTCAGGGGAGTACAGCAAGTAGCCTCCGGAATGGTCCAGGCATCGGAAACGCTGTTTCAAGATGCCAATGGTTCTCTCAATGATGCTGTGCGTCGCAATGTGCGACATGTTGTATTGACGGTCAGCTTCCATCCGGGTTAGGCGTAGGGGAGTCATGCGGCAGGTGACAAGGCCGTATTCTTTGTCTCCCAGTAGCCAGCTCTGCCCTTCTGGCTGCTGCTGCGGAAACATGGCAGATATAACGCTGTCGCGTAGAAAGAACACATCATGGGTGCTGCCAGGGTATCTTACATCGACTGACATGATGCGATGCATGTCATCACACATGAGCTGTACATTAATGGAGTGGAAGCCTTTTCTGTTCCTGTACATCTCGGAATCCTCCAAAGGTGCTCGCAAGGTGATGTGGGTAGAATCAATGCAGCCCTGCACCTTGCGAAAGCCAGCAATCCTGGAGAAGCCCACAGCCCCATCATGGATTGCTTGGACGGCCATGGGGAACTTTATAAAGTCATTCCTCTGCGCGTACAGTGCAGCATTCACCTGGTGAATGTAGACATGTGTTGCATGTTGAGAGATGGCACACACATCCCCAGTTGTAGCCTGAAACGATCCGGAGGCATAGAATGAAAGTGCAGCTGGAACCTTCACTTCAACAGACAAAACAGTCCTCCTGATGTTTCTAGGTTGCAGGTCTGCTTTGATCAACTCACAGATCTCACTTACAACTTCTTTGTGGAAATGCAGCCTTCTGACACAGTCTGCATCACTCAGGTGGAGGTACGAATGCCTGTCTCGATATACCCGAGGTGGGTAAAGCCTCCTGCCCAGCACCCTATGGGCTCTGATGTTCCTGATGCGATGAAGTCAAGTCAATTGTCTCCTACATAGCACCATGAAGCAGAAGGCTTGCACAAGGTATGGCATTGTCAGTATTGCCCCCATACTTAAATTTACCCTTTGAAAGAAACTCCAAATGGCAGGAAAGCAGGCAGGCAGGACAGATTCGCAGTTCTCGCTCTCCCCAAGATCTGTATGGATGGACCAAACCCAAAGGTCTTGTGACTTCTCCTCTCTTCCCCCCACCCCTCCCCCTTAACTAATTGGAGTCTTGTGATTTCTCCACTTTTCTCTCTCTTCCCACCCCCCCCCCCCACCCTCACTCATTGCAGTCTTCAACGGAGAAGGCACCCCGCTCCCCGGGCTACAAGTCTTTCAATCGACAACTCACTCTCTCTCTCTCTCCCTCCCCCCCCTCCACGGCTTGTTTTGTAGCTGAGCCCCAAGCCGATTTGGCCGGCCAAAACTACGATCCTCCAGCCCTGCTTTAAGACGCTTGGTGGTGGCGTGTGAGTGAGTAAAAAAATGAGAAAACTTCTGAAATCCAACAAATTTACACTTCTACGTTGACAGGTTAAAAAAAAGTTGAACTTTATTATTGATTTTGACAGTGTTCTTGACTCCCTCTAAAATCTTCGATTTAAAAACAATGGCGTCTTTCAGCGCAGATTTGTGAATGTGCGCTGGTTTTCTTAAGTGCCCAGAAGGTTTTTCAGGAGTGGCTAGATATGCCAACCTAAGAGGAAAAAATGTTGGCCAAACTGCGAACAATTGAAAAACTGACGCAGACATGAGAAAGCCCCCCAGATGTCAAAAATAACTGGCCTAGAAAAATCTTAACAAAGTCAGTTACGCCAGTGCAGATCGCAGGGGGAAACTTTGAAAAAATAAATACGTCCAAAAAACGGCGTGTGCCAAAAATCGGCACAAATGACTGGGGAAAATTGAGCCCTTAATAATGGACTCCAGCATTTTCCTGATGACATATGTTAGGTTAACTGGTCTATAGTTTCCTGCTTTCTGTCTCCCTCCTTTTTTAAATAGGGGCGTTACATTTGTGGTTTTCCAATCTGCTGGTACCTCTCCAGAATCCAAGAAATTTTGGTAGATTATAACCAATGCATTCACTATCTCTGCAGCCACTTCTTTTTAGACCTTAGGATGCAGGCCATCAAATCCAGGGGACTTGTCCACCTTTAGAGTCCCATTAGTTTTCCTAGTGCTTTTTCTGCAGTGATAGTGATTGTTTTAAGTCCCCCTCCCCCCTCCCTAAAGCCCCTTGATTATTAATTATTGGGATGATTTTAGTGTTTTCTACCATGAAGACCGATACAAAATATTTGTTCAAAGTCTCTGTCATTTCCATGTTTCCCATTATTAATTCCCCAGTCTCATCCTCGAAGGGACCAACGTTTACGTTACCTACTCTCTTCCTTTTTATATACCTGTAGAAGCTCTTACTGTCTGTTTTTTATATTTCGTGTTAGTTTACTCTCATAAACTATCTTCTCTCTCTTTATCATGTTTTTTTAGTCATCCTTTGCTGGTTTCTAAAAATTTCACAATCCTCTGCCCTTCCACAATTCTTCACAACATTGTATGCCTTTGTTTTCAATTTGATGCCATCCTTTACTTCCTTAGTTATCCACGGATTTTTAATTTTCCTCTTGGAGTCTTTCTTTCTTGCTGAGAGTTATGAGATATCTCCTGAAATGTTTGCCATTGCTCATCTCATCTTACCCTTTAATCTAGTTCCCTAGTCCACTTTAGCCAACTCTGCCTTCATACCTTTGCAATAGCATTTATTTAAGTTCAGGACATTAGTTTGAGACCGAGCTTTCTCACCCTCAAACTGAATTTGAAATTCTACCATGCTATGATCCACTCTTCCCAAGAGGATCCTTTATTATGAGATCATTAATTAATCCAGACCCATTACACATTACCAGATCTAAAATAGTCTGCTCCATGGTTGGTTCCACAATGTATTGTTCTAAGAAACCATCCCGAATACACTCTATGAACTCTTCCTCAAGGCTACCTTTGCCAATTTGATTTGTCCAATCAATATGAAGATTAAAATCGCCCAGGATTATTGCCGTACCTTTCTTACAAGCCTGCATTATTTCTTGTTTTATACTCTGTCCTACAGTGTGGCTACTGTTAGGGGGCCTATAGACTACTCCCACCAGTGACTTCTTTCCCTTATTATTTCTTATCCCCACCCAAACTAATTCTACATCTTGATCTCCTGAGCCAGTATCATTTCTCATTAATGCACTGATCTCATCCTTTATTAATAGAGCTACTCCACCTCATTTTCCTTTCTGCTTATCCTTCCGAAATGGCAAATACCCCTGAATAAGGGCACATGGGGTTAGGGGTAATGTATTAGCATGGATAAAAGATTAGTTAACAGACAAAAAGCAGAGCGTAGGGATAAACGGGTCATTTTCAGATTGGCAAGCTGTAACTAGTGGGGTGCCGCAAGGATCAGTGCTTGGGCCTCAGCTATTTACAATCTATATTAGATGAAGGGATTGAGTGCAATGTATCCAAATTTACTGACGATACAAAGCTTGGTGGAAAAGTAAGATGTGAGGAGGACGCAAAGGGACATACAGGTTAAGTGAGTGGGCAATAAGGTGACAGATGGAGTAAAATGTGGGGAAATGTGAGGTTATTCACTTTAGTAGGAAGAATAGAAAAACAGAATTATTTTCAATGGTGAGAAACTATTAAATGTTGGTGTTCAGAGAGATTTGGATGTCCTCATACAAGATATACAGAGCGTTAGCTTTCGGGTACAGCAAGCAATTGGGAAGGCAAATGGCATGTTGGCCTTTATTGCAAGGGCATTGGAGTACAAGAGTAAGGAAGTCTTGCTACAATTGTACAGGGCTGTGGTGAGACCTGGAGTACTGTGCACCGTTTTGTTCTCCTTATCTAAGGAAGGATATACTTGCCTTAGAGGCAGTGCAATGACGGTTCACTAGATTGATCCCTGGGATGAGAGGGTTGTTCTATGAGGAGAGATTGAGTAGATTAGGCCTATACTCTCTGGAGTTCAAAAGAGTGAGAGATGATCTCATTGAAACATATAAGATTCTGAGGGGGATTGATAGGGTAGATGCTGAGAGATTGTTTCCCCTGGCTGGAGAGTCTAGAACTAGGGGGCACAGTCTCTGGATAAGGTTTTATCCTTTTAAGACTGAGATGAGGAGGAATTTCTTCACTCAGAGTGTTGTGAATCTTGGGAATTCTCTATCCCAGAAGGCTGTGGATGCTGAGTCTCTGATTATATTCAAGGCTGAGATAGATAGATTGTTGGACTCCAGAGGAATGAAGGGATATGGGAATCGGGGAGGAAAGTGGAGTTGAGGTTGAAGATCAGCCATGAACTTATTGAATGGTGGAGCAGGCTCGAGGGGCCATATGGCCGACTTCTGCTCCTAATTTTTGTGTTCTTATGAGGCTACAACAGATGCCAAGGAATAACCAACTGGGGCTCGAGTAACGACGCGGACTTTACTGGTCCATTTCAGTTCCCAGTTTGTATTAAAAAAACTGTGCATCGCCAACCAGTGTCTGTAGGGGGTCATTGTAACCGAACCATCCTGGAGGGAAACCGAACGGCTGGTGATGAAAGCCGAGTTTTACACCTGCACCATTGTACTCTCCACTGAGAGCAAATTCGGGTGTGATCTAAAGCCGGCCTTCGACGTGATCTTGGAAGCGCTCCACCTGGCACGTTAGGTTAAAATTAGTCTCAGAAATATTTCAATTTGAATTTTAGTTCTCTGAAGCCTGCGACTCACACCAGGGTACAGTTCTACTGATTCCCCCGCTCCCTCCGCTCAAGTCCACGCTTGCCTCACCCAGGAGGTCAATCCACATGTCGAGTCACTGCTCACCACGCCCATGCAATTTGAGGCGGCAATAAAGAACAAGATTCAGATCCTTGTGAAGTGCGTGTGAGCTCAAACAATGAATGATGGAGGGAACTTTGAGTTTGGAGGGCCTTGCGAACGGAGCCTGGGCAACCAGTGGTAGGTGTAACTGGACAGTAATCGGGAGCAGGAACCCCGATGACATCAGGAACTTCAATGGAACAGGATGAAATCACTTGCTGAATTGCTGTTATTTTCTGACTTTCAAAGCTTGCGGGGATTCACATTCTCTTCACCCCTTCACTCTGTAGGAGCCTGCAGGCGGCGCTGAATCGCACAAGCTCCATGTAAGTTACACTGCTACCTATTTCTCTCACAATGTGCTGTGTGATATGTTTATAATGAAAACACTTCTGAGTGTGGCTATAGTGTCAGCTGTGGCTCAGTGGATCGTACTCCTGCCTCTCTGTCAGAAGGTTGTGGATTCCAGTCCCACTCCAGAGACTTGAGCACATAATCTAGGCTGACACTCCAGTGCAGTACTGAGGCAGTGCTGCACTGTCAGAAGTGCCATCTTTCGGATGAGACGTTAAACCGAAGCCCCGGCTGCCCCCTCAGGTGAATGTAAAAGATCCCATGGCATTATTTTGAAGAAGAGCAGGAGAGCTCTCCCCGGTGTCCTGGCCAATATTTAGCTCTCAACCAGCACCTAAAAGCAGATGATCTGGTGAGCATCACATTGCTGTTTGTGGAATTTTTTTAACTCAGCGAGTTATGATGATCTGAAAGGGTGGTGGAAGCAGATTCAATAGTAACTTTCAAAAGGGAATTAGAAAATGAATCATTTGCAGGGCTATGGGGAAAGAGCTGGGGAAGTGGGATTAATTAGTAGCTCTCTCAGAGAGCCAGCACAGACACAATGGGCCAAATGGTCTCTTTCTGTGCTGTGTGATTCTATGATAACTTTTATTTTGCATTAAAAAAAAAAATTTCCCCCTAGAGCTGGGACTCACATCAATAAAATTTGCTCTCTCATTGAGTCTAATTGTTGATCATTAGTGTTTGACTGTGTTGCTTGATTAAAATCAAAGCTCTCAGTTTTACTTTTCCTATTTTTAACCACTGTCTCAGGAGATTACGTGACTGGGGAAGAGCTCCGTCATGTATCTTACATTATTATATATAACTGTATCCTAACATGCTTTACATGACTGTAATAAGATATGACCTGTAACCACCAGCTTACCTTACCACCAGGGGTGCACTTGCAAGAGACAGGTATATAAGGACAGGTCTCAGGCAAGTGCAGCATTCCAGAGCTGTGAAATAAAGGTGCAGGTCCAGAGTGACCTTGACTTCACTACATGTCTCGTGTGAATCTGTACTGAGGGGATAGGACTTTACAAGTTGGCTCAGTGATGAATGAGGCTGCACCATGTACGAAGGGGACATCCAGGCAGGCTCGATAAACCAGACAGTCTTCTCACATCTTCCTTTTTTCCTGTGTTTGTATGTTGTGAACAAGATCATTTGACTGCGGCCCAGGGATGTAGGCACTCTAAAATAAGTGAGTCGTGGCTCCTGGGTTAACGTTTATGAAGCGCTATTGGTGGTGTTTGGCATCAGTATGTTGGAAACTAGGGGGCCGAAATTGCCCCTCTCTTTAAGGCCTGTTACCGCCGTGAATCAGTGCCCATGCTGCGGAGTGGAGTGGCCGCCGACTTTTCATGGAATGGCCGCTGATAGCCCAATTGCACTCACGAGTTTTCCCGGCAGTGCCCCGATCCACCCTCTACCGCTCCACTGCTGCTGATCCATGGTAAACGCGTCATCACCGTGTGCACTGCTGATCGAACCCCTCAACGGCGACATTCCCCTCTGAAAATCTTCAGCCCGCCTGTTTTTTTCCTGGTGCTCCAGTGAGGCTGTGGCTTTCTGCAGCGGTGGTGCAGCTTCCCTTAAAGGGGAGGATGCACTGCCGCTGCCGCCATGTGTTTTTTTTGTTGGCCGACTGCCATGCTGGGCCGACAATTATGCTCCTGGGTTCGGCCGGGCCGCCAACAGGCAGTCTGGCACCCCCTCTTGGGTGCCAGGCCGCTGGCCCGGCCTAAACCCTCCCTGGTGGCCTAGTGGGCCGAAGTTTTTAAATCGCGGAGGCTCTCCCCTTAAAGTGAAGGGGAGAGCCGTGGTGGCATGGTGCCATGATGACGTCATCGCAGCGGTCACTGCACCGCCCGCAACTTCTGCTCCTCAAGTGTTGCCACCGCCCTGTACCCGCCCCTCAACTGTCGTCACTGCCCCCATTAAGAGCGACTTCCGGATCCAAGGAAAAAAATAACAACAAAGAGCCGAATGTCGCTCAAGAGGTGACCTGAACCGCAGCTGTGGAAAAAAAACATCGATACAGGGTGGGAGTGCCCCGTTTCTGGCAGGGGGCAAGTTCTATGCCCAGGTTTTTTGGCTCTCCTCTGTGTACAGACCACCTCAGATACATTACCCATAGCAATATAGGAACAGGAGGAGGCCATTCAGCCCCTTGAGCCTCTTCCTCCATATAATTATGGCTGATCTGTATCTTAACCCCATCTACCTTCCTTGACACCGTATCCCTTAATAGATCAGAGTGGCCACAGCCATTGTGCACACCACGTGCTCGACTGAGACTCCGCCATTGAGTGGGGCCAGTGGTCGGCCAGAATGTCGTTGGAGGGAGGAAGGCTAGGATGTCGCCGGTGGGATGGAGGCCCGAACATCACCGGAGGGATGGAGTGCATACGCCCCAACACTCAACGTAACAGATGAGGCCAAAGAGGGATTTTAAACCAGCCTCGAACAATCCCTGTCCCGTGTCCCTACGGACGACAAACTGATGCTCCTCGGCGACTTCAATGTCAGAGTCGGTAAGGACACAGACCTCTTGGGAGGCGTGATCAGCAGAGAAGGAGTAGGGAAAACTAACTCCAGCGGTACCCTGCTCCTGACAAAATGCTTAGAACATAACCTTGTCATCACCAACACCCTGTTCCGCCAGAGGCACAAGTACAAAGCATCGTGGCAACACCCTCGCTCCAAGCACTGGCATCTGCTTGACTACGTCATTGTTCGAGCCAGGGATCGCAAGGATGTGCGCATCACCCACGCCATGACAGGAGCCGACGACTGCTGGATGGACCACTGCCTAATCCGTTCCGTCATCAACATTAATATAGCACCAAGGCAACAGAAGCAGTGCCGCAGAAAAATCAACGGCGGAGCACTCAAAGGCCCAGCTACAAGAGCCCTATACAGCCAGTGCCTCAATGCTAACCTGGTGACCCTTGATGACCCTGAGCCGCAGAGTGCCCACAGCGCTTGGTCTGCCCTCCAGGCCACCATAACCAGTGCCTGCGAAGAAACACTTGGTCACTCAACCAGGAAACACCAGGACTGGTTTGATGAGAATGACCAGGAGATCCAAGAGCTAATAGATCGCAAATGGAGGGCATTTCTGAACCTAAAACAACCCAACTCGGGAGCAGCAAAGCAGCTTTACAGACGGCTTAAGGCCGAGGTCCAACAAAAAACCTGTGACCTAAAGAATAGATGGTGAGTGGAGAAAGCACTGTAGATTCAGCAGCTGGCCTGACAGCCATGATGTGCGAGGTTTCTTCATCGCAGTCAAGGCCACCTATGGCCCAAGCACCTAAAGCCCCACCCCACTGCTGGCCAAGAACTGGGAGACACTCATCAAGGACACCGAGGCAGTCAGGACCCGCTGGAAGGAGCACTTCGAAGAGCTCCTCAACCGAGACTCTGCCTTTGTCTCGAGTGTCCTCGACTCCATCCCGCAGAATGTTACCCGCCACCACCTCAGCAAAACCCCAGCCCTGCACGAGGTAGAAAAAGCCTTCCGCCACCTTAACAACAACACGACTACGGGAACAGATGGAATCCCCGCTGAGGCACTAAAGTATGGCGGACAGGCACTATTGGCACAAATGCACAACCTCATCTCTCTCATCTGGAAGGAGGAGAGCATGCTGGGAGATCTCAGAGATGCAGTAATCGTGACCATCTTTTAAAAAGGGGACAAGTCCGACTGCAGCAACTACAGAGGAATCTCCCTATTGTTGGCCACTGGGAAAGTCATTGCTAGAATCCTCCTCAACCGTCTTCTCCCTGTGGCTGAGGAGCTCCTCCCGGAGTCACAGTACGGATTCCATCCACTACAGGGTACAACGGTCTTGATCTTTACAGCGCAACAACTACAAGAGAAATGCAGGGAACAGCACCAACCCTTGTATGTGGCCTTCTTTGACCTTACAAAGGCCTTTGACACTGCTAACAGCGAGGAACTATGGACCGTCCTCCTCCATTTCGGCTGCCCCCAAAAGTTTGTCGCCATCCTCCGCCTGCTCCATGACGACATGCAGGCCGTGATCCTGACCAACGGATCCACCACAGACCTAATGCACGTCCGGACCGGGGTCAAGCAGGGCTGCGTCATCGTGCCAACCCTCTTCTCGATCTTCCTCGCTGCAATACTCCATCTCACACTCAACAAGCTCCCCGCTGGAGTGGAACTAAACTATAGAACCAGTGGGAACCTGTTCAACCTTTGTTACCTCCAGGCTAGATCCAAGACCTTGCCATCCTCTGTCGTCGAACTACAGTATGCGGACGATGCTTGCGTCTGCGCACATTCTACGAAAGCATGGGCTTTACACTAAACATCCGCCAACCTGACCCCGCCACACAGCACTGCCCCCCCCCAGTCATCAAAATCCACGGCGCAGCCTTGGACAACATGGACCACTTTCCATACCTCGGGAGCCTATTATCAGCGAGGACAGGTTCAACACCGCCTCCAGTGCATCAGCGCAGCCGTTGGTCGCCTGAGGAAGTGAATGTTCGAAGATCAGACCTTCAAATCTGGCACCAAGGTTATGGTCTACAGGGCTGTAATAATACCCGCCCTCCTGTATGGCTCAGAGACATGGACCATATACAGTAGACACCTCAAATCGTTGGAGAAATACCACCAACGATGTCTCCGCAAGATCCTGAAAATCCCCTGGGAGGATAGCTGCACCAACATTAGTGACCTCGATCAGGCCAACATCCCCAGCATCGAAGCACTGACCACACTCGACCAGCTCTGTTGGGCGGGCTACATTGTCCGCATACCCGACACAAGACTCCAAACGCAAGCGCTCTACTCAGAACTCCAACATGGCAAGCAAGCCCCAGGTGGGCAGAGGAAACGTTTCAAGGACACCCTCAAAGCCTCCTTGATAAAGTGCAACATCATCACCAACACCTGGGAATCCCTGGCCAAAGACCGCCCTAAGTGGAGAAAGAGCATCCGGGAGGGCGCTGAGCACCTCGAGTCTAGTCACCGAGAGCGTGCAGAAAAAAAACGCAGGCAGCAGAAGGAGCGTGCAGCAAACCAGACTCCCCACCCACCCTTTCCTTCAACTATTGTCTGTCCCACCTGTGACAGAGGCTGTAATTCCTGTTTTGGACTGTACAGTCACCTGAGAACTCACTTTTAGAGTGGAAGCAAGTCTTCCTTGATTTTGAGGGACGGCCTATGATAATGATGATCCCTTAATACCTTTATCCAACAAAAATCTATCAATCACAGTTTTGAAATTTTCAATTGACCTCCAGCCTCACAGCTTTTTTGGGGAGAGAGTTTCAGATTTCCACGACCTTTAGTGTGAAGAAATGCTTCCTGAACAACCTCGCTCTAATTTTAAGGTTATTCTCCCTGTTCTGGACACCCCCACCAGAGGAAATAGTTTCTCTTGCTCCCTACCTTATCCAATCCTTTAATCATCTTAAACACCTCATTTAGAACACCCCATAATTTTCTATACTCGAAGGAATACAAGCTGAGCAACTTGTCTTCATAATTTAACTGTTTTAGCCTTTTGGTGAATCTGCAATGTACCCTCTCCCAGGCCGATATATCTTTCCTTTGGTACTGTGCCCAGAACTGGGCAAAGTTCTCCAGGTAATGGGGTCCCTTACTGAACTAATTACAGGGCACTATAGGGCATTAAGGAGCACTGCAGGGTAATAAATTGTTTCCAACCAAATATTCGTATTTTTAACAATAAGATATGCCACAAAATGCATACACAACGTCCTCCCATGGCCCAAGCTTGCTTTTCATTAGATCCTCTCAGGCCTGGAGAAGCTTTTTTATTGATCTGTTACTTGTTTTGACCTACATATGCTTCCGTAGCCCATGCCGCAGTGGAAAAAGATACGGTGAGTGATTTCGCGCATTTGATTGTAAATTTAGCTAGGGTTTGCCCCGCTGGCAGGGTCTTGCAGGCTGCAGGCACCAGTTTTGCAGCCCATGAATTTGGGGATGGTGAATTCAGGACACAAAATATTAAAATTTGACATTAGATCGTCAGGGTCTGAATGCTGTGAGTTCTGATGAAGCTCCTCCCACAGTTCTGGTCACAGTAGGAGTTCCAGAGCTTGCCTACTGAAGCAAGACCCTTAAAAAGGGAAATGAAAGCACTATTAGATCCAGGTCTGCCGCAGATATTTTCTCGGGCACAGAAGTGCTGGGCACTCCCATAAGTGATCCAAATATCTTATGTTCAGGATTGTTCCCTAAACTGCCCAATATCCCATTATACAACAGCGTAACGCAGGGGTGAAACAATAGGATCCCCCTTGTGATGTGAAATGTATATCCTGTCTTTTATACGTAGCCTCACGTGCACGCCTCTGACCTTTCAGTAGGTGGACTGCGAAACACTGGTGAGACTAGGCTGATTAAATTATGTTCGGTTGCTTTATTTTACAGGCGACATGTGAATGTACGGAGTGACAGTCAAAGTGAATTCCACTTCCTTCACTTGTGTTAATCAAGTGGTCGCACTATCTCACCACTGAGTTAGAAGGTTATGGGTTCAAGTCCCACTCCAGAGACTTGAGCACATAATCCAGGCTGAAACTCTCAGTGCTACCCTTGTTGGAGATGCATTCTTTCCGCTGAGAAATTACTCTCAAGTGGATGTAAAAGATCCCACAACACTATTTCGAAGAAGAGCAGGGGAAATCTCCCCAGTGTCCTGACCAATATTTATCCCTCACCCAACATCACTAAAACAGATTATCTGGTCATTTATCTCACTGCTGTTTGTGGGACCTTGCTATGCACAAATTGGCTACTGTGTTTCCTACATTACAACAGGGACTACTGTTATGTATTTAACCCCTTGTAACCTGTATTACACTACCACCAGAGGGCCTAGCTGTTGGAGTCCCAAGGGATCCCAGCATCCCTTGGGAACAGGGTATATAAGCAGGCCACCCACGAGGTACCTGCAATCAGGAGTTATTAAAGGAGCTAAGGTCACACTTGCTCATTGTACACAGTACTCAGTTTCACCCTTTATTATGAATGTACCAATTGGCAACAAGGTAACGAACAACCGTGCAAAAATGCAAAGAACAGTTAGTATGCTGGAGAAGTTCTTAGAAGGGGACAATTGGGAGAACTTCGTGGAGAGACTTGATTAATACTTCGTGGCCAACGAGCTGGAAGGGGACGAGGATGCTACCAAACATTGTGGGGCAACAACCTATGGCCTCATGAAGAATCTCCTAGCTCTGGCAAAACCAGCAGAGAAATCCTATGAAGAATTGTGTACACTGATCCGGGAGCACCTAAATCCTAAAGAAAGCGTTTTAATGGCAAGATATTGGTTCTACACGTGTCAACGACCGGAGGACCAGGAAGTGGCGAGCTATGTCGCCGAACTAAGGCGACTCACAGGACATTGTGAGTTTGACGGATTCCTAGAACAAATGCTTAGAGACTTTTTTGTACTGGGCATTGGCCATGAGACAATCCTTCGCAAGCTGTTGACTGTAGAAATTCCGAATCTAAGTAAAGCCATAATGATAGCCCAGGCATTTATGTCCACCAGCGACAACACCAAACAGATTTCGCAGAGTAAAGAAGTTTCGGCCAGTACTGTGCATAAAGCAACGTCGGTTTCGAGCAGAAATATACATGGCAGAACGTATACACCGGCTGCTGCTGCCCGACCTCAGTTGACCCAGAGTCCGCCGTCAATCGTTAATGCGAGGCAGTTAATACCTTGTTGGAATTGTGGAGGTGATCATCGGCCCCATCAATGCCGCTTCAAACACTATGCATGCAATGGTTGCAGAACAATGGGACACCTCCAATGAATGTGCAGGCGAGCTGCAAATCTTGCAAATCACCACGTTGCAAAGGAAGATCGATCCACTGTGGATCAGGCTGAATTGGAGACTTGTACCGAGGAGGCAGAAGTGTACGGGGTATACACATTCACGATGAAATGTCCACCAATAATGTTGAAAGTTGAACTGAACAGTATTCCAGTATCTATGGAACTGGACACGGGTGCAAGTCAGTCCATAATGAGTAAAAAGACCTTCGACAGGCTGTGGGGCAAAAAGGCATACAGGCCCAAACTCAGCCCCATTCACACCAAACTAAGGACTTACACCAAGGAACTAATCCCTGTAATTGGCAGTGCAGAAGTCAAAGTCTCCTATGACAGAGCAGTACATGAACTCCCACTGTGGATTGTGCCAGGGGATGACCCCACGTTGTTTGGCAGAAGCTGGCTGCGAAAAATCCGCTGGAACTGGGACGACATCCGAGCGCTTTCGTCTATTGAAGACGCCTCATGTGCCCAGGTTCTGAGCAAGTTCCCATCGTTGTTCGAGCCAGGCATTGGAAGCTTCTCAGGGGCGAAAGTGCAGATCCATTCGGTTCCCGGTCCATGACCCATCCACCACAAGGCACGGGTGGTACTCTACATGATGCGTGAGAAAGTGGAAATTGAGCTGGACAGACTGCATCATCGCGCCGGTGGAATTCAACGAGTAGGCTAGTCCGATTGTCCTGGTACTTAAAGAGGACGGCACGGTTAGAATTTGTGGGGACTATAAAGTAACGATTAACTGTTTTTCGCTACAGGACCAGTACCCACTACCCAAGGCAGATGACCTATTCGCGACCCTGGCTGGAGGGAAGATGTTCAGCAAGCTGAACCTGACCTCGGCCTACATGATGCAGGAGCTGGAGGAGTCTTCGAAAGGCCTTACCTACATCAACACGCACAAAGGTCTGTTCATCTATAACCGGTGCTCGTTCGAGATTCGGTTGGCCGCGGCAATCTTCCAAAGGAACATGGAGAGCCTGCTAAAGTCAGTTCCTCTCATCGTGATTTTCCAGGACGACATACTGGTTACAGGTCAGGACACCATTGAGCACTTGAAGAATCTGGAAGAGGTTCTTAGTCGGTTGGATTGCGTGGGGCTCAGGTTGAAATGCTCGAAGTGTGGTTTCCTGGCGCAGGAAGTCGAGTTCTTGGGAAGAGGAATCGCGGCAGACGGCATCAGACCCACTGACGCCAAGACGGAGGCCATCAAGATCGTGCCGAGACCACAGAACATGACTGAGCTGCAGTTGTTCCTGGGACTGCTTAACTATTTCGGTAATTTCCTACCTGGGTTAAGCACCCTGCTAGAACCCCTACATGTGCTACTGCGCAAGGGAGATGACTGGGTATGGGGGAAGTCACAAGAGGCTGCCTTTAAGAAAGTCAGAAATCTGTTGTGTTCAAACAAACTGCTTGTCCTGTATAATCCTTGTAAAATATTAGTGCTAGCTTGCGATGCATCGTCATACGGGGTCTGGTGTATTACAACAGGCTAACGAATCGGAGATCTTGCAACCGATCGCTTATGCATCCAGGAGTTTGTCCAAGGCCGAAAGGGCCTACAGAATGATTGAAAAAGAGACTCTAATGTGCATTTACAGGGTAAAAAAAATGCACCAGTACTTATTTGGACTCAAGTTTGAGCTTGAAACTGACCACAAGCCGCTCATATCGCTTTTCTCTGAGAGCAAAGGGATTAACACCAATGCCTCTGCCCAGATCCAAAGATGGGCGCTCACGCTGTCGGCATACAACTATGTAATCCGCCACAGACCAGGCACAGAGAACTACGCAGATGTTCTCAGTCGGCTGCCATTGCCCACCACCGGGGTGGAAATGGCACAGCCAGCGGACTTGCTCATGGTCATGGAGGCATTCGAAAACGATAAGACCCCCATTACGGCCCATCAGATCAGGACCTGGACCAGCCAGGATTCTTTACTGTCCTTGGTAAAAACCTGTGTCCTTCAGGGGAGCTGGTCCAGTGTCCCAGCGGAGATGCAGGAGGCGATTAAGCCATTCCACAGGTGCAAAGACGAAATGTCCCTGCAGGTGGATTGTCTGTTGTGAGGCAATCATGTGGTCTTGCCCAAGAAAGGCAGAGATACGTTTATATGTGAACTGCACAGCACCCTCCAAGGCATTGTAATGATGAAAGCCATAGCCAGATCCCATGTGTGGTGGTCTGGCATCGCCTCAGATTTAGAGTCATGCGTGCGCCAGTGCAACACTTGCTCTCAGCTGAGCAATGCACCCAGAGAGGCATCGCTAAGTTTGTAGTCGTGGCCCTCCAAACTGTGGTCAAGGATCCACGTGGACTATTTCTAGGCAAAATGTTTTTGGTTGTCGTGGACGCTTATTCAAAATGGATTGAATGTGCGATAATGTCTGTAAGCACGTCCACAGCCACTATTGAAAGCCTACGAGCCACGTTTGCCACGCACGGCTTGCCTGATGTCCTAGTCAGCGACAATGGGCCGTGCTTCTCCAGTGCTGAATTCAAGGAATTCATGACCCGCAATGGGATAAACACGTCACATCTGCTCCGTTCAAGCCCGCATCCAACGGCCAGACAGAACGGGCTATTCAGACCATCAAGCAAAGCTTGAAACGTGTTTCGGAAGGCTCCCTGCAGACCCAGCTGTCCCGAGTGCTGCTAAGCTACCGCACCAGACCTCACTCACTCACCAGGGTTCCCCCAGCCGAGCTGCTCATGAAAAGGGCGCTAAAAACAAGGCTCTCTCTTGTCCACCCTGATCTCCATGATCACGTGGAGGGCAGGCGGCATCAACAAAGTGTGTACCATGACTGCGTAAATTTGTCATGCGATATTGAGATCAATGATCCCGTGTTTGTGCTCAATTATGGACATGTTCTGAAATGGCTTGCTGGCACGGTCACAGCCAAAGAGGGGAATAGGGTGTTTCAGGTCAAATTGGCCAATGGACAAATGTACAGAATACATTTGGCCTATATCAAATTGTGGTTCACCAACAACTACGAACAACCTGAAGAAGACACCGCCAACTTTGACCCTCCAACACACACACATGTGGCAACTGACATCATGGTTGACCACGAAGCCGAACGCACCATCCCCAGCAGCCCGGCAAGGCCGGCTGCCCAACAGCCCAGTGAAGAACTAACCAACTTACCCACACCCGCATTTCTACCGAGACGATTGACAAGGGAGCGAAAAGCCCCAGATCGTCTCACCTTGTAAATAAGTATACTGTTAACTTCACGGGGGAGTGATGTTATGTATTTAACCCCTTGTAACCTGTATTACATTACCATCAGAGGGCCTACCTGTTGGAGTCCCAAGGGATCCCAGCATCCCTTGGGAGCACTATATATAAGCAGGCCACCCACAAGGAACCTGCACTCTGGAGTCTCATTAAAGGAGCTAAGGTCACACTTGCTCATTGTACACAGTACTCAGTTTCATCCTTTATTATGAGTGTACCAACTACATTTAAAATGTACTTCATTGGCTGTAAAGTGATTTGAATGACCCGAGGTCTTGAAAGGCACTATTTAAATGCAAGTTCTTTCTATTTTCATATATCGGTGTATAATGTGTGTGCTGAAAACATGCAGGAGTATCTAGTCCTGGAAGGTGGCCAGTTTCTTGAACCAGCCAGCAGTCTAAAGGGTAAAGGTTAACTGTGGGCCGGTTACAGCATATGCTCTTATTGTTTGCTTTTGAGTTCAAATTATGTTCTTCCAGTCACTTCACCAGTTCCTGCATGTCGCAAGAAAAGTGGTTCTGATGTGCCGTGTTGCCATGAATCTACGTGTGGCATCTAAGGCCTTCATGGAGGTCTGGGCGACATTGACAAAGTACGGCAGCAAGGATCAGACTGAAGAGGTAAGATCATCCACTATGTTCTGAAAATGTTGGCTGCAAATGTAATACTGTAGGTTGGAAGCTTAGCCCACCCGTTAGTGCAAATAACTAGTTTCACAGCACCTGTATAACAGGAATTCCTAGGAAAATTCATCAGTTTGAAGCTATAGATAGAGGTTGAGAAATGAGGAAAGTTAAATGAGTGTTAGAGAAGGGGAGCCATTTCCAGCTAGTTACAGGTCAGTTTTGGGTTGGTGAAACAGAATAAGGCAGGAACTGACAGTGTGTGCGGTCCATTCTAGCAACCGATGAATGATTTAGGCCATTCTTACCCTGATGCTATTGCATTTATCTCTCTGTTACTAACTGTCAGGAGACTTTGATTGAGTCTCTACTTTCATTGGTGCTTGTATGAGTTTGGGAGACAAGGGACGATCTAGATCGCCCATCAAAACTCAGAACTGAACACTTAGCTGGGCTTCAGAGGGCTATGGGTATAGCTGTGTGTTGCTTTTTGGCGGGGGGTGGGGGCGGGGATGGTGGAGGAGGAGAGAGGATGAGACACATGGAATTACAAAGAATTTACAGCTCAGGAATAGGCCTTTCAGCCCAACTGGTCTATGTTGATGTTTATGCTCCACACGAACCTCCCCCCACCTTCCCCGAGATTGCTAATTAATCCTCTCTCATTACACAACAGCCAGTCTAAGATGGCCTCCCCCCTAGTTGGTTCTTCGAAATATTGGTCCAGAAAACCATCCCTTATGCAATCCAGGAAATCCTCCTCCACCGTATTGCTTCCAGTTTGGTTAGCCCAATCTATATGCATATTAAAATCACCCATGATAACTGCTGCACCTTTATTGCATGCATCCCTAATTTCCTGTTTGATGCCCTACTACTGTTTGGAGCTCTGTACACAACTCCCACTAACATTTTTTGCCCTTTGGTGTTCTGCAGCTCTACCCATATAGATTCCACATCATCCAAACTAATGTCCTTCCTAACTATTGCATTAATCTCCTCTTTAACCAGCAATGCTACCCCACCACCTTTTCCTTTTATTCTATCCTCCCTGAATGTTGAATGCCCTTGGATGTTGAGTTCCCAGCCCTGATCATCCTGGAGCCACGTCTCTGTAATCCCAATCACATCATATTTGTTAACATCTATTTGCACAGTTAATTCATCCACCTTATTACGGATACTCCTTGCATTAAGACAGAAAACCTTCAGGCTTGTTTTTTTAACACGCTTTGTCCTTTTAGAATTATGATGTAGTGTGGCACTTTTTGTTTCTTTCCTTTGTTTACTCGGCCTTCCACTATTGCTTTTTACCTTTCGACCATCTGTTTCTGACTCCATATTACTTCACCCTATCTCGCTGCATAGGTTCCCATCCCCCTGCCATATTAGTTTAAACACTCCCAAACTGCATTAGCAAATGTTACCCCCAGGTCATAATTTCCAGTCCTGCCCAAGTGCAGACCGTCCCTTTTGTACAGGTCCCACTTCCCCCCAGAACTGGTTCCAATGTCCCAGGAATTTGAATCCCTCCCTCTTGCACCACTGCTCAAGCCACGTATTTATTCTAACTATCCTGCTCCATCTACTCTGATTAGCACATGGCACTGGTAGCAATCCAGAGATTACTACCTTTGAGGTCCTACTTTTTAATTTAACTCCTTGCTCCCTAAATTCAGCTTGTAGGACCTCTTCCTGCTTCTTACCTATATCGTTGGTACCTACATGTACCATGACAACTGGCTGTTCACCCTCCCTCTCCAAAATGCTCTGCAGCTGCTCCAAGACATCCTTAATCCTTGCACCAGGGAGGCAACATACCATCCTGGAGTCTCGGTTGTGGTCGCAGAAACTCCTATCTATTCCCCTTACAATAGAGTCCCCAATCACTATAGCTCTCCCACTCTTTTTCCCGCTCTTCTGTGCAGCAGAGCCACCCATGGTGCGATGAACCTGGCTGCTGGTGCCTCCTCCTGGTAAGTCAGCTCCCCTAACTGTATCCAAAACGGTATATCTGTTTTGGAGGGAGGTGACCGCAGGGGACTTCTGCACTACCTTCCTGCTCTTGCCTTGTCTCTTGGTCACACATTCACTATCTGTACTAATCCTTACCTGCGGTGTTACCAACTCACTAAATGTGCTATCCACAACATTCTCAGCATCGCGCATGCTCCAGAGTGAATCCATCCGCAGCTCCAGTGCCATCATGCGGTCTGTCAGGAGCTGCAGCTGGTCACACTTCCCGCACACATAGTAGTCAAGGACACTGGAAGTGTCCCTGACTTCCCACATAGCACAGGAGGAGCATGACACGGGTCCGAGCTCTCCTGCCATGACTTAACCCTTAAATTAATCTACATACTAAAATTTACTTAAATACCAAACAGTTACTTAGTAGTTCGCTGCCAATTAAACCAATCTAAAAGTCAGTCTAAAAGAGAGTTATACTTACCATTCGAACAGCCAACCACTTACCAGCTTGGCTCTGACATCGCCACTCAATTTCGCACCCCTCTATCTTTGCCTGCAGCTAGTTGGGCTGGTCACTGGGCCTCCGTCTCCTATTCTTGCACTCCTTATCAGCTGCTCTAGTGTCAGCACTGGTAGGAACAACAAGACAAAATAGCACCTGCCACCCCCATTTCCCGAACTCACCCACTTACCAAACTCACGAATGCCACTCTTTGCTGCTGCACTCTGTGCTCTGCACGAGCTGCCTCGTTTTAAACTGTATCTAGGTCAGATGACTCACTACTGGTCAGTTGTTTATGAACTGGTTTTAACTAGCTGCTAATTGCCTGCTACTGGAGAGTTACCTTGTTTTTCTCTGCCTAAACCTGAAAGATTCCCAACTATTTAAGTTTTCCCCTTTAAATTAAACTGCTACTTACTTAGAAGCTACTGGCAATTGCCATTAACAATTTACCCCAGCCTCCAAATGGTTTAAAGCGAATAACCCTGAAAACTCACCCCCTTACCAAACTCACGAATGCCACTCTTTGCTGCTGCACTCTGTGCTCTGCACGAGCTGCCTCGTTTTAAACTGTATCTAGGTCAGATGACTCACTACTGGTCAGTTGTTTACGAACTGGTTTTAACTAGCTGCTAATTGCCTGCTACTGGAGAGTTACCTAGTTTTTCTCTGCCTAAACCTGAAAGATTCCCAACTATTTAACTTTTCCCCTTTAAATTAAACTGTTGTTACTTAGAAGCTACTGGCAATTGCCATTAACAATTTACTCCAGCCTTCAAATGGTTTAAAGAGAAGAACCCTTAAAACTCACTCACTTACCAAACTCACGAATGCCACTCTTTGCTACTGCACTCTGTGCTCTGAACGAGCTGCCTCTTTTTAAACTGTATCTAGGTCAGATGACTCACTACTGGTCAGTTGTTTATGAACTGGTTTTAACTAGCTGCTAATTGCCTGCTACTGGAGAGTTACCTAGTTTTTCTCTGCCTAAACCTGAAAGATTCCCAACTATTTAACTTTTCCCCTTTAAATTAAACTGCTACTTACTTAGAAGCTACTGGCAATTGCCATTAACAATTTACCCCAGCCTCCAAATGGTTTAAAGCGAATAACCCTTGAAACTCACCCACTTACCAAACTCACGAATGCCACTCTTTGCTGCTGCACTCTGTGCTCTGAACGAGCTGCCTCTTTTTAAACTGTATCTAGGTCAGATTACTCACTATTGGTCAGTTGTTTACAGAACTGGTTTTAACGAGCTGCTAATTGCCTCCTACTGGAGAGTTACCTTGTTTTTCTCTGCCTGAACCTGAAAGATTCCCAACTATTTAACTTTTCCCCTTTAAATTAAACTTCTACTTACTTAGAAGCTACTGGCAATTGCCACTAACAATTTACTCCAGCCACAAATGGTTTAAAGAGCATAACCCTTGAAACTCACCCACTTACCAAACTCACGAATGCCACTCTTTGCTGCTGCACTCCGTGCTCTGCATGAGCTGCCTCTTTTTAAATTGTATCTAGGTCAGATTACTCACTACTGGTCAGTTGTTTACCGAACTGGTTTTAACTAGCTGCTAATTGCCTCCTACTGGAGAGTTACCTTGTTTTTCTCTGCCTAAACCTGAAAGATTCCCAAGCATTTAACTTTTCCCCTTTAAATTAAACTGCTACTTACTTAGAAGCTACTGGCAATTGCCACTAACAATTTACCCCAGCCTCCAAATGGTTTAAAGAGAATAACCCTTAAAACTCACCCACTTACCAAACTCACGAATGCCACTCTTTGCTGCTGCACTCCGTGCTCTGCAGGAGTTGCCTCGTTTTAAACTGTATCTAGGTCAGATGACTCACTACTGGTCAGTTGTTTACAGAACTGGTTTTAACTAACTGCTAATTGCCTCCTACTGGAGAGCTGCTTTGTTTTTCTCTGCCTAAACCTGAAAGATTCCCAACTATTTAAACTTTCCCCTTTCAATTAAACTGCTACTTACTTAGAAGCTACTGGCAATTGCCACTAACAATTTACTCCAGCCTCCAAATGGTTTAAAGAGAAGAACCCTTAAAACTCACCCACTTACCAAACTCACGAATGCCACTCTTTGCTGCTGCAGTCCGTGCTCTGCACGAGCTGCCTCTTTGTCCCTTGGGAAAGAGTGACCATAATATGGTGGAATTCTACATTAGGATGGAGAATGAAACAGTTAATTCAAAGACCATGGTCCAGAACTTAAAGAAGGGTAACTTTGAAGGTATGAGGAGTGAATTGGCTAGGATAGATTGGCGAATTATACTTAAGCGGTTGACAGTGGATGGGCAATGGCAGACATTTAGAGACCGCATGGATGAAGTACAACAATTGTACATTTCTGTCTGGCGTAAAAATAAAAAAGGGAAGGTGGCTGAACCGTGGCTATCAAGGGAAATCAGGGATAGTATTAAAGCCAAGGAAGTGGCATGCAAATTGGCCAAAAATAGCAGCTGGGGACTGGGAGAAATTTAGAACTCAGCAGAGGAGTACAAAGGGTTTGATTAGGGCTGGGAAAATAGAGTACGAGAGGAAGCTTGCAGGGAACATTAAGACGGACTGCAAAAGCTTCTATAGATATGTAAAGAGAAAAAGGTTAGTAAAAACAAATGTAGGTCCTCTGCAGTCAGAATCAAGGGAAGTCATAACGGGGAACAAAGGAATGGCAGACCAATTGAACAAGTACTTTGGTTCGGTATTCACTAAGGAGGACACAAACAACCTTCCGGATATAAAAGGGGTCAGAGGGTCTAGTAGGAAGGAGGAACTGAGGGAAATCCTTATTAGTCGGGAAATTGTGTTGGGGAAATTGATGGGATTGAAGGCCGATAAATCCCCAGGGCCTGATGGTCTGCATCCCAGAGTACTTAAGGAGGTGGCCTTGGAAATAGCGGATGCATTGACAGTCATTTTCCAACATTCCATAGACTCTGGATCAGTTCCTATCGAGTGGAGGGTAGCCAATGTAATCCCACTTTTTAAAAAAGGAGGGAGAGAGAAAACAGGGAATTATAGACCGGTCAGCCTAACCTCAGTAGTGGGTAAAATGATGGAATCGGTTATTAAGGATGTCATAGTAACGCATTTGGAAAGAGGTGACATGATAGGTCCAAGTCAGCATGGATTTGTGAAAGGGAAATCATGCTTGACAAATCTTCTGGAATTTTTTGAGGATGTTTCCAGTAGAGTGTACAAGGGAGAACCAGTTGATGTGGTGTATTTGGACTTTCAGAAGGCTTTCAACAAGGTCCCACACAAGAGATTAATGTGCAAAGTTAAAGCACATGGGATTGGGGGTAGTGTGCTGACGTGGATTGAGAACTGGTTGTCAGACAGGAAGCAAAGAGTAGGAGTAAATGGGTACTTTTCAGAATGGCAGGCAGTGACTAGTGGGGTACCGCAAGGTTCTGTGCTGAGGCCCCAGCTGTTTACACTGTACATTAATGATTTAGACGAGGGGATTAAATGTAGTATCTTCAAATTTGCAGATGACACTAAGTTGGGTGGCAGTGTGAGCTGCGAGGAGGATGCTATGAGGCTGCAGAGTGACTTGGATAGGTTAGGTGAGTGGGCAAATGCATGGCAGATGAAGTATAATGTGGATAAATGTGAGGTTATCCACTTTGGTGGTAAAAACAGAGAGACAGACTATTATCTGAATGGTGACAGATTAGGAAAAGGGGAGGTGCAACGAGACCTGGGTGTCATGGTACATCAGTCATTGAAGGTTGGCATGCAGGTACAGCAGGCGGGTAAGAAAGCAAATAGAAACATAGAAACATAGAAAATAGGTGCAGGAGTAGGCCATTTGGCCCTTCGAGCCTGCATCGCCATTCAATGAGTTCATGGCTGAACATGGCATGTTGGCCTTCATAGCGAGGGGATTTGAGTACAGGGGCAGGGAGGTGTTGCTACAGTTGTACAGGGCCTTGGTGAGGCCACATCTGGAGTATTGTGTACAGTTTTGGTCTCCTAACTTGAGGAAGGACATTCTTGCTATTGAGGGAGTGCAGCGAAAGTTCACCAGACTGATGCCCGGGATGGCGGGACTGACATATCAAGAAAGACTGGATCAACTGGAGTTCAGAAGAATGAGAGGGGATCTCATAGAAACGTTTAAAATTCTGACGGGTTTAGACAGGTTAGATGCAGGAAGAATGTTCCCAATGTTGGGGAAGTCCAGAACCAGGGGTCACAGTCTAAGGATAAGGGGTAAGCCATTTAGGACCGAGATGAGGAGAAACTTCTTCACCCAGAGAGTGGTGAACCTGTGGAATTCTCTACCACAGAAAGTTGTTGAGGCCAATTCACTAAATATATTCAAAAAGGAGTTAGATGTAGTCCTTACTACTAGGAGGATCAAGGGGTATGGCGAGAAAGCAGGAATGGGGTACTGAAGTTGCATGTTCAGCCATGAACTCATTGAATGACGGTGTAGGCTCGAAGGGCCGAATGGCCTACTCCTGCATCTATTTTCTATGTTTACTTCATCTCACTCTATCAGCATTACCTGCTATTCCTTGCTCCCTCATATGTTTATCTAGCTTCCCCTTAAATGCATCGATGCTATTTGCCTCAACTATTCCATGTGGTTGCTAGTTCCACATTCTAAGCACTCTGCTGAATCCTTTAATAGATTTATTAGTGAGTTATGGCCCTAGTTTTGGACTCCCCCACAAGTAGGAACATCTCCTCTACATTTACCCTATCGAACCCTTTCATAATTTAATAGACCTCTATCAGGTCACTCCTCAGCTTTCTCTTTTCTCGAGAAAAGATCCCCAGTCTGTTCAGTCTTTCCTGATAACCTCTCAGTATAACCTCTCAGTTCTGGTATCAGCCTTGTAAATCTCTTTCTGTAGCTTTTGCAGTGCCTCTATATACTGTTTGTAATATGGAGACCAGAACTGTTCACACTACGCCACAGTACTCCACAGTACTCCAAGGACATACCTCATTGGTTAAGGTATTTTGTCTAGCTTGCTACCCCTAGGATGGATAGGTACTTTAGTGTCTGCTTGCTGCCACTCTACAGCTGTGCAGCTGACACAGCACAATGCGTCGGCACAGACCGAATGGCGTCTCTCTGTGCTGTATGATTCTACCCTCTAGTGTCGGAGGGCTGAGTTATGCGGAAAGCTTAATAAAACTTGGAAATGAGGCAAATAGGAGGGATTCCGTGGAGCCATGTAAAAGATGAAGTTTATTGGAAAAGGTTAATCTTGAGCCCTATTTTAAGTTAAGCTCAAACTGTAGCTCAAGGGGGCATCAGTACTAACTCGATAAAGGCTAGTTCAGAAATAATATCAGAGAACACTTCTTCATGTGAACATCTGGGACTCTGAATTGGTTCCTGGGCTCGGATTTTAACTCTCCCCATCTGGCAGAAATTGGTCGAGGGGGCGGAGCGCAGTTAAAATGAGGCAAGTCACTCAGACCCATTGCCTCCCGCCATGTCCCGATGATAATATGCTCTTTTGAGCATGCGCGTGGGACACCCGCAGGAAGGAAGTGGGATCCTTCAATATTCAGATAGGGTCTTGGCGATGTAATTGGGAGCTATTTCAGTCAGCAGCTTCACTCTGCCCTCCACCCCCTGCCCAGGTTAGACCTGTCAGGAGGGGGACTGAGGACCTAGGCAGCTAAATTTTAACATTTCAATTGAGGCTTCCTGTGTGCGAGAGTGCTCCTTTGGGCCTTACAAGGAAGCCTTGGGCCTCCCACTTGTCCCCCACTGTGGCCTCCTGTGGCCCAAATTCCTGCTACTGCCTGCAGATCAGGTGGTGAAACTGGCCGGGTTCGGGTTCAGGTGGGGGTGGAGTCGAAGAAAATTGATGCACATGAAGCTTAGACGTTAAAATTGTCCCAGCTCTGACCTCTGAGTTAAGTCTGGGTGTGCAGTTCCCAACCCCGACCCCCATCCCCAACCCCCACTAAAATCAGGACTCTAGTTTCAGGATTCTAGATCCTGCACGACTACTACTTCGTATGGCTGATGTAGATGTGGAGCGACAACTATCATTTTATATTTAGGTGCCTAAGTCAGATAATTTCATCAGGAGTAGTGGAGTGTATCGCTGTGATGCCTCCTTGTATTTGTGAATTGGTTATTGAGTTATTGTATGTTTGATGGTCTGTTCTGGGTGACCACAGTCGCACACTGGAGAGGTTTTAATTCTCTATTTGTGCGACATGTATCTGCATCTGCCATGGTTTGTGCGGATACGGTTTAGGATTGCCCATAAGCATCACAGTAGATCAAAGCCAAGGATCTTCTACACCAGGTCTTTCACAAGATGTTTCTTTCCAAGCATCATCGGGGTTGAAGTCGTGAAGGAGGTGCAAATTACCACTACACAGAGCACGTTTGGTTTTGGCACCTTCAGTTTTCTCTTGGATCTTCTCTCCTGCCCTCCTGGGCTACCATTAGGCATACAAAGGATTAACATTGGTCGCTTTCTATTTTATTCTAACAGGAACAGAAGGAATGCAGCAGAGTAGCTTTTGACTTACAATACTTCAAGGCACAACATGTAAGTAGGTCCCCTGTATTCCTGGTTTGACTAATGTGCAAAATGGTCATTTGAAAAAGAAAAATTCAGGGACTCGGAGGGAAGTCGTTGCCCTTGATGCTTTGGTTAGATTGATAGTAGGCAGAAACCAACAGGCTAAATCTAGAATCTTACTTCAAAGTATGTCAGACCAGAGGACTTAAATTAGTGAAAAGGGCATTTGGAACACGTTACAAAGAAGGACATAGGAATTACAAGATAGAAACGGCCCAACTACTCCGTGTTGGTGTTTATCCTCGGTAGTAATCCTCATCCCATGTTCCCACCATGTTTCCACATCCTTTTATCCCCCTTTCCTTCAACCACCTATCTAACCTAGTCTTAAATGTTGACATGGTTGCTGCTTGGTAGCACTCTCATCTCTGAGTCAGAAAGTCATGGATTTGAGTCCCACTTCAGGGACTTGAGCCCAAAATCCAGCCTGACATTCCATTGCAGTACTGAGGGAGTGCTGCAGTGTCGGAGGTACCACCTTCCAGATGATATGTTAAACCGAGTTCCGTCTGCCCTCTCAGGTGGATGTAACAGATCCTACTATTTCGAAGAAGAGCAGGGGAGTCCTCCCTAGTGTCCTGGCCAATATTTATCCCTCAACCAACATCATAAAAACAGAATATCTGGTTATTATCACATTGCAGTTTGTGGGAGCTTGCTATGTACATTGGCTGCCGCGTTTCCTACATTACAACAGTGACTACACTCCAAGAAGTACCTCATTGGCTGTAAAGTATTTTGGGATGTTCTGAGATTGTGAAAGGCACTATATAACTGCAAGTTCTTTCTTTCAATCAGTAACTCCACTAGTGTAATCCACCATCTCACAGCCATCAGCGTAAAATAAAGGTTTCTCCTGCTCTCTGTCCCAAAACTCATATAGGATGTTAGGAAGAATTTCTTTACTCCAAGGATGATAAAGGTTCATAATAATGTCACGCAAAGTAATTGAGACATAAACAGCAAGGCTGGTCAAAGTGAAACAGTTTACTTAGGGTACTGAAGGGATGGGCTTTGATGGGCTAAATGGACTTTTCACACCCTTGACTGTTTTATCGGTGTCCCCAGGAACACCTTTTTAAATAATGAACTTTTCTTTTATTTAGCGACTTTCACGAATAACCCTCATCAAAACCTCAACCTGCCACGCTTAACACCAGGGAATGCACTAACATGGAATTTCCCAGTCATGTTCCATAAAAATTCAATCTGGGGATATGGGCTTCACTGACAAGGCCGACAGTTATTGTCCATCCCTAGTTGCCCTTGAGAAGGTGATGGTGGGCCTGCATCTTGAATTACTGCAGTCCGAGTGAGAAGGTGCTCCCACCGTGCTGTTAGGATATTTGTCATCGCTGGAGCAGATCACAGTGTCCCAATTCCATTCATTCTGTTCTTCATCCTATGTTAAACTTGAATATCTGAGGTTTCATTGTAATTGATAACTTATTTGTGTTCCACAGAATAAACTTTCCATCAGAGTGATTCAGATCACCATGAAAGTGCCCGAGCACAGGTCGCTGGAAGAGTTAGAATTGTTGTTAATTGCACTGAGATCTTTGCTAAGCTTCAGACAGTACAGCAAGTCCTACCAGCTTTTGCTGGCGAAAATAATGAGATATGAACGGTAGGTGGGCGACTTTGAGACATCCTCGACCAGGAGAATGAGTCAACAGTTAAAGCAGAGGGTTTTGGTACAAGCAGTAATGGGAAATAGAGTCTATTGCTGTATTGGCGCTCTCTACCGGAGTGTGCTAAAATACATAGTTATCTTCAGAATATGTTCCTGATTCATGTTCTCCGAGTGAGGCAAATATCCCAACTTACCTGGTATGGAATTTTGGGTAACTTGGCACGGTGGACTCGTGCCCACTGGAAAGTGGATTTTGTAAATAAAAAACAACTGTCCCATCAAGCCTAACCAAGCTTGGTGTGAGCTTGGTGTGTTGTAACTTGTGAACACCAGACTCCACTCCATTCCCATCTCACTCAGGAAGCCATGCAAACTCCTGAGAGAGACAAAATAATCTTAGGCCAATTTAGCAAATAAACGCTTAGAAAATTCCATCTGATCCCTGGTCACTGACGTCAATCAACCACACTCTAGGACACCATAGATATCAAATTCCAGGAGACTCTGTTAAGCAAGTTCCAGGAGTCCATCTGAAGCAAGTTCCAGGAGACCATGTTGAGCAAGTTCCAGGAGACCGTGGTCAATAAGTTCCAGAAGACCATATTAAGCAAGTTCCAGGAGACCATGTTCAAGGAGACCATGTTAAGCAAGTTCCCGGAGACTGTAAAGCAAGTTCCAGGAGTTCATGTTAAGTAAGTTCCAGGAGACCATTTTGAGGAATTTCCAGTAGACCATTTTAAGAATCTTCCAGGAGACCATGTTAAGCAAGTTCCAGGAGACCGTGTCAGCAAGTTACAGGAGATATTTTTAAATAAGTTCCAGGTGACCATGTTCAGCAACTTAAAGGAGACACTTTTAAGCAAGTTCCAGGAGACCATGTTAGCAGGTTGCAGGAGACCATGTTAAGCAAGTTCCCGGAGAACATATTAAGCAAGTTCAAGGAAACCATGTTAAGCAGGTTGTAGGAGACGGTTAAGCAAGTTCCAGGAGTTCATGTTAAGCAAGTTGCAGGAGACCATGTTGAAGAATGTTCCAGGAGACCATATTAAGCAAGTTCCAGGAGACCATGTTGAGCAAGTTCCTGGAGACCATTGAGCCAGTTCCAGGAGACCATGTTAAGCAGGTTCCAGGAGACCATGTTGAGGAATTTCCAGGAGACCATTTTAAGAATATTCCAGGAGACCATGTTAAGCAAGTTCCAGGAGACCATGTTAAGCAAGTTTCAGTTGAGCCAATTCCAGGAGACCATTGAACCAGTTCCAGGAGACCATTGAGCCAGTTCCAGGAGACCATGGTCAGCACGTTCCAGGAGACCATGTTAAGCAAGTTGCAGGAGACCCTGTTAAGCAAGTTCTAGGAGTCTCTGTTGAGCAAGTTCCAGGAGACCCTGTTGAGCAAGTTCCAGGAGACCCTGTTGAGCAAGTTCCAGGAGACCCTGTTCATCATCATCATAGGCAGTCCCTCGGAATCGAGGAAGACTTGCTTCCACTCCCAAAGTGAGTCCTTTGGTGGCTGAACAGTCCAATGTGAGAGCCACAGACCCTGTCACAGATGGGACAGACATTCGTCGGGTGAAGGGGAAAGTGGGACTGATTTGCCGCACGCTTCTTCTGCTGCCTGCGCCTGACTTCTTCATCCTCGCGCCGTTGAGATTCGAAGAGCTGAACGCCCTCCCGAATGCACTTTTTCCACCTAGGGCGGTCTTCGGCTAGGGACTCCCAGGAGTCAGGGCTTTGAGGGTGTCCTTGTAACGTTTCCGCTGCCCACCTTTGGATCATTTGCCGTGAAGGAGCTCCGTATAGAGCAATTGCTTAGGGAGCCGCATGTCTGGCATGCGAACTATGTGGCCAGTCCAGCGACGCTGATCGAGTGTGGTCAGTGCTTCAATACTGGGGATGTTAGCCTGGGCAAGGACACTAACGTTGGTGCGCCTATCCTCCCAGGGGATTTGCAGGATCTTGCAGAGACGTCTTTGGTGATATATCTCCAACGACTTGAGGTGTCTTCTGTACATCGTCCATGTCTCTGAGCCATACAGGAGGGCGGGTATTACTACAACCCTGTAGACCATGAGCTTGGTGGTAGATTTGAGGGCCTGGTCTTCGCACACTCTTTTCCTCAGGTGGCCAAAGGCTGCACTGGAGCACTGGAGGCGATGTTGAATCTCCGCATCAATGTCTGCCTTTGATGATAAAAGGCTCCCGAGATATGGGAAGTGGTCCACGTTGTTGAGGGCCGCGCCGTGAATCTTGATGACTGGGGGGCCGTGCTGTGCGGCGAGGACAAGCTGGTGGAGGACCTTTGTCTTACGGATGATAAGCATAAGGCCCATGCTTTCATATGCCTCGGTGAATACATTGACTATATTCTGGAGTTCAGCCTCAGAATGTGCGCAGACGCAGGCGTCGTCCGCATACTGCAGCTCAATGACAGAGGTTGGGGTGATCTTGGACCTAGCCTGGAGGCGGCGTAGGTTAAACAGCTTCCCACTGGTTCTGTAGTTTAGTTCCACTCCAGCGAGGTGGAGTATGGCAGCGAGGAAGATTGAGAAGGGGGTTGGAGCGATGACGCAGGATTGTTTGACCTCGGTCCAGACATGCATTGGGTCTGTAATTGAATCTGTTGATAAGGATCACGGCCTGCATGTCGTCGTGGAGCAGGTGAAGGATGTTGACAAACTTTTGGGGGCATCCGAAACGGAGGAGGACGCTCCATAATTGCTCATGGTTGACAGTGTCAAAGGCCTTTGTAAGATTGAAAAAGGTCATGTATAAGGGCTGGCGCTGCTCCCTGCATTTTTCCTACAGCTGTCGCGCTGCAAAGATCATGTCCATTGTGCCCCGTAGGGGACGAAATCTGCATTGTGATTCTGCGGGGAGCTCCTCGGCCACAGTGAGAAGACGGTTGAAGAGAACACTAGTAACAACCTTCCCAGTGGCTGAAAGCAGGGAGATTCCCCTGTATTTGCCGCAGTCGGACTTGTCCACTTTTAAAGATGGTCACAATCACTGCATCTCTGAGATCTCCCGGCATGCTCTCCTCCCTCCAACTGAGAGAGATGAGGTCATGTGTCTGCGCCCACAGCGCCTGTCCGCCATACTTTAGCGCCTCAGCAGGAATTCCATCCGCACCCGTAGCCTTGTTATTCTTGAGCTGTTTTATGGCTTTGCCTACCTCGTGCAACGTAGGGGTTTCACTGAGTGGTGGTGGGTCGCATGCTGCGGGATGGAGTTGAGAACACTCGAGTCAAAGGCAGAGTCTCGATTGAGGAGATCTTCAAAGTGCTCCTTCCAGCGGGCCCTGACAGCCTCGTGTCCTTGATGAGTGTTTCCCCGTCTTTGGTCAGGAATAGGGTGGGGCCTTGGGAGTTTGGACCGTAGGTGGCCTTGACTGCAATGAAGAATCCTCGCATATCATGGCTGACGGCCAGTTGTTGTATCTCCTGTGCTTTCTCCATTCACCACCTGTTCTTTAGGTCCCGGGTTTTTTGCTTGAGCCGTCTGTAATGTTGCTTTGCAGCTCCCGAGTTGGGTTGTTGCTTGAGGCTCAGAAATGCTCTGCGCTTACGATCTATTAGTTCTTGGATCTCCTGCTCAATTTCATCAAACCAGTCCTGGTGTTTTCTGGTTGAGTAACCAAGTGTCTCTTCACAGGCACTGGTTATGGAGACCTGGAGGGCAGACCAAGCGCTGTGGGCATTCAGCATCTCAGGGTCATCAAAACACACCAGAATAGCTGTGAGGCGCTGGCTGTACAGGGCTCTCTTAGCTGGGTCTTTAAGTGCTCCGGCATTAACTTTTTTGCGGCATTGCTTCTGCTGTCCCCTCTGCTTTGGGGCTATGTTTATATTGATGATGGATCAGATTAGGTGGTGGTCCATCCAGCAATCATCAGCTCCTGTCATGGTGTAGGTGATGCACGCATCCGTGCGATCCCTGGCTCGGACGATCGGACGATGACGTAGTTGAGCAGGTGCCAGTGTTTGCAGCGAGGGTGTTGCCATGATGCCTTGTATTTGTCCCTCTGGCGGAACAGGGTGTTGGTGATGAGGAGTTCGTGTTCTAGACATTTTGTCAGGAGTGGGGTAGCGCTGAGTTGGTTTTCCCTACCCCCTCTCTGCCAATCACGCCTCCCCAGATGGCTGTGTCTTTGCCGATCCTGGCATTAAAGTCACCCAGAAGGATCAATTTGTCGCCCGTGGGGATGTGGAACAGGGATGTCTCGAGGTTGGAATAAAAACCCTCTTTAGCCTCATCTGTTGCATCGAGTGTTGGGACGTATGCACTGATGACTGTGGCGCATTGGTTCCGGGATGGGGTAAGGTGAAGAGTCATGAGGCATTCGTTACCCCGCAGGGGGAGTCTTTGAGGCGGTCGACCAGTTCATTTTTGATGGTGAAGTCGACTCCATGAAAGTGCCGTTCTTTCTCTGGTTTTCCTTTCCAGTAAAAGGTGTAACCTCCACCATGTTCCTAGAGCTGGCCTTCCCCTGCCCGCCGGGTCTTGCTTAGGGCGGCGATGTCAATGTCAAAACGTCTAAGTTTCCAGGCAACTATGGCGGTGCGGCTTTCCGGCCTGTTCCTGTTGGAATTGTCCATAAGGGTCCTGACGTTCCAGGTCCCGAACTTCATATTGGCGAAGTGGAAGATGCCTGTGCGTGAGTTCTTTTAACGTGGGGTGGCCACTGCACACCGGCAACCACACGGGCTTAGCTGAGCAAGGTCTTGGTCCAGTGGCAAGGGGGTCCAAGACGACTGGAGACCAGGCACTGCCGTATAAGCCTAATTGCCTACGATGAGATGTTGGCCGCAATTCAGCGCCGAGTAGTGCCATTGATGGTAGATGGCCCGAGGCTTGGTTGGGGGACAGGCATTGGGAAGGTCAGCTGTCCACTGGGGTAGTTGTTTTAAAAGTTCAAGCATTTAAAAGTATTTCCAAATTATTTTTTTTTAAAGTTGCACAGGTTGATTGAAGGTTTAATAAATAAATTAAGAGTTGTTTAAAAGTTATAGGAAAAAAAAAGTTCTCCAAGTTGATAAAAATTTTTAAAGTTTTCCCGAATTGTTTAAGAAGTTTAGAAGTTGATTAAAAGTTTAAAAATTGAGTCCCTTCGGACGGTTCAGCACCGGCCCCGGAGTCCCTTTGGCTGGTTCGATGTCGGACCCGGAGTCCCTTTGGTTGGCTCAGCATCGGCCCCGCAGTCCCTTCGGCCGGTTGAGCACTGGCTCTGGGCAGAATGTTTCACAGTACTGCTGGAACACTCCACCCCAGCGCCTTTCTTGTGGCTGGCAGGCCAGCAGACCCAGAAGAGTCGGCGGGCCTCGAAGAGTCTCGGAAGAGTCGGCAGATCCTGGTGGGCCCCGAGGAGCCAGCGGGCCTCGAAGAGTCAGCGGGCCCTGAAGTGTTGGTGGGCCCCAGAAGAGATCCTGTTAAGCAAGTTTCAGAAGATCATGGTCAGCAAGTTCCAGGAGACCATTTTAAGCACGTTCCAGGAGACCATGTTAAGCAAGATACAGAAGTCATTTTTGTTGTGTATGGAGAACGAGTCAAACTGAACACTGTGAGCTCAAAGTAAAGTGTGACCTTAGTCTTTTATTGTAGGTCTCCAGAGTGCCTCTCCAACCTGTGAAGCCTCCTTAAATACCTGTGTTCCCAAGGGATTATGGGATCCCTTGGGACTCCAGAGGATGAGCCCTCTGGTGGCTGTATAGAGTAAATACAAGTTTACATATATAACAACAATCCCCCCCCCCCCACCAAAGTCAATAGTGTAACTATTTACAATGTGAGTCGATCTGGGGCCCTTGCCCTGGTTGATCGTCTCGGTGTGAAAGCTGGTGTTGTTGAATCATTTGTTGGGCCCTCGCTGGGCTGCTGTGCAGCTGGCCTTGCTGGGCTGCCTGGTGTGTTGGGTCCTGCTGGGCTGCTGTGGATGATGGGTTCTGCTTCGTGGCCAACCATGGTGCCAGTTGCCACTGGTGTGTATGTTGGGGGATCAAAAAAGATAGGGTCCAAGATGGGTTGCTCAGAATATTCCGTGAATCTGAGTTTGATTTGGTCCAAGTGTTTCCGGTGAATGAGTCCATTTGAAAGTTTGACCCGGAACACCCTGCTCCCCTCTTTGGCCACGACAGTGCCGGGAAGCCACTTGGGACCTTGCCCATAACTTGATACAAATACAGGATCATTGATTTCAATCTCGCGTGACACATTTGCGCTATCATGGTATGCACTTTGTTGAAGCCGCCTGCTCTCTACCTGTTCATGTAGATCAGGGTGAACTAACAAAAACCTTGTCTTAAGTGCTCTTTTCATGAGCAGTTCAGCAGGTGGGATCCCAGTGAGTGAGTGGGGTCTCGTGCGGTAGCTAAGCAGGACTCGGGATAGACGAGTCTGCAGTGAGCCTTCAGTTACCCTCTTCAAGCCTTGGTTGATGGTTTGCACTGCTCTCTCTGCCTGACCATTGGACGCTGGTTTAAATGGGGCAGATGTGACATGTTTGATCCTGTTGCGGGTCATGAATTCTTTGAACTCAGCACTGGTAAAACATGGCTCATTGTCGCTCACCAGGACATCGGGTAGGCCATGTGTGGCAAACACGGCCCGCAGGCTTTCAGTAGTGGCAGCGGACGTGCTAGCCGACATTATCTCACATTCCATCCACTTGGAGTACGCGTCTGCAACTACAAGGAACATTTTACACAAGAACGGGCCTGCATAGTCAACGTGTGCCCTAGACCATGGTTTGGAGAGTCAAGACCATAAACCTAGCGGCGCCTCCCTGGGTACATTGCTTAATTGCGAGCATGTATTACATCTGTGAATGCAGGACTCTAAGTCCGCATCGATACCGGGCCACGTGGGATCTGGCTATCGCTTTCATCATTACGATGCCTGGATGGGTACTGTGGAGGTAATTGATGAAGGTGTCTCTGCCCTTCTTGTGGACCACTACAGATTGCCCCACAGAAGGCAGTCTGCCTGTATAGACATTTCATCTTTGCGCTGCTGGAATGGCTTTATCTCTTTCTGCATTTCCACTGAGACACTGGACCAGCTCCCGTGAAGCACACAGCTTTTGACTAGGGATAATAAGGGGTCCTGGCTTGTCCAGGTTTTGATCTGCTGGGCAGTGACGGGTGATTGCTCACTCTCAAATGCTTTCATAACCATGGCTAGATCTGCGGGCTGCACCATTTCCACCCCCGTGATGGGCAATGGCAGCCTACTGAGAGCATCAGCGCAGTTTTCTGTGCCTGGCCTGTGGCGGATGGCGTAGTTGGATGCAGACAATGAGAGCAACCATCTCTGGATCCGGGCCGATGCATTGATATTTAACCCTTTACTCTCGGAGAACAGGGATATAAGTGGCTTATGGTCAGTTTCCAAATCGAATTTTAGCCCAAACAGGTATTGATGCATTTTCTTTACCCCATAGACACACGCTAACGCTTCTTTCTCAATCATGCTATAGGCTCTCTCAGCCTTAGACAGACTCCTGGATGCATAAGCAACCGGTTACAGTTTCCCGAAATCATTAGCTTGTTGCAATACACACCCGATGCCACATGACGACGCATCACATGATAGTACCAAACGTTTACATGGATCATACAACACAAGCAATTTGATAACAATTTTCTCGCTTGTACAAAGGCATCTTTTTGGCTTTTGCCCCAAACCCATTTGTCCCCTTTTCGTAGTAAGACATGCAGTGGTTCTAACAGTGTGCTGAGACCCGGTAAGAAGTTACCAAAGTAGTTCAGGAGTCCCAGCAACGACCGCAGCTCCGTCACGTTCTGTCGCCTCGGTGCGTTCTTGATTACCTCTGTCTTCACGTTGGTGGGCCTGATGCCGTCCGCCGCAATCCTCCTTCCCAGGAACTCCACTTCAGACACCAGGAAAATGCACTTCGAGCGTTTTAACCTGAGCCCCACGTGGTCAACTAAGAACTTCCTCCAGGTTCTGCAGATGCTCGACTGTGTTCCAACCTGTGACCAAGATGTCGTCCTGGAAGACCACGGTGTGCGGGACCGACTTCAGTAAGCTTTCCATGTTTCTCTGGAATATCGCTGCCGCAGATCAGATTCCAAATGGGCATCTATTATAAACAAAAAGACCTTTATGCGTGTTGAGGGCCTTCGATGATTCCTCTAGCTCCTGCATCATGTAAGCTGAAGTCAGATCCAGCTTGGTGAACATCTTTTCTCCCGCCAGCGTTGCAAAGAGGTCGTCGGCATTTGGTAGTGGGTATTGGTCCTGGAGGAAGAAACGATTGATAGTTACTTTGTAATCGCCACAGATTCTGACGGTGCCGTCTCCCTTGAGAACTGGGGCGATAGGACTGGCCCACTCGTTGAACTCGATCGGTGAAATGAAGCCCTCTTGTTGCAGCCGGTCCAGCTCGATCTCTACCCTTTCTCTCATCATGTACGGTACTGCTCTTGCCTTGTGATGGATGGGTCGCGCCTCTGGAATTAGGTGGATCTGCACTTTTGCTCCTTGGAATTTCCTGATGCCTGGTTCGAAGGAAATTTGATTAAGACCTGGGCACACGAAGTCTCATCAGCGGGCGATAGCGCTTAGACATCGTCCCAGTTCCAACATATCTTTCCCAGCCAGCTCCTGCCGAGCAGCATGGAACCATCGCCCGGTAGCACCCAGAATGGTAGCTTGTGCACCACTCCATCATAGGTGACCTTTACAGTAGCACTGCCGATTACAGGAATCAGTTCTTTCGTGTAAGTTCTTAGTTTCGTGCGAACTGGTGTTAAGACTGGCTTTGAGGCCTTGTTGCACCACAACCTTTTGAAAGTCTTTTTGCCCATGATGGACTGGCTCGCGCCCGTGTCCAGCTCCATTGACACCGGGAGTCCATTTAGTTCAACATTCAGCATTATCGGGGGACAATTCGTGGTGAATGTATGCACCCCATGTACCTCTGCCTCCTCGGTCTGAGGCTCTGGTTCATAGTGATTCTCTGTGGATCTGTCCTCCTCTGCAACATGGTGATTTGTAGGTTTAACAGGCTTTGCAGCTCGCCTGCACACTCGTTGGAGGTGTCCCATTGTTCCACAGCCCTTGAAATGTACTCTTTAATCAGCCTGAATGGAAACGATGATCATCCCCGCAACGGCAACAAGGTGTTAATGGCCTTGCATTCATCACCTTTGATGGTCGACTCTGAGACATCTGCGGACATGTAGCTGCAGGTATGTGTGACCTGCCCTGTACGTTACGATTCAAAAGCAACATCACTTTGTTCACAGTACTTGTAGCAGCACTTGTGTGCTGAGAGATTTGCTTCGTATTGTCACTGGTGGCTATTGCTATGGCCTTATTCAAAGTTGGGGTCTCCTCAGTCAAAAGTTTGCGAAGTATGGTTTCATGGCCAGTGCCAAGTACGAAAAAGTCTCTGAGCTCCAAATGTCCTTCAAATTCGCAATGTCCTGCAAGGCGTCTTAGCTCGGTGACATAACTCGCCTTCAGACCTTTTGTAGGTATAGAACCGGTACCTCGCCATCAGAACGCATTCCCTTGGGTTCAAATGCTCTCGGACCAGTGTGCACAAATCAGCATACGATTTCTCCATGGCTCTCGCTGGAGTGAGCAGATTCTTCATAAGGCCAAACACTGGTGCCCCACAGACGGTGAGGAGGATCGCCCTTTGTTTGGCAGCGCTCTCTTCCCCATCTAGCTCATTGGCCACAAAGTATTGGTCGAGTCGCTCCACAAAAGTTTCCCAATCATCTCCCTCTGAGAATTTCTCCAGGATACCCACTGTTCTCTGCATCGTTGGGTTCGCTATCTGTATCTCGTCGCCAGTTGTTGTGTATGAAGAAAGAGTCAGACTGAACACTGTGAGCTCAAAGTAAAATGTGACCTTAGTCTTTTATTGCAGGTCTCCAGAGTGTCTCTCCAACCTGTGAAGCCTCCTTAAATACCTGTGCTCCCAAGGGATTATGGGATCCCTTGGGACTCCAGGGGTTGAGCCCTCTGGTGGCTGTACAGAGTAAATATGAGTATACATATATAACAATTTTTAAGCCAGTTCCAGGAGACCCTGTTAAGCAAGTTCCAGAAGACCATTGAGCCAGTTCCAGGAGGCCATGTTAAGCAAGTTCCAGGAGACCATGGTCAGCAAGTTCCAGGAGACCATGGTCAGCAAGATCCAGGAGACCATGTTGAGGAATTTCCATGAGACCATATTAAGGAAGATCCAAGAGACCACTGTCTGCAAGTTCTAGGAGGCCATGTTAAGCAAGTTCTAGGAGACCATGTTAAGCAAGTTCCAGGAGAAAATATTAAGCAAGTTCTAGGAGACCCTGTTATACATCTTCCATGAGACTATGGTCAGCAAGTTCCAGGAGACCATGTTGAGGAAGTTCCAGGAGACCATATTAACAAGTTCCATGAGACCATGTTGAGGAAGTTCCAGGAGACCATATTAAGCAAGTTCCAGGGGTGCATGTTAAGCAGGTTCCAAGGGACCCTGTTCAGCATGTTCCAGGAGCTCTTGGTCAGCAAGTTACAAGAGTTATTTTTAAGCAAGTTCTAGGAGACCCTGTTCAGCAAGTTCCAGGAGACCATGTTAAGCAGGTTCCAGGAGACCATGTTAAGCAGGTTCCAGGAGACCATGTTAAGCAAGTTCCAGGAGAACATATTAAGCAAGTTCCAGGAGACCCTGTTATAAATGTTCCAGGAGACTATGGTCAGCAAGTTCCAGGAGATCATATTGAGGAGGTTACAGGAGACCATGTGAAGCAAGTTCCAGGAGACCATGTTGAGCAAGTTCCAGGAGTCCATTGTCAGCAAGTTCCAGGAGATCATGTTAATCAAGTTCCAGGAGATCATGTTAAGCAAGTTCCAGGAGACCATGTTAAGCAAGTTCCAGCAGACCCTGTTGAGCAAGTTCCAGGTGGCCACGTTGAGGAATTTCCAGGAGACCATGTTGAGGAAGTTCCAGGAGACCATTCTAAGTAAGTTCCAGGAGACTATATTAAGCAAGTTCCAGGAGACTCTGTTAAGCATGTTCCAGGAGACCTTTAAGTAAGTTCCAGGAGAGTCTGTTAAGCAAGTTCCAGGAGACCACGGTGAGGTATTTCCATGTTGAGGAAGTTCCAGGAGCCCATTCTAAGCAAGTTCCAGGAGACTATATTAAGCAAGTTCCAGGATGCCACGTTAAGCAAGTTCCAGGAGACCATGGTCAGCAAGTTCCAAGAGACCATATTGAGGAAGTTACAGGAAACAATGTTGAGGAAGTTCCAAGTGACTACTGTCAACAAGATCCAGAAGACCATGTTAAGCAAGTTCCAGGAGACGATTTTAAGCAAGTTCCAGGAGAGCATGGTCAGAAGTTCCAGGAGACTATATTAAGCAGGTTCCAGGAGATCATATTAAGCAAGTTCCAGGAGACCATTTTAAGCAAGTTCCAGGAGACCCTGCTGAGCAATTTCCAGGAGACCATTAAGGAAGTTCCAGGAGACCCTGTTAAGCAATTTCAGGAGAACATGTTAAGCACGTTCCAGGAGGCCATGGTCAACAAGGTCCAGGAAACCATTTTAAGCAAGTTCCAGGAGACCATGTTGAGGAATTTCCATGAAACCATGTTAAGCAAGATCCAAGAGACCACTGTCAGTAAATTCTAGGAGACCATGTTAAGGAAGTTCCAGGAGACCGTGTTAAGCAGGTTCCAGGAGACCATAGAAACATAGAAACATAGAAAATAGGTGCAGGAGGAGGCCATTCGGCCCTTCTAGCCTGCACCGCCATTCAATGAGTTCATGGCTGAACAGTACCCCATTCCTGCTTTCTCACCATACCCCTTGATTCCCCTAGTAGTAAGGACTTCATCTAACTCCTTTTTGAATATATTTAGTGAATTGGCCTCAACAACTTTCTGTGGTAGAGAATTCCACAGGTTCACCACTCTCTGGGTGAAGAAATTCCTCCTCATCTCGGTCCTAAATGGCTTCCCCCTTATCCTTAGAGTGTGTCCCCTGGTTCTGGACTTCCCCAACATTGGGAACATTCTTCCTGCATCTAACCTGTCTAAACCCGTCAGAATTTTAAACGTTTCTATGAGATCCCCTCTCATTCTTCTGAACTCCAGTGGATACAAGCCCAGTTGATCCAGTCTTTCTTGATAGGTCAGTCCCGCCATCCCGGGCATCAGTCTGGTGAACCTTCGCTGCACTCCCTCAATAGCAAGAATGTCCTTCCTCAGGTTAGGAGACCAAAACTGTACACAATACTCCAGGTGTGGCCTCACCAAGGCCCTGTACAATTGTAGCAACACCTCCCTGCCCCTGTACTCAAATCCCCTCGCTATGAAGGCCAACATGCCATTTGCTTTCTTAACCGCCTGCTGTACCTGCATGCCAACCTTCAATGACTGATGTACCATGACACCCAGGTCTCTTTGCACCTCCCCTTTTCCTAATCTGTCACCATTCAGATAATAGTCTGTCTCTCTGTTTTTACCACCAAAGTGGATAACCTCACATTTATCCACATTATACTTCATCTGCCATGCATTTGCCCACTCACCTAACCTATCCAAGTCGCTCTGCAGCCTCATAGCATTCTCCTCGCAGCTCACACTGCCACCCAACTTAGTGTCATCCGCAAATTTGGAGATACTACATTTAATCCCCTCGTCTAAATCATTAATGTACAGTGTAAACAGCTGGGGCCCCAGCACAGAACCTTGCGGTACCCCACTAGTCACTGCCTGCCATTCTGAAAAGTCCCCATTTACTCCTACTCTTTGCTTCCTGTCTGACAACCAGTTCTCAATCCATGTCAGCACACTACTTCCAATCCCATGTGCTTTAACTTTGCACATTAATCTCTTGTGTGGGACCTTGTCGAAAGCCTTCTGAAAGTCCAAATATACCACATCAACTGGTTCTCCCTTGTCCACTCTACTGGAAACATCCTCAAAAAATTCCAGAAGATTTGTCAAGCATGATTTCCCTTTCACAAATCCATGCTGACTTGGACCTATCATATTACCTCTTTCCAAATGCACTGCTATGACATCCTTAATAATTGATTCCATCATTTTACCCACTACCGATGTCAGGCTGACCGGTCCATAATTCCCTGTTTTCTCTCTCCCTCCTTTTTTAAAAAGTGGGATTACATTGGCTACCCTCCACTCCAAAGGAACTGATCCAGAGTCAATGGAATGTTGGAAAATGACTGTCAATGCATCCACTATTTCCTAGGCCACCTCCTTAAGTACTCTGGGATGCAGTCCATCAGGCCCTGGGGATTTATCGGCCTTCAATCCCATCAATTTCCCCAACACAATTTCCCGACTAATAAGGATTTCCCTCAGTTCCTCCTCCTTACTAGACACTCCGACCCCTTTTATATCCGGAAGGTTGTTTGTGTCCTCCTCAGTGAATACCGAACCAAAGTACTTGTTCAATTGGTCCGCCATTTCTTTGTTCCCCGTTATGACTTCCCCTGATTCTGACTGCAGGGGACCTACGTTTGTCTTTACTAACCTTTTTCTCTTTACATATCTATAGAAACTTTTGCAATCCGTCTTAATGTTCCCTGCAAGCTTCTTCTCGTACTCCATTTTCCCTGCCCTAATCAAACCCTTTGTCCTCCTCTGCTGAGTTCTAAATTTCTCCCAGTCCCCGGGTTCGCTGCTATTTCTGGCCAATTTGTATGCCACTTCCTTGGCTTTAATGCTATCTCTGATTTCCCTTGATAGCCACGGTTGAGCCATCTTCCCTTTTTTATTTTTACGCCAGACAGGAATGTACAATTGTTGTAGTTCATCCATGCGGTCTCTAAATGTCTGCCATTGCCCATCCACAGTCAACCCTTTCAGTATCATTCGCCAATCTATCCTAGCCAATTCACGCCTCATACCTTCAAAGTTACCCTTCTTTAAGTTCTGGACCATGGTCTCTGAATTAACTGTTTCATTCTCCATCCTAATGCAGAATTCCATCATATTATGGTCACTCTTCCCCAAGAGGCCTCGCACAACGAGATTGCTAATTAATCCTCTCTCATTACACAACACCCAGTCTAAGATGGCCTCCCCCCTAGTTGGTTCCTCGACATATTGGTCTAAAAAACCATCCCTTATGCACTCCAGGAAATCCTCCTCCACCGTATTGCTTCCAGTTTGGTTAACCAAATCTATGTGCATATTAAAGTCACCCATTATAACTGCTGCACTTTTATTGCACGCACCCCTAATTTCATGTTTGATGCCCTCCCCAACATCACTACTACTGTTTGGAGGTCTGTACACAACTCCCACTAACGTTTTTTGCCCTTTGGTATTCTGCAGCTCGACCCATATAGATTCCACATCATCCAAGCTAATGTCCTTCCGAACTATTGCCTTAATTTGCTCCTTAACCAGCAATGCTACCCCACCTCCTTTTCCTTTTATTCTATCTTTCCTGAATGTTGAATACCCCTGGATGTTGAGTTCCCAGCCCTGATCATCCTGGAGCCACGTCTCCATAATCCCAATCATATCATATTTGTTAACATCTATTTGCACAGTTAATTCATCCACCTTATTGCGGATACTCCTTGCATTAAGACACAAAGCCTTCAGGCTTGTTTTTTTAACACCCTTTGTCCTTTTAGAATTTTGCTGTACAGTGGCCCTTTTTGTTCTTTGCCTTGGGTTTCTCTGCCCTCCACTTTTCCTCATCTCCTTTCTGTCTTTTGCTTTTGCCTCCTTTTTGTTTCCCTCTGTCTCCCTGCATTGGTTCCCATCCCCCTGCCATATTAGTTTAACTCCTCCCCAACAGCACTAGCAAACACTCCCCCTAGGACATTGGTTCCATGTTAAGCAATTTCCAGGAGAACATATTAAGCAAGTTCTAGGAGACTAGGGCAAAAAACGTTAGTGTGAGTTGTGTACAGACCTCCAAACAGTAGTAGTGATGTTGGGGAGGGCATCAAACAGGAAATTAGGGGTGCATGCAATAAAGGTGCAGCAGTTATAATGGGTGACTTTAATATGCACATAGATTGGGCTAGCCAAACTGGAAGCAATACGGTGGAGGAGGATTTCCTGGAGTGCATAAGGGATGGTTTTCCTGACCAATATGTCGAGGAACCAACTAGGGGGGAGGCCATCTTAGACTGGGTGTTGTGTAATGAGAGAGGATTAATTAGCAATCTCGTTTGCGAGGCCCCTTGGGGAAGAGTGACCATAACATGGTGGAATTCTTCATTAGGATGGAGAATGAAACAGTTAATTCAGAGACCATGGTCCAGAACTTAAAGAAGGGTAACTTTGAAGGTATGAGGCGTGAATTGGCTAGGATAGATTGGCGAATGATACTTAAGGGGTTGACTGTGGATGGACAATGGCAGACATTTAGAGACCGCATGGATGAACTACAACAATTGTACATTCCTGTCTGGCGTAAAAATAAAAAAGGGAAGGTGGCTCAACCGTGGCTCAACCGTGGCTATCAAGGAAAATCAGGGATAGTATTAAAGTCAAGGAAGTGGCATACAAATTGGCCAGAAATAGCAGCGAACCCGGGGATTGGGAGAAATTCAGAACTCAGCAAAGGAGGACAAAGGGTTTGATTAGGGCAGGGAAAATGGAGTACGAGAAGAAGCTTGCAGGGAACATTAAGACGGATTGCAAAAGTTACACCGGAGAGGATGTAACATGGAGAGTGTATCGGAGAGGTTGTACCAGGGATGGTGTACCGGGGATGGTGTAACATGGAGAGTGTACCAAGGAGACTGTCCCGAGAGACAGGGAGAGTGTATCGGGAGGGTATAATGTGTAGAGTGTCCAGAGAGGGTGTACCAGGGGAGTGTACTGGGGAGGGTGTACCAGAGAGCATGTACCGGGGAGAGTGTATAGGGAGGGTGTACCAGCGAGAGTGTATTGGGGAGAGTGTATAGGAAGTGTGTGCCGGCGAGAGTGTATTGGGAGGGTGTACCGGTGAGTGCGTACCGGGGAGAGTGTATCGGGAGGGTATACCGGTGAGTGTGTACTGGGAAGAGTGTACCGGGGAAGATAAGAACATAGCCTAACATCTATGGTTGGGAAAATGTTGGAGTACATTATTAAAGAAACAGTAGCAGGACATTTGGAAAAGCATAATTCAGTCAGGCAGAGTCAGCATGGATTTATGAAGTGGAATTCATTTTTGACAAATTTTCTGGAATTCTTTGAGGATGTAACGAACAGGGTGGATATGGTGTGTTTGGACTTCAGAAGGCATTTGACAAGGTGCCACATTAAAGATTACTGCACAAGATAAAAGTTCAGGGGGTGGGGGGTAATATATTAGCATGGATGGAGGATTGGCTAACTAACAGAAAACAGAGAGTCGGGATAAATGGTTCATTTTCGGGTTGGCAATCAGTAACTAGTGGGGTGTCACAGGGATTAGTGCTGGGACCCCAACTATTTGCAATCTATATTAACGACATTGGAAGAAGGGACCGAGTGTGACATAGCCAAGTTTGATGACGATACAAAGATGGGAGTAAAAGCAATGTGTGAGGAGGACACAAAAAATCTGCCAAAGGACATGGACAGGCTAAGTGAGTGGGCAAAAATTTGGTCGATGGAGAATAATATTGGAAAGTGTGAGGTCATGCACTTTGGCAGAAAAAAATCAAAGAGCAAGTTATTATTTAAATGGAGAAAGATTGCAAAGTGCTGCAGTACAGAGGGACCTGGGGGTTCTTGTGCATGAAACACAAAAGGGTAGTATGCATGTACAGCAAGTGATCAGGAAGGCCAATGGAATCTTGGCCTTTATTGCAAAGGGGATGGAGTATAAAAACAGGGAAGTCTTGCTACAGTTATACGGGGTATTGGTGAGACCACACCTGGAACACTGCGTGCAGTTTTGGTTTCCATATTTGAGAAAGAATAAACTTGCGTGGAGGCAGTTCAAAGAAGGTTCACTAGGTTGATTCCAGAGATGAGGGGGTTGACTTATGAGGAAAGGTTGAGTAGGTTGAGCCTCTACTCATTGGAATTCAGAAGAATGAGAGATGATCTTATCAAAATGTGTAAGATTATGAGGGGGCTTGACAAGGTGGATGCAGAAAGGATGTTTCCACTGATGGGGGAAACTAGAACTAGAAGGCATAATCTTAGAATAAGGGGCTGCCCATTTAAGGAGGAGGAATTTCTTCTCTCAGAGGGTTGTAAATCTGTGGAATTCGCTGCCTCAGAGAGCTGTGGAAGCTGGGTCATTGAATAAATTTAAAACACCGGCCCTTTAGAATTCTGCTGTAAAGTGGCCCTTTTTGTTTTTTGCCTTGGGTTTCTCTGCCCTCCACTTTTACTCTTCTCCTTTCTATTTTTTGCTTCTGTCTCCCTTTTATTTCCCTCTGTCTCCCTGCATAGGTTCCCATCCCCCTGCCATATTAGTTTAACTCCTCCCAAACAGCACTAGCAAACACTCCCCGTAGGACATTGGTTCCGGCCCTACCCAGGTGCAGACCGTCCGGTTTGTACTGGTCCCACCTCCCCCAGAATCGGTTCCAATATCCCAGGAATTTGAATCCCTCCCTTCTGCACCACTGCTCAAGCCACGTATTCATCTGAGCTATACTGCGATTCCTACTCTGACTAGCACATGGCACTGGTAGCAATCCTGAGATTACTACTTTTGAGGTCCTACTTTTTAATTTAACTCCTAGCTCCTTAAATTCGTCTCGTAGGACCTCATCCTGTTTTTTACCTATATTGTTAGTACCTATGTGTACCACGACAACTGGCTGTTCACCCTCCCTTTTCAGAATGTCCTGCACCCGCTCCGAGACATCCTTGACCCTTGCACCAGGGAGGCAACATACCATCTTGGAGTCTCGGTTGCGGCCGCAGAAACACCTATCTATTCCCCTTACAATTGAATCCCCTATCACTATCGCTCTCCCACTCTTTTTCCTGCCCTCCTGTGCAGCAGAGCCAGCCATGGTGACATGAACTTGGCTGCTGCTGACCTCCCCTGATGAGTCATCCCCCTCAACAGTACCCAAAGCGGTGTATCTGTTTTGCAGGGGGATGACCGCAGGGGGCCCCTGCACTACCTTCCTTGCACTGCTCTTCCTGTTGGTCTTCCATTCCCTGTCTGGCTGTGGACCCTGCGGTAAGATCAACTCACTAAATGTGCTATTCACATCATTCTCAGCATCGTGCATGCTCCAGAGTGAATCCACCCGCAGCTCCAGTTCCGCAACGCGGTTCGTCAGGAGCTGGAGGCAGATACACTTCCCGCACACGTAGTCGTCAGGGACATCGGAGGCGTCCCTGATTTCCCACATGGTACTGGAGGAGCATAACACGTGTCCGAGCTCTCCTGCCATGACTTAACCCCTAGATTAACTTAATTTGGCAACAGCAATGCTAAATGTTACTTGCTGATTTAGAAAAGAAAAAGAAAAGCTACTTACCAATCACCTGCCAATCACTTACCCTCTTGGCTGTGACGTCACCTGTTGATTTCTTTCTACTTCTTTTTTGCCACATACCCCTGCTGCAGCTGCACAAGCACGCCTCAGCAACGAGCTCCTGACGGCCGCTTCGCCTCCGGCGATGCTGCTCCCCGGACTCCCTGCTGTGCCTTTTGTAGGCCTCAACAATGAACTCCTGAATGCCGCTCAGCCTCTGATGAGGAGGGGAAGGGTTAGAGGTGGGAAGAAAAAACGAGAGGGGGGAAGGAAAGTTAGGTGCATGTCCACAGGTGATGGCTGTGTTATACCTCCATCTGGGTGTATGCAATTTGTTGCAATGTATGGGGGCTGGGGGCCACGCTCCTGCTTTGCCTTTGTATTCTATGTTGGTGGACACGTTGACCATGTGATTTATGTCAATGGTGGAAAAAGTGAGATGTGGGCAGTGTTTGGGGGTTATTGACTGTGTTACTTATGATTTCAAACCAATGTTGGTACTAAATTTTTGTTATTGAACATAACCTTGTTGCGCATTGTCTCAGATAGCTGGACCATTACACACTGGTGATTCCTTACTGTGAAAGGGTTAAATACAACTTTACATCAATCAACATAACTTTAACTGGCACCAAGGTGATGGTCACCATTGATGTCTGAGCTGCACACACAGAGCAGTGTGTCAGCATTGTCACTCACATCAGCGCTCTTTCAGGCAAATCTTTCTGATATCAGCTCCTCACATAAGAGTGGGATTCAACAAATGCCAGCCACACCACTGGCGTCCATCCCTGTTAGTTCCACTTTTTGTGCGAGGTGGTGAAATTGACGATGGGCGATCTCCATGGCCGCTAGTTTGGGTAAATATGCTCTTTATGACAAAAAACAGTTGCTGGGTGTTATTGAATCTTGGCGTTAAGTCCACGAGGAAAGTAACGCTGGGCAATAACATGGGCATCGAAATCGTCCATTCTGCTGATACTGCCCCAAAAAAGTGGGGAGATGGTAATTTTTTTTCTCGGCATTAAACACATGGGGAAAATAACACTCAGCGATAAGTCTCCTAAAAAGGCCATCAGTTTCCATTTTGTGCCAAAATGGGCGATCATCTGGGCATTATACGTCATTTCAGTGGTTAAAATGGGCGTTAAGTTGGCGTTCAGGCAAAAAAAGTGGAGATTCTAGCCCATGGATTTTTTTTCCATGGTTACAAATCAAGCTTAACCACTTGTTTTTTTTGTTTCGAAAAGGATATCTTCGCTCTCAAACAATTTTTCAGGGTTTCATACACCTTGTGGCCTGCTTCAGTTAAGAAAATAGCCCATTTTCTCTCCAACTGCACCCGGTTACAGTTTTCATCAACGGGGACTTCGATGATACTATTTGTGGTGAAAAACATTTCTAGCTGCTCCACGTATGCTCCGAAAGTTTCACGGTGATGTTGGAACTCACCCAAGTGCCCTATTATTCCCATAGGCACGGCCATCTGGACTCTGGCAAATCAGCCAAGTGTGCTTGTAATTTACTTTGGATCTTTAGCTGTTAATCAAAGCATAGAAGCCCGCAAAGTCTCTCTGTCAGTTGGCTGAATTATCCATCAATAAAAATTTCAGCTAGGTTATCCAGAACTCCTATCCTTCGTCGCCAAATGTGATATCTTCTGTACAACCTCACAAACACACAAGCTTTAAGATGGCTGATAACTTCAGGAACCTGTCAGGTGACCTGTTCCCTCTTTATTGTTGTAAACAGCAATGGCTGCATTACCACAGTAGTCCACTGGGTAGAGCTATATATATTACAATAAGTGCAAGTTGTTGTTGTTGTACCCAGATGAGGTATTGAAGGACAATTCATGGAATGGTGCTGTAATGTGAGGCAAGTATGAAAAGAAAGGATATTGGGGGAGAAGCACGGAAATACAAGGTTGCATGATATTCACCCAGTTTGTTGCATCTGCCCTAGGTTTAGGAGGAGAAGGGTGATAACAAAGAAGGGGCATTGTGCAAACAGTTTCTATTTCATATACTCGGGGGGAGTTAGCTTCACCAGTGATGAAGATGGAAGCAGCGCGTTTGAAAATGAACATCAAGCTGACTTACGAAAGGGTGCCAGGTTTGGAGTGAGTATTCTCAGTGTACATGCTTATCCGGACATCTGAGGTGTAACATCTGGGATAGTGAAATGGGGAGGGATGGGATTGGATGCATCTTTACCCCTGTCCCTGTCTCCCACCAACCCCCAACTCCCAAAACACATGCTGAAAATAAGTCACAAAGATCCAATTTCAAGCCTTGGTATTTTGCTGCGTTTTTCAATGTGTTACATTTTTTTTAAATAGAAAATTGCAAGCCTTATCCTTAAATGGGTTAGTCAGCCAGGGCTCAGTGGGTAGCCCACTCGCCTCTGAGTCAGCAGGTTATGTATTCAAGTCCCACACCAGAGACTTGAGCACAAAATCTAGTACTGAGGGAGAGCTACACTGTCAAAGGTGCTGTCCTTTGGATGAGACATTAAACCGAGGTCTTGTTTGCCCTTTCAGGTGGATGTAAAAGATCCCTTGGCACCATTCAAGTCCTGGCCAATATTTATCCTTCAACCAACATCAAAAACATTATCTCGCCATTACCACATTGTTCCTTGTGGGAGCTTGCTGTGCACAAATTGCCTGCTGTGTTTCCTACATTACAACAGTGACTACACTCCAAAAAGTACTTCATTGACTGTAAAGCACTTTGGGATGTCCTGAGGTCATGAAAAGCTTTCTAAATACCTTTAGCTGCACTAGATATAATGTAACTTGTGTCAAAGTAATATTTGTACCCGACTCATTCATGCTTGTTTTGTTTGGCTCAGTTCATAGCACCATTGCCTCTTGGGCAGAAGGGTCAATGGGTTGAGCCCCACTCCAGAGTTTGCGCATACAATCCAGGCTGACACTCCAGTGCAGGACAGAGGGAGAGCTGCACTGCGGTGCGAGGAGCGAAGAGTGCCAACCTGTTCCAAGACATGGTGCTGCCATGAGAACCAATGAGAGTGGGCCTTGTGTATAGCTACCACTCCCTGCTTTCCCCTGTCCCCTTGTTGAGGAAGCCTCTTTTCCACTTGACACGTGAAATCATGAGCACGGCCAAGATAGGAAATTCACTAGCGTGCGATCCTACGCATAGGCAAATGGCCTGCCTTGGCCTAACATCCTCAGGCGCTTCATGAATGATTTGCGAGCTTCCTGTTTGCTAAGGGTCACATGGACCAGATGTAATCCTTTTCTTTCCATTGCAGGAAATTCCAGTGTTGAAAGCCCTGCGAAGGAACTTCACTGCTGTCTGCATGGAGGAGACTGAGCTACTGGTTGTAGACAAAGAGGACTTCTTTTCAAACAGACTTGACCAGGTGCTGGTGGAAGAATCTCATCAACGCTTTATATTTTTTAGGTAGAGCAGTTCCTGCAGTTTTCTGTTTATTTGTTATTGCCGATTCCTTTCCAAAAGTTAAAGAAAAGTTAAGTGACGTGAGTTATTCTGAGGTAGTTTACACATGAGATAGAAACTATTTGCATGCAGGACTCTACAAATCGCAGCTCATAAGAACATAAGAAATAGGAACAGGAGTAGGCCATACGGCCCCTCGAGCCTGCTCCGCATTCAATAAGATCATGGCTGATCTGATCATGGACTCAGCTCCACTTCCCTGCCCACTCCCCATAACCCCTTATCCTCTTATCGCTCAAGAAACTGTCTATTTCTGACTTAAATTTATTCAATGTCCCAGCTTCCACAGCTCTCTGAGGCACGAATTCCACAGATTTACAACCCTCTGAGAGAAGAAATTCCTCCTCATCTCAGCTTTAAATGGGTGGCCCCTTATTCTAAGATCATGCCCTCTAGTTCTAGTCTCCCCCACCAGTGGAAATATCCTCTCTGCATTCACCTTGTTAAGCTCCTCATAATCTTATACGTTTTGATAAGATTACCTCTCATTCTTCTGAACTCCAATGAGTAGAGGCCCAACCTACTCAACCATTCCTCATATGTCAACCCCCTCAACTCCGGAATCAACCTAGTGAACCTTCTCTGAACTGCCTCCAAAGCAAGTATATCCTTTTGTAAATATGGAAACCAAAACTGCACGCAGTATTCCAGGTGTGACCTTGTATAACTGTAGCAAGACGTTCATGCTTTTATACTCCATCCCCTTTTCAATAAAGGCCAAGATTCCATTGGCCTTCCTGATCACTTGCTGTACCTGCATACTAACCTTTTGTGTTTCATGCACAAGTACCCCCAGGTCCCGCTGTACTGCGGCACTTTGCAATCTTTCTCCATTTAAATAATAACTTGCTCTTTAGTTTTTTCTGCAAAAGTTCATGACCTCACACTTTCCAACATTATATTCCATCTGCTAAATTTTTGCCCACTCACTTAGCCTGTCTATGTCCTTTTGTAGAGTTTTGATAGAGTAAATAAGGAGAAACTGTTTCCACCGGCAGGAGGGTCAGTAACAAAATGACACAGATTTAAAGTAATTGGCAAAGGAACCAGGGGGGAGGTGAGGAGAATTTATTTTTACGCAGCAAGTTGTTATGATCTGGAATGTGCTGCCTGAAAGAGGGGTGAAAGCAGATTCAATTGTAACTTTCAAAAGGGAATTGGATAAGTACTTGAAAAGGAAAATTTACTGGGCTATGGGGAAAGAGCAGGGAGTGAGACTAATTAGACAGCTCTTTCAAAGAGCCAGCACAGGCACGATGGGCCAAATGATTTCCTTCTGCCTCAATGCGAGGAATATTCGGAATAAGGTGGACGAATTAACTGCACAGATAGCAGTTAATGGGTATGATGTAATTGGCATTACGGAGACATGGCTCCAGGGTGACCAAGGCTGGGAACTCAACATCCAGGGGTATTCAACATTTAGGAAGGATAGACAGAAAGGAAAAGGAGGTGCGGTAGCATTTGTAAAGCCCTGTCCCCTCAGTACAGATTCACACGAGGCATGTAGTGAAGTCAAGGTCACTCTGGACCTGCACCTTTATTTCACAGCTCTGGAATGCTGCACTTGCCTGAGACCTGTCCTTATATACCTGTCTCTTGCAAGTGCACCCATGGTGATAAGGTATGCTGGTGGTTACAGGTCATATCTTATTACAGTCATGTATAGCATGTTAGGATACAGTTATATATAATAATGTAAGATACATGACATCATCCTCCCCCAAGGTCTTATTATCTTTATAGGCTCAGTCTCTCAGGTGGTCTACGCTCTCGCGTGGAGTGTCTGAGTTGTGGCTCTGAGTTGCCTTGGTGTCTGTTTTTCTTTGGGTGTGGTTGCTGGTATCTCGCCTGGGCTGTCTGTTTCGATTGGTGTGATTGTTGTTGACTCGCCTGGGCTGTCTGTTGGGATTGCCCTTTCCTCAGGTTGTTCCCTCTGTCTGTCCACCAGGTGTGGTGCGAGTTCCACATTATAGTCTTTTACTAAGGATTACGTGGAGTCGCTGGCCGTCCAGGCTCTGATTTGGCGAGCCGTCATGGGCAAACCTGTGGACTCAAAGGCATTGATTGCCATGACTATCTCACAGTCCTGTTCCTCAGACCCTTCCGTGGTCGCCAGGGGTAGCCTGCTGAGCGCGTCGGCACAGTTGTCTGTGCCTGGTCTGTGCCTTATGGTATAGTCGTAGGATGCCAGCATGAGTGCCCACTGTTGAATTTGCGCCGAGGCGTTGGCGTTTATTGCCTTGCTCTCGGGTAGGAGGGACGTGAGGGGCTTGTGGTCGGTTTCTAACGCGAACTTGGCCCCGAAAAGGTATTTTTGACACCGTACACGCACGCGACCGCCTGCTTCTCTACAATTCTGTACCCGCGCTCCGCCCGCGAAAGTGACCTGGAAGCATAAGCTATGGGTTGTAATTTGCCTGCACTTTTGGCATGTTGCAAAATGCACCCGACCCCATACGCTGACGCATCGCATGTGAGAACTAGCTTTTTACCTGGGTCAAAGAAAGTCAAAACACTGTTGGAACACAGAAGGTTGCGTGCCTTATTGAAGGCGCGTTCCTGGGCGCACCCCTTTCTGAGTAGCACGTGGAGAGGCTCCAGCAGCGTGCTTAAGTTCTGCATAAAGTTCCCAAAGTAATTGAGTAGCCCGAGAAAGGCACGCAGTTCTGAGACATTCCGGAGCCTGGGTGCCAGGCAAATTGCTTCTGTTTTGGACTCTGATGGGCGGATTCCATCAGCAGCAATCCTTCTGCCCAAAAATTCAACCTCGGGTGCGAGAAACAGGCACTTGGATTTCTTGACTCATAGGCCTACTCGATCCAACCGCTTTAATACTTCCTCCAAATTACGGAGATGGGAGTCGGTGTCCCTGCCCGTGATAAGTTTGTCGTCTTGAAATACAACCGTCCCCGGGATGGAATATGGCAGCTGCCGACCTGATGCCGAATGGGCATCGATTGTACATGAAAAGGCCTCGATGTGTGTTGATGGTGGTGAGTAGCTTGGATTCCTCGGTCAATTCTTGCGTCATATATGCAGATGTGAGGTCTAATTTTGAGAAAAGTTTACCTCCAGCCAATGTGGCAAATAAGTCCTCCGCTCTGGGCAGCGGGTACTGGTCCTGAAGGGAGACTCTGTTTATGGTAGATTTGTAGTCCCCACAGATTCGTACGGATCCATCAGGCTTCATGACTGGGACGATGGGACTTGCCCAGTCGCTAAATTCCACAGGTGATATAATGCCTTCCCGCAGAAGCCTGTCTAGTTCGTGTTCAATCTTTTCCCTCATCACATAGGGTACAGCTCTGGCCTTGTGATGGACCGGTCTAGTATCCTGTGTGATATAGATTTTGACTTTGGCCCCTTTGAAAGTGCCCACACCTGGATGAAAAAGATGTTCAAATCGCTTTATAACTGTTGAGCAGGAGGTCCGTTCCTCTAATGACATGGCATGGACATCATCCCATTTCCAGTTTAGTTTTGCCAGCCAGCTTCTCCCCAGCAGTGCTGGGGGGTCTCCGGGGACAATCCACAGGGGAAGTTGGTTCACTGTCCCTTTGTGTGTGACAGAGAGCATGGCGCTGCCGAGGACTGGTACAATTTCTTTGGTGTAGGTCCTTAGTGTGGTGTCGACCCTTGTGAGTTTTGGTCTGTCTCTTTTATGCGGCCACAGTTGTTCAAATTGTTGAGCGCCCATGAGAGATTGACTCGCTCCCGTATCCAGCTCCATGTTGACAGATATCCCGTTGAGTAGGACTCTCATCATTATAGGAGGCATCCTGTTGTAGGAGCAACGGCCATTGATCGTGTTGACCCGCTATACACCGGTGTCCCGGGTACTGTCCCCACCTTCTTCTGGTCCGCTTTCCGACCCATCCGATTCATATACCAGCCGAGCTGCCATTTTTTGCACATGCGGGCCAAATGCCTTGTATATTCACAATTTCTGCAAACAGCCTGCTGAAATCGACATCCCCTTGCTGAGTGCCCACCCCCACACCTCCAGCACAGACCTGTTCCATTGTTCAAAGTGTTCCCAAAGAATGAGCTGCATCTGACTGATCTCTCCTGAGCTTCTCTCAGTTTGTAGTTGATTGCTCGCATTGTGGGTTGATGAGGTGTGAACGGCCGCCGTTCCTGTGGCCCTTGATGGCTTCTGCCTGCTGTTGAGAACCTGTTCTCCCGGTTTTGTCTGTGTGTGGGGGTAGCAGCTTGTTTTGTGCTGTGAACTTCTTGTTCCAATATTTCGTTAGTTGTCATACCTGCATTGTAAATCAACCTTGTTTCTTCTTCCCTACCAAGAATGTCTGTGCAACCAGTGCTGCTGCCTCTAAGGTCAGGTTCTTGGTCTCTATGAGTTTTCGGAATATGCCTGCGTGGCCTATTCCTTCAATGAAAAAGTCTCTCAGCATTTCTCTCCTCAGTTCATCGGAGAACTCACATAAACTAACCAACCTCCGAAGTTCCACCACGAAGTCGGGTATACTCTGGCCCACACAGCGTCTGTAGTTGTAGAACCTGTGTCTGGCCATGTGTAGGCTGCTCGCTAGCTTCAGGTGGTCTCTTACCAGTGTGCTCAATTCTTCAAACGACTTGCTTGCTGGTTTCTCGGGTGCCAACAGATCCTTCATTAAAGCGTATGTTTTCGAGCCAGAGCTGGTCAAGAGATGGGCTCTTCTCTTGTCTGCCTTATCGTCGCCTAATCAGTCTTTGGTTACAAAGCTTTGCTGGAGCCTTTCTATAAAGTCCTCCCAATTGTCTCCCGCATTGTACTTTTCATCTGATCCGTTGTTCACCATTCTGTGGATTCTGTAATCCCATCCTCGTCGCCACTGTAAAGTCCTGTCCCCTCAGTACAGATTCACACGAGGCATGTAGTGAAGTCAAGGTCACTCTGGACCTGCACCTTTATTTCACAGCTCTGGAATGCTGCACTTGCCTGAGACCTGCCCTTTTATACCTGTCTCTTGCAAGTGGACCCCTGGTGGAAAGGTATGCTGGTGGTTACAGGTCATATCTTATTACAGTCATGGAAAGCATGTTAGGATACAGTTATATATAATAATGTAAGATACATGACATCGTTACTGGTTAAAGAGGAAATCAATGTAATAGTAAGGAAGGACATTAGCTTGGATGATGTGGAATCGGTTTGGGTGGAGCTACGGAATGCCAAAGGCAGAAAATGCTAGTGGGAGTTGTGTACAGACCACCAAACAGTCGTAGTGAGGTTGGGGACAGCATTAAACAAGAAATTAGGGATGCGTGCAATAAAGGTACAGCAGTTATCATGGGCGACTTTAATCTACACATTGATTGGGCTAACCAAACTGGTAGCAATGCGGTGGAGGAGGATTTCCTGGAGTGTATAAGGGATGGTTTTTTAGACCAATATGTCGAGGAACCAACTAAAGGGCTGGCCATCCTAGACTGGGTGATGTGCAATGAGAAAGGACTAATTAACAATCTTATACGAGGCCCCTTGGAGAAGAGTGACCATAATATGGTAGAACTCTTTCTTAAGATGGGGAGTGACACAGTTAATTCAGAGACTAGGGTCCTGAACTTAAGGAAAGGTAACTTCGATGGTTTGAGACGTGAATTGGCTAGAATAGACTGGTGAGTGATACTTATAGGGTTGATGGTGGATAGGCAATAGCAAACATTTAAATATCACATGAATGAACTTCAACAATTGTACATCCCTGTCTGGAGTAAAAATAAAACGGGGAAGGTGGCTCAACCGTGGCTAACAAGGGAAATTAAGGATAGTGTTAAATCCAAGGAAGAGGCATATAAATTAGCCAGAAAAAGTAGCAAGCCAGAGGACTGGGAGAATTTTGTAATACAGCAGAGGAGGACAAAGGGTTTAATTAGGAAGGGGAAAATAGAGTATGAGAGGAAGTTTGCTGGGAACATAAAAACTGACTGCAAAAGTTTCTATAGATATGTGAAGAGAAAAAGATTAGTGAAGACAAACGTAGGTCCTTTGCAATCAGATTCAGGTGAATTTATAATGTGGAACAAAGAAATGGCAGACCAGTTAAACAAATACTTTGGTTCTGTCTTCACGAAGGAAGACACAAATAACCTTCCGGAAATACTAGGGGACCGAGGGTCTCGTGAGAAGGAGGAACTGAAGGAAATCCTTATTAGGCGGGAAATGGTGTTATAGAAATTGATGGGATTGAAGGCCGATAAATCCCCGGGGCCTGATAGTCTGCATTCCAGAGTATTTAATGAAGTGGCCCTAGAAATAGTGGATGCATTGGTGATCATTTTCCAACAGTCTATCGATTCTGGATTGGTTCCTATGGACTGAAGGGTAGCTAATGTAACACCACTTTTTAAGAAAGGAGGGAGAGAGAGAAAACGGGTAATTATAGACCGGTTAGCCTGACATCAGTAGTGGGGAAAATGTTGGAATCAATTATTAAAGATGAAATAGCAGCACATTTGGAAAGCAATGACAGGATCGGTCTAAGTCAGCATGGATTTATGAAAGAGAAATTCTGCTTGACAAATCTTTTAGAATTTTTTGAGGATGTAACTGGTAGAGGGAGAACCAGTGGATGTGGTATATTTGGACTTTCAAAAGGCTTTTGACAAGGACCCACACAAGGGATTGGTCTGCAAAACTAAAACACATGGTATGGGGGTAATGTACTGACGTGGATAGTGAACTGGTTGACAGACAGGAAGCAGGGAGTCGGGATAAACAGGTCCTTTTCAGAATGGCAGGCAGTGTCTAGTGGGTGCTGCAGGGCTCAGTGCTGGGACCCCAGCTCTTTACAATATACATTAATGATTTGGATGAGGGAATTAAGTGTAATATCTCCAAGTTTTCAGATGACACTAAGCTGGGTGGTGGTGTGATCTGTGAGGAGGACGCCAAAAGGTTGCAGGGTGACTTGGACAGGTTAGGTGAGTGGGCAAATGTGTGGCAGATTCAGTATAATGTGGATAAATGTGAGGTTATCCACTTTGGTGGCAAAAACACAAAGTCAGAATATTATCTGAATGGTGGCAGATTAGGAAAAGGGGAGGTGCAATGAGACCTGGGGGTCATGGTACATCAGTCATTGAAAGTTGGCATGCAGGTACAGCAGGCGGTGAAGAAGGCAAATGGTATGTTGGCCTTTATCGCAAGGGGATTTGAGTATAGGAGCAGGGAGGTCTTACTGCAGTTGGTACAGGGCCTTGGTGAGGCCTCACCTGGAATATTGTGTTCAGTTTTGGTCTCCTAATCTGAGGAAGGACGTTCTTGCTATTGAGGGAGTGCAGCGAAGGTTCACCAGACTGATTCCCAGGATGGCAGGACTGACATATGAGGAGAGACTGGAGAGACTGGGCCTGTATTCACTGGAGTTTAGAAGGATGAGAGGGGATCTCAGAAACATATAAAATTCTGACGGGACGGGACAGGTTAGATGCAGGAAGAATGTTCCCGAGGTTGGGGAAGTCCAGAACCAGGGAACATAGTCTAAGGATAAGGGGTAAGTCATTTAGGACTGAGATGAGGAGAAACTTCTTCACTCAGAGAGTTGTTAACCTGTGGAATTCCCTACCGCAGAGAGTTGTTGATGCCAGTTCATTGGATATATTGAAGAGGGAGTTAGATATGGCGCTTACGGCTAAAGGGATCAAGGGGTATGGAAATAAAGCAGGAAAGGGATACTGAGGTGAATGATCAGCCATGATCTTCTTGAATGGTGGTGCAGGCTCGAAGGGCTGAATGGCCTACTCCTGCACCTATTTTCTATGTTTCTATGTTTCTATGTTTCTTCTGCACTGTTTGATACTATGATTCTACATGCAGCCTCCAAGCCCTCAAAGTCAGTGAGTCAACTCTTTGCCTTTATATTTCTTATTCACTGGGCCATCGTGTTTGAACTTTGTGAGACTAGAGGTTGGTGCTGTGGCTTCATTGGTGCATAAACCTCAATTCAGAACGCCCAAGATCCTTTGGCATTAGTAGGTTGAGATGTAGCACCACAGTGCTGAATACTGGTGAGGGCATTGGTTCCTCTGGGGAGGACAGCCAGAGCCAAATCCACGGCACCATGGGTGACTCAGCTGTACAGTGGGGGAGGAAGATGATCGGGAAAGCAATAATGGTAGGGAATTCGATAGTTAGGGGAACAGACAGGCGTTTCTGTGGGCGCAGATATGATTCCAGAATGACATGTTACCTCCTTGGTGCCAGGGTCAAGGATGTCACTGAGCGGCTGCAGGACATTCTGAGGGGAGAGGATGAACAGCCAGAGGTCGTGGTCCATATCGGTACCAATGACATAGGTAGAAAGAGATATGAGGTCCTGCAGGCAGAGTTTAGGGAGATCGGAAACAGATTAAAAAGCAGGACTTCAAAGGTAGTAATCTCCGGATTACTCCCGGTGCCACAAGCTACTGAGTATAGAAATAGGGAAATAGAGCAGATGATTGCGTGGCTGGATGGATGGTGCAGGAGGGAGGGTTTAGATTCCTGAGGCATTGGGACCGTTTCTGGGGAAGGTGGGACCTGTACAAGCCGGACGGGTTGCACCTCAACAGAACCGGGACCAATATGCTCGGGGCGGGTGGTTTGCTAGTGCTGTTGGGGAGGGGTTAAACTCATTTGGCAGGGGGATGGGCACCAGGATATAGTATTAGAAAGGAGAAACAAGGTGCACAAAGGATTGGAACAGACGGATAGCACTAGAGTAAGAAATAGTACAATATTAGGTGGGGTCAGACTAAGAGAGAATAGAAAAAGATCTAAGATAGATATACTGTGTTTATAGGTATAAATGCACAGTGTATTCTGTAGGCCACCAAGTAGTGGGAAGGATATAGAGGAGCAAGTTTGCAGGGGAATTACAGAGAGGTGCAAGAACTATGGAGTAGTGATAATGGGGGACTTCAACTATCCGAATATTAGGCTCAATTTTCCCAGGTCATTTGCACCGTTTTTTTTGTGTATGCCGGGTTTTTTTGTGTAAGTATTTAAATCAAAGTTTCCCCAGGAATCTACGCCGATGCAACTGAGCTAGTTACGATTTTTTTTACGTTAAGTTTTTTTGACGTCATGTCTGCGCCAGTTTTGTTCATTTTTCAGTTTTCCCAAAAACATTTTCTGCTCGGTCAGCGAATCTGGCCACTCCTGAGTTAACAGAAAGCAGCGCTCATTGAGAAATCGGCACAGAAAGATGCCATTGTTTATCATCGAAGTTATATCCATAATAAAGATGAAATTTGTTTACCTTTCAACGGAGTACATGGAAGCTTGATGGAATTCTGAAGTTTTCATTTTTTTTTACTCATATGCCACCACCGACAGGATTAGTAATAGTAGAGAGGGAGAGGAATTTCTGAAGTGTGTTCAGGAGAACTTTCTTGCTCAGTACATTTCCAGCCCAACGAGGAAGGAGGCATTGCATTGCAGGATCTGTTTCGAGGGAATGAGGTGGGTCAAGTGGAGTGTCAGTAGGGGAACAGTGATCACAGTATCATAAAGTTTAGTTTAGCTATGGAAAAGGACAGGGACCAATCTAGAGTAAAAATACTTAATTGGAGGGAGGTCAATTTCAGTGGTTGAGATTGGATCTGGCCCGGGTAAATTGGAATCAAAGATAGGCAGGCAAAACTGTAATCGAACAATGGACTGCCTTTAAAGAAGAGATGGTTCGGGTACAGTTGAGGTACGTTCCCATGAGGGGGAAAGGTAGGGCAACCAAAGCCAGAGCTCCCTGGATGACAAAAGAGATATAGAGCAAGATAAAGCAGAAAAAGAACGCGTATGACAGATGTCAGGTTGAGAATACAAGTGAGAACCAGGCTGAATATAGAAAGTTCAAAGGGGTAGTGAAAAGGGAAATAAGTGAGAGTATGAGAATAGATTGGCAGCTGACATAAAAGGGAATCTGAAAGACTTGTATAGGCATATAAATAGTAAACGGATAGTAAGAGGAGGGGTGGAGCCAATTAGAAACCAAGAAGAAGACCTATGCATGGAGGCAGAGGGCATGGCTAAGGTATTAAATGAGTTATTTACATCTGCCTTTACCAAGGAAGAAGATGCTGCCAAAGTCATAGTGAAGAGGAGGTAGTTGTGATACCGGATGGGATAAAACAACAACAACAACAACAACTTATATTTATTTAGCATCTTTAATGTAGTGAAGCGTCCCGCTTCACAGGAGTATTATGGGATATAAAATTTGACACCTAGCCGCATAAGGAGAAATTAGGGCAGGTTGGTCAAAGAGGTAGGATTTAAGGAGCATCTTGAAGGAGAAAAGAGAGATAGAGAGGCGGAGAGGTTTAGGCAAGAAATTCCAGAGCTTGGGGCCAGGCAACAGAAGGCACGGCCACCAATGGTTGAGCGATTATAATCAGGGATGCTCAAGAGGGCAGAATTAGAGGAGCACAGACATCTTGGGGGGTTGTGGGGCTGGAGGAGATTATAGAGATAGTGAGGGGTGAGGAGTTGGAGGGATTTGAAAATAAGGATGAGAATTTTGAAATCGAGGCGTTGCTTAACCGGAAGCCAATGTAGGTCAGCAAGCACAGGGGTGATGGGTGAGCGGGACTTGGTGCGAGTTAGGAAACGAGCAGCTGAGTTTTGGATCACCTCATGTTTATGTAGGGTAGAATGTGGAAGGCCAGCCAGGAGTGCATTGGAATAGTCAAGTCTAGAGGTAACAAAGGCATGGATGAGAGCTTCAGCAACAGATGAGTTGAGTCAAGGATGGAGACGGGCGATGTTACGGAGGTGGAAATAGGTGGTCTTAGTTATGCAGCGGATATGCGATCAAAAGCTCATTTCAGAGTCAAATATGACACCTAGGTTGTGAACAGTCTGGTTCAGTCTCAGACAGAAGTTGGGGAGAGGAATGAAGTCAGTGGCTAGGGAACAGAGTTTATGGTGGGGACCGAAAACAATGGACCGAGAACAATGACTTTGGTCTTCCCAATATTCAATTGTAGAACATTTCTGCTCATCCAGAACTGGATGTTGGACAAGCAGTCTGACAATTTAGAGACCAAGGAGGAGTCGAAAGAAGTGATACTGAGGTAGAGCTGGATGTCAGTGTACATGTGGAAACTGATGCTGTGTTTTCGGATGATGTCGCCAAGGGGCAACATGTAGATGAGAAATAGGAGGGGGCCAAAGATAGATCCTTAGGGGACATCAGAGGTAACGATGCGGGGCGGGAAGAGAAGCCAGTGCAGGTGATTCCCTGACTACGATTAGATAGATAAGAATGGAACCAGGCGAGTGCAGTCCCACCCAGCTTGGCGATGGTGGAGAGGTGTTGGAGAAGGATAGAGTGGTCAACCGTGTCAAAGGCTGCAGGCAAGTCGAGGAGGATGAGGAGGGATAGTTTGCCTTTGTCACAGTCACAAAGGATGTCATTTGTGACTTTGATGAGAGCCGTTTCGGTACTGTGACAGGTGTGGAAACCAGATTGGAGGGATTCAAAACATGGAGTTGCGGGAAAGATGGGAACAGATTTGGGAGGCGACAACACATTCAAAGACTTTGGAGAGGAAATGAATGTTAGAGATGGGGTGGTAGTTTGCAAGGACGGAGGGGTCAAGGGTTGTTTTTTTGAGGAGAGGGGTGATGACGGCAGATTTGAGGGAAAGGGGGACAATATCTGAGGAGATAGAACCGTTAACAATGTCAGCTAACATGGGGGCCAGAAAAGGAATGGTCAGCAGTTCGTTGAGAATAGGATCAAGATGCAGGAAGTGGGTCTCATGGACAAGGTGAGCTCGGAAAGGCCATGAAGGGAGGCCGAAGAGCAACTGGAGAAAGATGTGAAGTCAGGACTAGGGCAGGGGGGATCCTTAGAGGAAGTTTGGCCCGGAGGGCTAGGAGAAGGAAGGGAAGAGGCAGAGGCGGCTGAACAGATGGTCTCAATCTTAGAGACAAAGAAGTCCATGAGCTCCTCACACTTATTGTCGGAGGTGAGGGTGGAGACTGGGGAGAGGGGTTTAAGAAGACAGTTAGCAGTGGAGAATAGAAGCCGGGGTTTATAGTGAACGATTTTGACAGACAAGCGCAGGACCTGATAATGCTTCATGTGGTCCAGCCAGATCTGGCAGTAAATGGCTAAATCTCTTGTCCTCCATATCCGTTCAAGTCTGCGTCCTTTGGACTTCAGGGAGCAAAGATCAGGGTTGTACCAGAGGGAACAGCCAATGTGAGAGAGAGTAATTGTTTTAATAGGGAATAGGGCATCAAAGGTGGTGAGAAACGGAGAGTTGTGGCGATTATTTTCGGACTGGAGGAAGGTACACAGTGGTGTTCCCCAATGGTCGGGACTGGGACTACTGCTTTTCTTGAAATATATATAAATAACTTGGACTTGGGTGTACAGGGCACAATTTCAAAATTTGCAGATGACACAAAACTTGGAAGTACAGTGAGAAGGATAGTGATCGACTTCAAGAGGACATAGACTGGACTGACAAGTGGCAGATGAAATTTAATGTAGAAAAATGCGAAGTGATACATTTTGGTTGGAAGAACAAGGAGAGGCAATATAAACTAAAAGGTACAATTCTAAAGTGGTTGCATGAACAGAGAGACCTCGGGGTATATGTGCACAAATCGTTGACGGTGGTAGGGCAGGTTGAGAAAGCGGTTAAAAAAGCATATGGGATCCTGAGCTTCATAAATAGAGGAGTAGAGTACAAAAACAAGGAAGTTATGATGAACCTGTATAAAACACTGGTTTGGCCTCAACTGGAGTATTGTGACCAATTCTGGGCAGCGCACTTTAGGAATGATGTGAAGGTCTTAGAGAGAGTGCAACAAAGATTTACAAGAGTGGTTGCAGGGATGAGGGACTTCAGTTACGTGGCAAGACTGGAGAAGCTGGGGTTGTTCTACTTGGAGCAGAGAAGATTGAGAGGAGTTTTCATAGAGGTGTTCAAAATCATGAGGGGTCTAGACTGAGTCGATAGAGAGAAACTGTTCCCATTGGCAGAAGGGTCGAGAACCAGAGGACACAGATTTAAAGTGATTGGCAGAAGAACCAAAGGTGACATGAGGCAAAATTTTCTTACGCAGCGAGTGGTCAGGATCTGGAATGCACTGCCTGAAAGTGTGGTGGAGGCAGATTCAATCAGGGTTTTCAAAAGAAAATTGGATATGTACCTGAAGGAAAAAGATTTGCAGGGCTATGGGGAAAGGATGGGGGAGTAGGACTAGCTGAAGAGCTCTTGCAGAGAGCCGGCACGGGGCTCGACGGGCCGAATGGCCTCCTCCTGTGCTGTAACCATTCTATGATTCTATATAAATGGCTGAGTCAAACTTCGTGGGCTTCTCCCGAATTACCAGGCAGGTCTGGGTTTTTTTACATGCAATCTTCCTTTACTCTTCCAGATCACTAAATCTTCTGGAGTCGTTACCTGACAGTTCCATTGCGGTCCTTTCCGATCATGCCAAAACAGAAGAGTTCCTATACGGTCAGGTTATTCCCAATTGTATGGACCACCTCATTTTCGTGACCAAGGTGAATTCCTCAACCTCTCCTGCTTCACAACATGGTGTGGTGCTGAGTTGTACACATTCGATGAGTCCCAGGTTTAGTCCCTTGGTGCTAATGTCCCTTGGTCCCAGAATGTACTTGGAACAGTGGTGAGGATGTTGGAGGTTGATTTTCTTATTCATAATTAGATGTTCTATTTATTTCTCAAAAATCAATCAGGTTCTTGAAACGTTGAGGTCAAGCGCTCATAGTTTTATTATTTGCAGTATGTGCAATAACATTTAAACCTACACTTAAAAGATTATACTTGCAACCATGGTTGGGGGTTCATAGGCGTTAGAGTTCTGAGCTTAGTATTCAGATTGATTGAACCTCTCAATGAACTTACAAATTGCCACTTTTTATACATTTGTCTTACCCTGACTATGTGATCCACAGCATGTCTCCACATTGTTTAGTTACAACAAAATGTAACAACTCCATATAAGGAAAAACAATCAGGATCTATCAATATTCAGTTAATAAACTGCTTCCCTCCCCATTGAGCTCTTTTTATCCTGTTGAACAGAAACATATCAGTATAGCTCCCGATTGTTAACTTTAACTTTCTCTTTGATTAAGTATCATTCAACACTGGTTTCATAGAATAATACAGCACAGAAGGAAGCCATTCGGCCTTTAAAAAAGAGCTGCCCAATTAGTCCCACTACCCTGCCCTTTCCCCATAGTCCTGCATATTGTTCACAGTTGGCGGCGAGATGGGATTTTTCAGATGATTTTAAGCTGAAATTTTGTTGGTGAAGGATTCAGCCAGCTGACAGAGAGACTTTGGGAGCGTCTCTGTCTTTGGAAAAAGCCACAAAATCCGAGGCAAAATACAGCAACATGCGTGAACAGCTAGAAATCAAAATGACAACACCCACAGGTGTAATGAAACATTTGGGTGAATATAGACACGACCGGGAACGTTTTAAAGCATATGTGGATCAGCTAGAAATGTTTATCACTGCAAATAACATAATCGAAGTTCCAGACAATGCAGTCCAAAATCAAGCAATATTGGAATGTAAGAGAGCAATTTTCTTATCGGAAGCAAGACTGGCACTGATAAATCTGCTTGTGCCTGACGAGCCAAAGGACACAACGCTTAAAGAGATTTTAACGAAGCTGGAGCAGCACTATAACCCCAAACCGTTAGAAATTGCTGAAAGCTATCGTTTAGGGATTCAGAATCAAAAGACTGATGAAAGTATCAGTGATTAGCATTGTAGCATTAAAAAAGCTATTGATTCACTGTAATTTCGGAAACTTTCAAAACCGAGCATCACGGGATTGTTTTGTTTGTGGGGTGAAAAATGATGCGATCAGAAGAAAGTTATTGATGACGGATGACTTGACTTTTGAGCTTGCGAGGTCGATGGGCATGGCCGATCAATATTCCCAAGAATTGCATAATAATTACGGTCGTCAGTCAACCGAGGTAAATTGCCTGCAGGTTCAAAGTAAAAGGCGGCGGGGGCCCAAAGTCTCAGAAACTGGAAATTCTAACAGAGCGTCGAAGTCGTGCTATAGGTGCCTGGGACAACACATTGCTCAAAGTTGTCCATATGTGAAGGCAGAGTGTTTCTTCTGCAAAAAGACTGGGCATCTTGCGAAGGCATGCCGACTGAAGGGTAAGCCAGCTTTTAAAGCTATGAGTCCAGCGTTCAAAGCTACAAGTAGAAATCCCTAGAGACTACATAGCATGGATGAACAACAACAGCATGAGGAGATGTTAGAGTTACACGTCATCAGGAGCACAAGGTTAACGGACAGCGATTCGGAAGGTATCAAAATCCACATAGATGTTGCGGGATTCAAGATACCAATGGAAATCAACACAGGTGCATCCTTGAGTGTAGTACCGGAGTCGCTATACCTCAACAAATTGCAGGAATTCCCATTGGAGAAATCCAAGATAGAGCTGCGAAGCTACTAGGGAGAGAAAATTCCTGTGGTAGGTTGTATCACCAAACCGGTGAAATACAAGGATCAATTTCAAACTTGCCTCTAATAGTAGTGAAAGGAGACAAGCCTGCCTTACTAGGAAGAAATTGGTTGAGATCACTGAAGCTGGATTGGAGTGAGATTTTTCGTGTGGAAGCGAGATTTGCATCAGAGGATGATGTCATCAAGAATTATCCGAAGGTGTTCTGTGAAACGGGCAGTCCGATCCAAGGCTTCAAGGCGAGTGTCAGGGTACAGAAGGATGCTAGATTGGTTTACTACAAGCTACGTTCCATACCATATGCACTCAAGGAGAAAGTTGAGCAAAAACTTAAAAGACTAGAGACTGAGAATATTATTTGTAAGATTGATCGATATAATTGGGCTACACCCATTGTTGTTGTACCTAAGTCCAATGGTAAGGTAAGATTGTGTGGTGATTATAAAGTAACCGTAAACCGGGTTCTAGAGAGTAATGTCCCCAATACATTGCCAAATATAGAAGATTTGTTCACAACACTGACAGGTGGTCAGATCTTCTCAAAATTGAATCTTACGAATACTTACTTACAGCTTGAACTAAATGAGGAGTCCAAGTCATGCTTGACTATAAATACTCATCTAGGCCTGTATCAATTTAATAGGCTACCGTTTGGAGTGTCTTCCGCCCCTGCCATATTCCAAGGGGTGATGAACCAGATTTTGCAAGGTATTGAAGGGGTAGTATGTTATTTGGATTACATACTAATTTCAGCACCAAACAGGCAAATTCATAATAACATGGAATGAAGTCCTCAAATGGCTAGAGAAGCACAGAGTACGAATGTCTGCCCGCAAGTGTGAGTTATTTAAAAACTCAGTGGAGTACTTAGGGTACAGAGTAGACAAAGATGGTTTACATCCAACCATGGGAAAGCTGGATGCAATTCGAAATGCACCCACTCCAAGGAATGTCACTGAACTTCGTTCATTCTTGGGTCTTTTGAACTATTATGGGAATGCCTACCAACTTTGGCAACAGTATTACATCCATTGAATGAACTATTGGAAAAACAGGTCCATTGGAAGTGGTCAAAAGAATGCGATACAGCATTTAAGGAGTGTAAAAGCAAATTGGTAGAGAGCACCATGTTAGTTCATTGTGACATATTTAAGGAGATTAAGCTACCATGTGATGCCTCTCCGTATGGAGTTGGGGCAGTAATCTCTCATGTATTACGTAGTGAGAAGGAGAGACCAATTGCTTTTGCTTCACGCACTCTCAGTGCCAGTGAAAGTAATTATGCGCAAATTGAAAGGGAAGCTTTGGCATTAATTTTTGGGGTCAAGAAGTTCCATAAATACTTGTATGGTCATAAGTTTACCATCGTTACGGACCATAAGCCCCTAACAGCAATCCTCCATCCAAAGTCCCCAGTTCCAACATTAGCTGCAGCCCGAATGTAGAGATGGGCTTTGATTTTGTCAGCATATACATATGATATTGAATACAGATGATCAGCTGATCACAGTAATGCTCATGCAATGTCTAGATTGCCTTCCACATCACAAGTTACACCCGATAGGGAAGAAGTGTTTTATTTTTCATACATTGATGAACTGCCAGTCACAGCTGAAGAGATTGGCAGAGCAACCAAACGTGACCCAGTGATGTCAAAGGTGTATGATTATATTGCAAATGGATGGCCAAACCATGTAACGGACAAAGATATTCATCCATTCTTCATTCAAAGGAATGAATTATCAGTCGATAAAGATTGTATCATGTGGGGTGCAAGAGTGGTTATACCAAATAAATTCAAGTCCAAATTATTAGGAGACCTCCATGACCAGCACCTGGGAATGTGCTTTACCAAGAGTTTTGCACGCAGTTATTTATGGTGGCCAGGTCTCGATAAAGATATAGAGTACATCGTGAGTCAGTGTACGACATGTCAATGGCAAGCAACCACCATAAATATCATTTTAGCAATGGAAATTACCTCCCAGGGTGTGGCAAAGGCTACATATCAATTTTGCTGAGTTAGAAGGACAACAATTGTTCATTGTGATTGATAGCCTTTTGAAGTGGGTTGAGGCGTTTGCAATGTGGAAAATAACAACAATAAAACATTGAACATTTTGCGAAGTTTATTTTCTTCATTTGGCCTCCCAGAAGAAATTGTTTCAGATAATGGACCACAATTTCATTCAGAAGAATTTGCACAGTTCACGAGCAAAAAATGTGTGAAACATACCAAGGTTCCACCATACCACCCTGCCTTGAATGGTGCAGCAGAGGGCACTGTACAAATTATAAAACGTGCCCTCATAAAACAAACGTTAGATCCAAATCCAAAGAAATGACAGTTGTCAGTGGATCACAAATTGGCTAATTTTTTGATTACATATCGTAATACTCCTCATACAACTACTAGTGGAACACCAGCAGAATTGTTTCTCAAACGACAGCCATGAACCAGATTCTCGTTGTTAAAACCAAATTTGGCACAGTCCGTAGAAGAGACACAATTAAGACAGAAAGAGAATCATGATAGAGGTAGAGTAAAAGAGAGAAGTGTGAAATTAAACCAGAAGGTGAGAGTGAAGAACCATCACCATAAATGGTTAAAGTGGTTACTAGGAAGAGTGGTGAAGATATGTGGTCCTCGCACATATTTGGTGAAGATGTTTGATAATGGACAGGTTAGGTTTGTTCATATTGATCATATTTTATCTACAGGCATAGAAGGAGTTGAAGGTGGGAATGATTCAATTATTTCTGACTCATCAGATAGTTGTGATATACCAGTAGCATATCCTAAATCCAATGTACTGGAAACAAATCCAAGAGAAAATCAGAATTTAAGTCTGAGTCCGAGTCAGGAAAACAAAGAGCCTGAAGTTAGAGTGAGTTCAAATGAAAATCAAGGAAATTCCGTGGAGGAAAACGTTCCTCAGGATGAGCCTCGAATGAGTTTAGATTCAACACCATGTTTGGAAGGTTCCATTCGAGAGCGAAGGTATCCTCTTTGAAACAGAAAACAAGTGGTTAAGTTAAATTTGTAAATATGGAAAAAAAGTCTATATCCTGTGTTATGTATAAACATGCAAGTTAGGTATGATGTTGTTATAATAACGCCTTCATTAAGGAGGGAAAAGTGTAATGTCTGTCAGCTTATAATGTTTGTAGTGCCACACTGTGGCTGTGGACGTATTGTGTACTGCAAATACAGAGTTAATAATAAACAGAACCAGGCATGTTCCGGTGGCTTCCGATAGAGCTGCCTGCCATGTTAGAAAGCTGTGAATGCTGTGCTCTATGAATATATCACACAAGTATTATCCAATTCCCGTTTGAAAGTTACTATTGAATTTGCATCCACCACCCTCTCAGGCAGTGAATTCCAGTTTTGATCCGATCAGTGATTTGATTCTAAACCTAGTTCGCGACAATGTTTTACAGGGATGTTTTGTCCTTGATTAGTGCTACGAGTGACTCAAGTGAAGTTGTAACCTTCCTGCTTTCCACTTTCTAAGGTTCCTTACCTCTTTCTCAGGGCACCGAGCCATGCTTTAATTACGTCTCAATGGGCTACTGCCAAGCAGTACCATGTTCATGTATCAGAGAACGTTAAGATGACAGGTGGGATCTGCTGATCATTAAACTACATGATGTAGCAGAGAATGGACTCCCTGATGTGCTGTTTCTATGGTTGTCTAACCTACTGTCAGCCGTGGCTCAATGGTGGTAACAGCCTCAGCTCTGAGTCAGAAAGTTGTGTGCTCAAATCCCCCTCCAGAGACCTGAGCACAAGATCCATTTTAGGTGCTGCACTATCGAAGAGGCCATCTTTTTGATGAGACATTAAACCGAGGCCACGTCCACTCTGTCACGTGGATGTATACGATACCACGGCACTATTTCGAAGAAGAGTAAAGGGGGTTCTGCCTGGTATCCAGGCCAATATTTATCCCTCAATCAACATCACTAAAGACCGATTATTTGTTCATTATTACATTGCTGTCTGTGGGATCTTGGAAATTGGCTGTTGCATTTCCGCTCACATCTCCGGAATGGGGCATGAGCATTAACCCACAATCTTCTGACTCAGAGGTGAGAGTATGACCATGCAGCCATGGCTGACACCTTAGCCCCAATATTGATGGGGCTGTGCGTTCGGTGCATGTGGGGGGCCCAGGGGAGGGAGTTATGGATGGGAAACCCAGAAGTATGGGTTTCACCAAGATCCTGCCGTTTTTAACTGCAGGACATCTTTTAGATAGAAAAGGATTCCCGGCTGACAGCCAGCCTGATTGACAGGTTGTCTACCTGTCGAGCGGGAAAAAGAAAAGAAAGAAAGCATTTATATAGCACCTTTCAACCACCGGGCATCCCAAGGCCTTTTACAGCCAATGAAGTACTTTTTGATGTGAGCTAAGCGATCTCACAATCAGATGATCAGATCAAAGATCTGCAGTCCTGCCACATCCAATCATGAATGGTGGTGGACAATTAAACAACTAACGGGAGGAGGAGGCTTCATGAACATCCCTATCCTCAATGATGATGGCACCCAACTTGCAAGTGCAAAAGACAAGGCTGAAGCATTTGCAACCGTCTTCAGCCAGAAGTGCCGAGTGGATGATCTATATCGGCCTCCTCCTGCGATCCCCACCATCACAGAAGCCAGTCTTCAACCAATTCGATTCACTCCACATGATATCAAGAAATGGCTGAGCACACTGGATACAGCAAAGGCTATAGGCTCCGACAATATCTTTGCTGTCATGCTGAAGACTTGTGCTCCAGAACTAGCTAAGCTGTTCCAGTACAGCTACAACAATAGCATCTACCCGACAATGTTGAAAACTACACAGGTATGTCCTGTCCGCAAAAAGCAGGACAAATCCAATCCGGCCAATTACCGCTCCACCAGTCATCATCAGCAAAGTGATGGAAGGTGTCATCGACAGTGCTATCAAGCGACACTTATTCACCAATAATCTGCTCACTGATGCCCAGTTTGGGTTCAACCAGGACCACTCGGCTTGAGACCTCATTAGAGCCTTGGTCCAAACATAGACAAGAGGTGATTTCCAATGGTGAGGTGAGTGACGGCCCTTGACATCAATACAGCATTTGACTGAGTGTGGCATCAAGGAGCCCTAGTAAAATTGAAGTCAATGGGAATCAGAGGGAAAACTCTACACTGGCTGGAGTCATACCTACCACAAAGGAAGATGGTTGTGGTTGTTGGAGGTCAATCATCACAGCCCCAGGACATCGCTGCAGGAGCTCCTCAGGGCAGTGTCCTAGGCCCAACCATCTTCAGCTGCTTCATCAATGACCTCCCCTTCATCAAAAGGTCAGAAGTGGGGATTTTCACTGATGACTGCACAGTGTTCAGTTCCATTCGCAACTCCTCAGAAAATGAAGCAGTCCATGCCCACATGCTACCCCTGGACAACATTCAGGCTTGGGCTGATAAATGGCAAGTAACATTCTCACCACACAAGTGCCAGGCAATGACCATTCACAACAAACGAGAGTCTAGCCACCTCCCCTTGACATCCAATGGCATTACCATTGCCGAATCCCCCACCATCAACATCCTGGAGGTCACCATTGACCAGAAACGTAACTGGCCCAGCCACATAAATAGACTGTGGCAACAAAAGCGGGTCAGAGGCTGGGTATTCTGCGGTGAGCGTCTCACCTCCTGACTCCCCAAAGCCTTTCCACCATCTACAAGGCACAAGTCAGGACTGTGATGGAATACTCTCCACTTGCCTGGATGAGTGCAGCTCCAATACTCAAGAAGGTCGACATCATCCAGGACAAAGCAGCCCGCTTGATTGGCACCCCATTCGCCAGCTTCAACATTCACTCCCTCCACCACCAACTCGCCAAGCTTCTTCGGCAGCACCTCCAAAACCTGTGACCTCTACCACTTAGAAGGACAAGGCCAGCAGGTGCATGGGAGCACCATTACCTGCAAGTTCCCCTCCAAGTTACACACCATCCTGACTTGGAAATACATCACCGTTCCTTCATCGTTGCTGGGTCAAAATCCTAGAACTCCCTCCCTAACAGCACTGTGGGAGTACCTTCACCACACACACTGCAGCAGTACAAGAAGGCTCACCACCACCTTCTCGAGGGCAATTAGGGTTGAGCAATAAATGCTGACCTCACCAGTGATGCCCACATCCCGGAATGATTAAAAACAACATCACTGTTGTAATGTAGGAAATGTGGCAGCCAATTTGGGCACAACAAGCTCCCACAAACAGCAATGTGATAATGACTAGATAATGTTTTTTTAATGATGTGGATTGAAGAATGAATATTAGCCAGGACACCAGGGATAACTCCCCTGCACTTCGAAATAGTACCATGGGACCTTTTACATCCACTTGAGAGAGCAGACGGGGCCTTGGTTTTACATCTCATCCAAAAGGTGGCACCTCCGACAGTGCAGCACTCCCTCAGCACTGCACTGGAATGTCAGCCTAGATTTGTGTGCTCAAGTCTCTGGAAGTAAGATTTGAACCAACAACCTTCTGACTCAGCGGTGGGTGTGCTACCAACTGAGCCATAGCTGACACAAAGCCTGCAGCATGCAGTGTAGGAGCAGGTAGGGAGGCAGGGATGAGATTGCTGTCGGGGTAGGTGGGGGGTGGTACGATCGTGGCAGACTGTGGTCGGGTGGTATCATCGCGGGAGGACGGGACAGATTGTGGGGTGGTTAACATGCAATGTTGCCGTTAAGCTGCGGCCATGCAGCGCTCTGCAGCTCCCGCGCAGCCGGCTCACCGGCTCTTAAATAGGAAAAAAATGCACATGTGGTGTTTTGAATGGTCTGTTCAGCTCCTTAATGAGGCACTTTGTTGGGCCTGGGGGAAAACCTCTGTTGTGTATGCACGCCTGTTTACTGTGTGATGTCTGTAACACTGTTATGCAACACTGAATGTACCCTTACACTGTGCACACCTTACCTGTACACCAGAGGTGCTGCTGCTGGAGACCTAAGGGTTGCCGGCACACGGCAGGTAACCCAGTATAAAAAGGAACTCACAGCTTGTTATCGGCACTCAGGAGCTGCAAACAAAGGACTACAGGTCGACATAGTTTTAAGTATCATACCCTGCCTCGTGGAGTCATTACTAAAGGTGCCTACATACACTACAACTGGCTACGGGAATACGAGGTTACGGACCACAAGCTCAGCATGTCGAATCTCAGCATCTCTCAGCAATTTACCGATGGGGAAGATTGGGATACTTTTGTAGAAAGATTGGAACACTCAAGGAGATCGGCTGCACCGTGCGACTTTGGCGACCACCTAAATAAAGCACTAAGGGACTCTAAACCGACGAGAGCAGTGCACCGCATTGATACTTCTAAGGGTAGAAATGCTGCCCCAAGTCCCGCAACCCTGAGTTCGCCACATGGGGCAAACCGGCTAGCCCCGTGCTGGCGCTGTGGAGGAAACCACAGGGCCCACCAGTGCCGCTACAAAGACTATGCATGCAAAGAGAAAAGGCACCTTCAAAGGATATGCAGAAAAAGCTTTACTCACCGCGTCTCTGATGAGTTGGCTGATCACCTTCATCTATGTCAGAGCCCCAGTGAAGGTGCTCAACCCCTGGAAGAAGAGTATGGAACTCATAGCTGCTCCACCGAAAGTTCTCCGTGGACAATGAAAGTAGACGTCGACAGTTTCTATGGAGAGCGACACAGGGGCAAGCCAGTCTGCGATGAGCCAAGCAACCTTTGAAGAACTTTGGATGAATCCCGCTAATCGACCACAACTGCATCCTGTCCAGCGAAGCTGCTTCCAGGCCTCTGGACTCCAGCAATCGACCTCGAACATGGATTTATCGCAGCATCCGGAGGTTCCATTATCCAGCTCGACTGCGAGCCGACGACTCCACAGCACCACGGTGAAATTTCCAGGGCCGAGGATCCAAACTCCACTTTCCGGGCCGAGGCAGGACTCCAAGAGGTGAACATCGCCAAAAGAAATGGATTCCCAACATCCAGGATCGAACCTGGAAGAAACGAGTACCACAGCCTACCTGCAGCAGGGCCAGAAAATGGCTACCGCACCACAAGCAACAGAACCTAAAATCATACCACGAGGAGCATTGGAGGAGCATCACATGACACCGAGCGGTCAATCGGATTTGAAGGCTCCCTTAAAGGAGACCGGTAACCAAAAAAAATTAAAGGGGAAGTTTCAACTATTTGAGTACACGGACTTTAAAGCTAAAGATGCAATTAAAGGGTGCAGGTATGAAAATGTATGCAATGTAACCATGAATTGTGATGCTGGTTCAACTAATGTGACTAATGAGATGAATGCAGGTGTCAGTAAGGTTAAGAACAAGTTTATTATGCTTAACAATAATGATAGAGAATGTGATGCCCCTTGCAGGACACACACACAGCCAGTGGGAGCACACCCACTACAGGGACAGTGGTCAATGGGCAGCCCAGCCACCACCAATGGCAACCTGCACCAGACCAGCCCTACAATCCCTGGCCACCAGGGCCAATACCAGGAGCATGAGGCCAATACACTCCAGCTTCCCTGGCAAACCCTGGGATGACCTGACCCTCATCCCAATTGGTGGACAAGGAGCCCACACAGTCTTGATGCCCTACCCACCAGCCCACAACAACGGTGGACAAGGAGCCCTCCCAGTCTTGTGGCCTTGCCCACAACTACAGTGTATACTCACCACCCACTGTTGCCGTGGTTACCCCCCCCCCTCCCCGAGGGATCCCACAACAGTGACAGCCACATGGTCTGCGTGTGAGGGAGGGGAAACATACGAGGCCAGTCTCAAGCACAGGGGTCACACCTGGCAACCACACAACCCTCACCACAACCTCCCATCACTGATCACCTCCCCTGGTCATGACAATAGGATATGAAAAATGCTTAGGGGGGAGTATTGTTCTGTATGCATGCCTGTTTACTGTGTGATGACTGTAACACTGTTATGCAACACTGAATGTACCCTTACATTGTACACACCTTGCCTGTACACCAGAGGGTGCTGCTACTGGAGACCTAAGGGTTGCCTGCACACTGCAGGTAACCCAGTATAAAAAGGAACTCACAGCTTGTTGTCGGCACTCAAGAGCTGCAACTAAAGGACTACAGGTCTACACAGTTTAAGTATCCTACCCTGCCTCGTGGAGTCATTACTAAAGATGCCTACATACACTACAACCTCCTGCTTCTCCTGGTCCACTAGTAGTGCTGTAAATGAATTTACTTTATTGATCCAGCTCTTCATGCTTAATTTTACCTGTTGGATCTCCGGAAGCCAGCGGGTTTAATGTGGATCGGGTTCCTGTTTCTGATTTTCACCATTTCAACTTCCCACCAATGTTCCCTGTAAGCTGCATGGCTGCGAAACACTCGAGGGAACCCGTGCAGCCGGTTTGCCAGTTTTTCAAGATAAAAACTGTGCATGTGTGGTATTTTGAATGGCTTGCGCTCAGCCCCTTAAAGGGACCCCTCAGCGCCAAACAACATTAGAGAGAATATTTCTTCTCACCTGACTTAAACCCACCCGTTTTGGGAGTTAAAATGACCTCCTTGAGTTGCTTCTTCTCTAATTATTTCCGTCTGTTTGCAGGGACGGTTTGTTATTCTACGGTTGGTGGATCTCACACTGTGTCACTCCTATCACAAGTTCATTGCTCAAGAGCTTCCTTTTATGAAAAGCACTTTGAAAACAATGGAATCAATAGGTGAGAATCAGAGAAAGTCAGCTCCATGGAGACTTGTTAAATGAGGGATCCTTGTTGGTGGAATTGTCTGCAGCAGAAATCACTGAATTAGCTGCACTATCACTACTAAGAAAGGTGGGAGGTTATCGGAGGCTGGCTAATGCATTGGGATAAACCATTTTCTTTCATCTCTGGTGTCTGGGTTAGAATCCATCAGAGACTGTGACTAAAAGAGTTAAATTATGAGGAGAGTTTGTATAGACTTGACTTGTATTCCCTCAGGAATAGAAGATTAAGGGTGATCAAATTGAGGTGTTTAAGATGATTAAAGGATTTGATAGAGTAGATAGAGAGACACTATTTCCTCTGGTGGGGAAATCCTGAACAAAGGGATGTAACCTAAAAATTAGAGCTAGGCTGTTCAGGTGCGATGTCAGGAAGCATTTCTTCATACAAAGGGTAATGGATATCTGGAACTCTCTCCTCCAAAAAGCTGCTGAGGCTAGGAGTCAATTGACATTTTCAAGACTGGGATTGGTAGAACTTTGTTAGGCCAGGTTATTAGGAATATGGAACCAGGAGGGTTATTGGAGTTGAGATACAAATCAGCTATGATCTAATTGAACAGACTCGATGGGCAGAATGGCCTCCTCCTGTTCCAATGTTCCTGCAAAGAAACTTAGAGCTGGCCCACAAAGTATAGGCTACCTAAATGAAAGGAGCGATGTATCGCTCATTGATGCTTTTCTCTCCAATTCACAGGGCATTCTATCTTTTGGGGATGGGGATGAGAAATCCTTTATACTGACAGCCTCCTCAGAGCCTTTGTCCATACCTTGCATAACAGACCCAACTTTCCTTAGTATCACATTTGGCTGTACTTGCTGGCAGTGGTGTGTCGACTGGTGTGCAGGTGCATCAACAACGCAAGAAAGCAGGTGTTCTCACTGGACACTATTCCCCTAGCACTCTTCCTGACCGGATGCAGGGGGGAGGGGCGGTGATGTAATTGGAAGTGATGTCACCTTCACAGGCACGCGGACGTGATGCCTTTGGATGCACTGGCACATATGGGCAGACGGATGACATCATTGGGCTGTCTGTCCACATGGATGTACCCGCATGGTGCTCCAATGACTCCGAAAGTTGTCAAAGGGAATGCCCAAATTCAGTAAAAGATTGAGGCCAACTTACTTGTGAAACAGACATTCCTTCAAATTGCAGGAACTATTGTGAATTGTATTTTTTTTGATGACAGATACTTTTCAAGTTGACAAAAGATTGCTCGACTTAACGAGTAGAAGATCTTCGAACCCCCGCCAAACCAACGTGACAGATACTCCTACTAAACCCAAAGACAAGCTACGGAGCGTAACCAGGTTCAGTGGCCGACGCTATACAGTCAGCAGCACTAAAGACATGGCTACCCTCAGTCCAACTAGTTCCACTCCTAGGGTGGTAATATCTTCTTCTGCTTCGCAACTTGAGAAGACAAGAACTGAAAAACGGAGACTGATAAAACTGAGCAGGTACATTTATCTACATATTGTCTATATATTTGTCTGTCTTGACATGGTATTATCTGATGTATCTGCAAGTGCAGCAACAGCAATTTGCATTTATATAGCACCATTAACATAATAAAACATCCCACAGTGCTTCACAGGAGTGTTATCAAACAAAATTTGACACCAAGCAGATATTGGGACAGGTGACCAAAAGAGGTAGGTTTTAATGAGCGTACTAATGTAAGAGAGAGCGATAGCGAGGCGGAAAGCTTTAGGGAGGGATTCCAGAGTTTAGGTCCAAATCGGCTGAAGGCACGGCCAGCAATGGTGGGGCGAGGGAAATCGGGGATGCGCAAGAGGCCAGAATTGGAGGAGTGCAGCTATCTTGGAGGGATAGAAACATAGAAACATAGAAAATAGGTACAAGAGTTGGCCATTTGGCCCTTCGAGCCTGCACCACCATTCAACAAGCTCATGGCTGATCATTCACCTCAGTACCCCTTTCCCGCTTTCTCTCCATACCCCTTGATCCCTTTAGCCATAAGGGCCATATCGAACTCCCTCTTGAATATATCCAATGAACTGGCATCAACAGCTCTCTGCGGTAGAGAATTCCACAGTTTAACTTCTCTGAGTGAAGAAGTTTCTCCTCATCTCAGTCCTAAATGGCTTACCCCTTATCCTTAGACTGTGTCCCCTGGTTCTGGACTTCCCCAACATCAGGAACATTCTTCCTGCCTTTAACCTGTCCAATGCCATCAGAATTTTATATGTTTCTATGAGATCCCCTCGCATCCTTCTAAACTTCAGTGAATACAGGCCCAGTCGATCAGGTCTCTCCTCATTTGCCAGTCCTGCCATCCCTGGAATCAGTATGGTGAACCTTCACTGCACTCCCTCAATAGCAAGAACATCCTTCCTCAGATTAGGAGACCAAAACTGAACACAATATTCCAGGTGAGGCCTCACCAAGGCCCTATACAACTGCAGTAAGACCTCCCTGTTCCTATACTCAAATCCCCTAGCTATGAAGGCCAACATACCATTTGCCTTCTTCACCACCTGCTGTACCTGCATGCCAACTTTCAATGACTGATGTACCATGACACCCAGGTCTCATTGCACCTCCCCTTTTCCTAAGCTGCCGCCATTCAGATAATATTTTGCCTTCGTGTTTTTGCCACTAAAGTATAACCTCACATTTATCCACATTATACTGCATCTGCCATGCATTTGCCCACTCACCTAACCTATCCAAGTCACCCTGCAGCCTTTTGGCGCCCTCCTCACAGCTCACACCGCCACCCAGCTTAGTGACATCTGCAAACTTGGAGATATTACATTCAATTCCTTCATCTAAATCACTAATGTATAATGTAAATAGCTGGAGTCCCAGCACTGAGCTCTGCGGCACCCCACTAGTCACTGCCTGCCATTCTGAAAAGGACCCGTTTATCCCGACTCTCTGCTTCCTGTCTGCCAACCAGTTCATTATCCACATCAGTACATTACCCCCAATACCATGTGCTTTAATTTTGCACACCAATCTCTTGTGTGGGACCTTGTCAAAAGCCTTTTGAATGTCCAAATACACCACATCCACTGGTTCTCCCTTGTCCAGTCTGCTAGTTACATACTTAAAAAATTCTAGAACATTTGTCAAGCATGATTTCCCTTTCATAAATCCATGCTGACTTGGACCGATCCTGTCACTGCTTTCCAAATGCGCTGCTATTGCATCTTTAATAATTGATTCCAACATTTTCCTCACTACTGATGTCAGGCTAACCTGTCTATAATTACCCATTTTCTCTCTCCCTCCTTTTTTAAAAAGTGGTGTTACATTAGCTACGCTCCAGTCCTTAGGAACTGAACCAGAATCGATAGACTGTTGGAAAATGATCACCAATGCATCCACTATTTCTAGGGCCACTTTCTTAAGTACTCTGGGATGCAGACTATCAGGACTCAGGGATTTATCGGCCTTTAATCCCATCAATTTTCATAATACAATTTCCCGCCTAATAAGGATTTCCTTCTGTTCCTCCTTCTCACTAGACCCTCGGTCCCCTAGTATTTCCGGAAGGTTATTTGTGTCTTCCTTCGTGAAGACAAAACAAAAGTATTTGTTCAACTGGTCTGCCATTTCTCTGTTCCCCATTTATAAATTCACCTGAATCTGACTGCAAGGGACCTACGTTTGTCTTCACTAATCTTTTTCTCTTCTCATATCTATAGAAGCTTTTGCAGTCAGTTTTTATGTTCCGAGCAAGCTTCCTCTCATACTCTATTTTCCCCCTCCTAATTAAACCCTTTGTCCTCCTCTGCTGCATTCTAAATTTCTCCCAGTCCTCAGGTTTGCTGCTTTGTCTGGCCAATTTATTTGCCTTTTCCTTGGATTTAATACTATCCTTAATTTCCCTTGTTAGCCACGGTTGAGCCACCTTCCCCGTTTTATTTTTACTCCAGACAGGGATGTACAGTTTTTGAAGTTCATCCATGTGATCTTTAAATATTTGTCATTGCCTATCCACCATCAACCCTTTCAGTATCATATGACAGTCTACTCTAGCCAATTCACGTCTCATACCATCGAAGTTACCTTTCCTTAAGTTCAGGACCTTAGTCTCTGAATTAACTTTGCCACTCTCCATCCTAATAAAGAATTCTACCATATTATGGTCACTCTTCCCCAAGGGGCCTTGCACAACAAGATTGCTAATTAGTCCTTTCTCATTCTCGAAGGGCTGAATGGCCTACTCCTGCACCTATTTTCTATTAAACATCACCCAGTCTAGGATGGCCAGCCCTCTAGTTGGTTCCTTGACATATTGGTCTAGAAAGTATCCCTAATACACTCCAGGAAATCCTCCTCCACCGGTATTGGTTAGCCCAATCTATATGTAGATTAAAGTCGCCCATGAAAACTGCTGTACCTTTATTGTACGCATCCATAATTTCTTGTTTGATGCTGTCCCCAACCTCACTACTACTGTTTGGTGGTCTGTACACAACTCCCACTAGCGTTTTCTGACCTTTGGTATTCCGCAGCTCTACGCATGCAGATTCCACATCATTCAAGCTAATGTCCTTCCTTACTACTGCGTTAATTTCCTCTTTAACCAGCAACGCTACCCCACCTCCTTTTCCTTTCTGTCTATCCTTCCTGAATGTTGAATACCCCTGAATGTTGAGTTCCCAGCCTTGGTCACCCTGGAGCCATGTCTCCGTGATGCCAATTATATCATATTCGTTAATTGCTGCCTGTGCAGTTAATTCGTCCACCTTATTATGAATACTCCTCGCATTGAGGCACAGAGCCTTCAGGCTTGTCTTTTTAACACACTTTGCCCCTTTAGAATTTTGCTGTATTGTGGCCCTTTTTGAGTTTTGCCCACCACTTTTACTTTTCTTCTTTCTATCTTTTGCTTCTGCCCCCATTCTACTTCCCTCTGTCTTCCTGCATAGGTACCCATCCCCCTGCCTTATTAGTTTAACTTCTCCCCAACAGCACTAGCAAACACTCCCCCTAGGACATTGGTTCCTGTCCTGCCCAGGTGCAGATTGTCCGGTTTGTACTGGTCCTACCTCCCCCAGAACCGGTTCCAATGTCCCAGGAATTTGAATCCCTCCCTTCTGCACCACTCCACAAGCCACATATTCATCTGAGCTATCCTGCAATTCCTACTCTGACTAGCACATGGCACTGGTAGCAATCCTGAGATTACTACCTTTGAGGTCCTACTTTTTCATTTAACTCCTAGCTCCCTAAATTCAGCTTGTAGGACCTCATCCCATTTTTTACCTATATCGTTGGTACCTATATGCACCACGACAACTGGCTGTTCACCCTCCCCCTTCAAAATGTCCTGCAGCCGCTCTGAGACATCCTTGACCCTTGCACCAGGGAGGCTACATACCATCCTAGAGTCTCGATTGCGGCCGCAGAAATGTCTATCTATTCCCCTTACAATAGAATCCCCTACCACTATAGCTCTCCCACTCTTTTTCCTGTCCTCCTGTGGAACAGAGCCACCCACGGTGCCATGAACTTGGCTGCTGCTGCCCTCCCCTGATGAGTTATCCCCCCCGCAACAGTACCCAAAACGGTGTATCTGTTTTGGAGGGGGATGACCGCAGAGGACCCCTGCACTACCTTCCTTCCATTGCTCTTCCTGCTGGTCACCCATCCCCTATCTGAGTGTGTAACATTTACCTGCGGTATGGCCAACTCACTAAACGTGCTATTCACGGCATCCTCAGCATTGTGGATGCTCCAGAGTGAATCCACCCACAGCTCCAGTGCCACAATGCGGTCTGTCAAGAGCTGCAGCAGGATACACTTCCCGCACATACAGTCGCCAGGGGCACTGGAAGCATCCCTGAGTTCCCACATAGCACAGGAAGAGCATGACACGTGTCTGAGCTCTCTTGCCGTGACTTAACCCCTAGATTAACTTAATTTGGCAACAACAATGATAAAGGTTACCTACTGATAAAGGAAAAGAAAAAGAAAAAGTATTCACCAATCACCAGCCAATCACTTACCCCCTTGGCTGTGATGTCACCCTTTGATTTCTTTCTACTTCTTTTTTGCTTTCTTTCCCTGCTGCAGCTGCACCAGCTGGCCTCCTCGATGAACGCCCACTGCTCCGACTGATGGTCCTTTTATAGGCCTCCCTCCGAACTCCCGCACCTCCTCGATCACCCGCCACTCCGACTGATGGTCCTTTTATAGGCCTCCCTCCGAACTCCCGCGCCTGCTCGATCTCCCACCGCTCTGACTGATGGTCCTTTTATAGGCCTCCCTCCGAACTCCCGCGCCTCCTCGATCACCCGCCGCTCCGACTAATGGGCCTTTTATCGACCTCCCTCCAATCTCCCGTGCCTCCTCGACGAACGCCCACTGCTCCGACTGATGGGTCTTTTATAGGCCTCCCTCCGAACTCCCACACCTCCTCGATCACCCGCCACTCCGACTGATGGTCCTTTTATAGGCCTCCGTCCGAACTCCCGCGCCTCCTCGATCTCCCGCCACTCCGATTGATGGGCCTTTTCTAGGCCTCCCTTCGAACTTCCGTGCCTCCTCGATCACCCGCCGCTGCGACTGATGGGCCTTTTACAGACCTCCCTCCGAGCTTCCACATCTCCTCGACGAACTCCCGCCGCTCCGACTGATGGGCCTTTTATAGGCCTCCATCCGATCTCCCACGCCTCCTCAACGGTTGCAGGGCTGGAAGAGATTTCAGAGATAGTGAGGGGCAAAGCCATGGAGCGATTTGAAAACAAGGATGAGAATTTTTAAAAGTGCAGGAAAATAAGTGTTTGCAAATGGGAGAAAATTAACCAGACTCAGCAGGTCCAAGGAATTTCTGGTTCCCAGGGTGAGCCGTTTAAATTTTTTAAATTCCTCTTTGGTACACAATATGGGTAATGTTCGGCACAGGCTGCTCGCTTTATATTCTGCACAATGTTTCTTGGCCTTAACTTCCCTGGAAAGGAAAATTGGATGGGATGTATGATGGGCAGTTGACCCATGGCCCATGTCAGTATTCTCCCTGGTCTAAGAATGGAATTGATCCCTCAGCGATACTCAAATATAGCCTCGTGGCTCATTTACTGCAATATTAACTCTATGCAACAAAATAATTAATCAAATACCAAAAAAAAATCTAAGAATTTACTTAGCATCCTTTTTCTTTCCTACATTACTCCAATGACTGTACTTCAAAAGTACTTCATTGGCTGTAAAGCGCTTTGGAATGTCCTGAGGTCATGAAAGGTGCTATTCTTTCATTTAATCTGAGAGATATGACATTATAAATGTGAATCTATCTTTTATTTGTTCTTCCAAATTCTCTTTGTCCTATTTTTATTATTTCAACTTTTAATACTGATGTAAACTCTATTCTAACAACCAAATTACTTTATTTTCTCTTAAATTAACTTTAAACACTTTTTCTTGGCCTCTCGAGTGTCAGCGTCCATTTTGGAAGTGGGTGTTGAAAAAAACCTAGCAGTGATTGGCTGAAGCTCAGTTCTTAAGGCTAGATTTTCTACATCCAATTATGGTTCATAAGTGTCAAGATTGACAGGTGCATGTCATACGTGTGGTCTGGCCAATCTTTGTGATAGCTTTTTAGCGACAAATCTGCAAGTTCTACCCACCTCCTCCCTAAATAAGCATATTTTGTCAGAAGCACTGGAAACCTAGTCCCATGAGGTAACTCATTCAGGATAAAAAACTTTTGGAAAGACTTGCATTTCTATGGTGCCTTTCATGACCACAGGACGTCCCCCCAAAGCGCTTTTCAGCCAATCAAGTACTTTTCTGACGTATAGTCATTTTTGTAATGTAGGAAACCCAGCAGACAATTTGCACACAACAAGGTCCCACAAACAACAATGTGATAATGACTAGATGATCTGTTTTAGTGATGTTGGTTGAGGGATAAATATTGTCCAGGACTCCGGGGAGAACTCTCCTGCTCTTCTCCGAAATAGTTCCATGGGATCTTTTACGTCCACCTGAGAGGGCAGACGTGGCCTCGTTTTAACATCTCAACAAAAAGACGGCACCTTGTGTAAATGCTGCCTGAATGCAGTCAGTCCCCTGACACCAGAATGAAGCAGAGTGAGACTCCCAGGAGGAGGGAATTCCCACTCCACTTCGGGCCTTCACATTTGACTTACATTCTAACTTCAGTGTGGTGCAAAATGATTTTGACTTCTCAGCGGCATTAACTTGTGTTATGTGAATATATCGATAATTACCTGCAAGTGCTCACATTATAGAGCATATAGGAACTCTCTATACATGAGATCTTCCCCTGAGAACTTCAGAAAGAAAGACAGAGGAAGAGAGAAAGAAAGACTTGCATTTATATGTCATCTTTTATGACCTCAAGATGTCCCATAGCGCTTTACAGCCAATAATGTACTCATATAGAAACATAGAAATTTCTGGATGAAATAGACCAAGTTCGCCTCCTGCCATCCTAGTAGTCACGAGATATAATGATACCGGAGTTGTTGACTAATTATAGAATACCATCTCCATCAATTAGTCTACAACAGACTCAGACATGACACAACATCCTTATCAAGGTTCTGCTAAATCATAAAGACATTGATTTGAAACATTACTGGGAAACTAGAGTTACTAGATATTGGCCCAGAAATTGGGTAAAAAACGTTTTTAAAAGGGGCACTTACGTGAAGCTGCTGTGCTCATGTGAGTTCCCGGTCCTGAGGCCTCCACTGACTGCGCATTGGAGCACGTGCACGTCAGGACGTGCGCAGATCTAGGAGCTGCAGTCACATGACTCTGGCTAGCCAATCAGGTAAAGTATGTTCTTATTCATAATAATGGGAACACCGTAAGTTGGAGTTCCCATTATTATGAATGAGAAACTCCCCCAAACACACAAAACATTGAATAAAAAATAGAAAAAATACACCACATATTTATCATTAATTTAAATTAAAGTTATTTATGTATTATTAAAAATATATATTTTTCCGACGTTTAAAAAAGTTTTTTTTAATTATGCTTTAAAATAAATTTAATGTAGTGGGCAGGGTTTTTAAAAATACAGTGTGTTTTTTTAATTTTATTTTTTATGTTTTAAATGTGTTTTAAAACTGCTTTTATCAGGCGCAAGGGTTTTCAGGACATTTGCTGGGCAAGTTATGGGTAAATACCACAATCTTGTCCCTTGCAAATGTCCTCGCTCCCAAGATATGGAAGAACTGTCAAGCTGCTTGACAGATCGGAAAAGCCAGTTTTCAGCGAATGCGCATTGTGCGCTGAAAACCGGCTTTTGCGCTGCCTTCCCAGGTCCGTAGGCATTCAGTACAGACCTGGGGAGGCCGGAATTTCTGCCCCAATGAATAACTTAAAACAGTGTTTTCTTCTAAGTTGCTAGGAGCAAGTTGGGACTAGTGGGTTGATGGTAGTGGTGAGTGAATGTGTTTGCGTTGAGTTGTGAGCAGGCCTCTGAAGGTTAGAGAATTCTTGAGATGTAGCGAAGAACTGAAGCAATGTGCAGATGATACCAAATTGAAGGGATAGAGCTAATAATGTGGCGGACCAAAATACAGGAAGACACTAAAGAGGCTTGTAGAGTGGGTAGAAAAATGGCAAATCAAATTTGACATAGTGAAATGTGAGATAGTTTGTTTTGGTAGGAGGAATAAGGAGGCCACTTATTGCTTGGGAAGTAAGAAACTAAGTCGTTAGAGGAGTAAAGAGATCTGGGACTACAGCTACAATTCGCTAAAAGTAGCAGCATAAGTTGATAAGGCCATAAAGAATGGAAAATAAGTACGAGGATTCATTGCTAGAGGAATAGATGACAAAAGTTAATGTTAACCTTGTATCGAACCTCGGTTGCACCACACTCGGAGTACTTTGCGCAATCTGGTCTCTATACTACAAAAAGAGAAAGTGCAGCAAAGATTCACGAGGATGTTACCAGAATTGAGAGGATGCAACTATCAGGAATGCTTGAGCAGGTTGGGGCTCCTTTTTCTAGAAAAGAGGAGACTGAGAGGAGACCTGATGGAGGCCTTTAAAATTATGAAGGTTTCGATAGGGTGGATGTTGAGAAACAGTTTCTGTTTGTGGGTGAGTCCTGAACAAGGAGGAAAATAATAAAATAGCCACTAATAGATAAAGTAAAGAATTTAGAAGGAATTTCTTCTCACAGAGAGGCGAGAATGTGGAACTCGTTGCCACGTAGAGTGGTTGAAGCAGATGGTATTACCACACTTAAGGGGAGGCTTGATGCACACATGAGGGAGCAGGGAATATAGGGATATGGGGCAGGGTGGGAAGTGATTATTAGATTGGGAGGAGGATCATGTGGCGTGTAAACACCGGCATAGATTAACTGGGCTGAGTGTGTTTAGCTCCTGTTGTGTGGCTCCATGTTCTGTCATAGCATCTTTGCACCTACACGATTTGTAAATTTTGAGAATAATTTGGAATAATATTCATTGAGAATGAATTCTGTAAATCGTGCGTTGGTAATTGGTTGTGAGGTAGAAGACACAGAGAGGAGATAAAGGGTATGTTCTCTGATTGTTGGGATGTGACAAGCCGTGTTCCCCGGGGATCTGTTCTGGGACCTCAGCTTTTCACCATATTTATTTAAGACTTGGATAAAGGAATAGTTGTATATAGTCTGTTCTATATCCAAGTTTGCAGATTACACTAAGTTAGGAAACTCAGCAACTTTTGTGGATTGGAGCAGGAAGGTATAATGGCACATAAGCTAAGTAAGTGGGCAAAACGATGACAGATTGAATTCTTTGGAACTGAGAAAGACAAATCAGAATATTTTCTCAATGGTGAGAGACTAGAAACTGTGGAGAACAAAGAGATTTAAATGTCCATGTACACAGGTCACTAAAAGCTGGTGCAAAGGTACAAAAAGTAATCAAAAAGGCTAATGGAATGTTGGCCTTTATCTCAAGGGGGTTGGAATTCAAAAATGAGGAAGTGATGCTTCAGTTGTATTGAGCCTTGGTCAGACTCCATCTGGAGTACTGCGTATTGTTCTGGGCACCGTACTTCAGGAACGATGTACTGGCCTTGGAGGGGATGCAGTGCAGATTCACCAGAATTATATCAGGGCTTAAGGGGTTAAATTATGAGGGCAGGTTGCAGAAATTTGGCTTGTATTTCCTTGAGTGTAGGTTATGGGGTGATCTAATCAAGGCCTTCAAAATGATGAAGATTTCAAGAGGGTAGATGCAGAGAAACCTTTTCTTCTGATGGGGATTCCAGAACAAGCAGGCGTAATCTAAAAAATTAAAGCTATGCCATTTAGGAGTGAAATCAGGAAGCACCTTTTCACACAAAGGGCAGTAGAAATCTGGAATTCGCTCCCCGAAACGGTGGTGGATACTGGGTCAATTGAAATTTTCAGGACTTGTGATCGCTAGATTTTTTTGGGTAAGAGTATCAAGGGATATGGAGCTAATGGAGGTAAATGGAGTTAAGATACAGATCAGCCATGATTTAACAGAATGGCAGAATAGGCTCGAGGGGCTTAATGGCTTCCTCCTGTTATTATGCTCCGATGGTTATTAAATGTAATGAATACAGAAATAAAGTTCAGGAAAGAATGGTTATCATTTGATGGTCAGAATTGGATGGGCCAAAGGTCTTCTCCTGTGGGTAATACTACAGGTATAGATCAATCTATTGATAAAAGTGTTAGAAATGTTCCAAGTATTCCCATTAAATATTTCTATATGTCTGCAGTGCCAAAAATTCTTCAGGGATGGAAAACATTCCGCTCTCAAAAAGAAAATCCACAAAGAAGCCAACTTTCATCCGGCAATCAGTGATCCCCAAAGCCCTGGCTGTTGCTGTCTACATGAAGATAGATTCAGTTCTACCAGAAGAAGTTTTTGTAAGTTGTTACTGTAGCGCTGCCAGTTTGAAAATGTATTGGACAATGGTTTGAGATATCCGATGAAGAAAAGGATGCAAGTTTTCACCATTTCCAACCTACCTATATGCTGTCACCCAAACCTACAGTGATACTTACTGACTAAGATAACATTGAGCAGGTGCTGAGTTACTACTATATTGGGGCTTAATTTGCGGCCCCTACAGTACGAGATGCACACGTGCCCGCAAGTTCCGGGTTTAGGCATGCACTGCATTCTCTTGACAGATCGTACGAGTCCCCGGGAGGAGGGCATCCGCGGGTGGAGAGTTGGGCTATTTACCCAACTTCTGCCCAGCGAATGCCCGTGATATTGTTATACCTGGTAAGAGTTTTAAAAAACAGAAAAATAAAAAGTTTTCAATCATTTTTACATTAAAAACCCCATGCAATAATGTAAGTTTATTTTTAATATATGTTCCAAGTATTCCCATTAAATATTTCTATATGTCTGCAGTACCGGCAGTTTGTCAAGGGTGGAAGACATTTTGCTCTCAATAGAACATTTTTAGAGCAGAACCTCTGGCCATCTTTGGCTCCCTTCCATAACCGCACGGCCGCGCCCTCCCCCCACCCCCCCTCCCTCCCCATCTTGGGTTTCTTTTCTTTTTTTCTCGCTGACTCTAATGGCAACTGTTCATTACTCCGTCATTCACACCCTATCCAGATTAACCTTTTTCTAACCTCTATCATTACCATTTCAATTCGGCCCATCATCCCTTTTGTCTCTCTAATCTCTCCTGCCTTCCACCCTATCACAGACCTTCCCTTTTGTTCTTTCTTCCCCTCCCCCTTTCAGTGTTTAAGAATGTGCTCTTTTCGAACATTCGACAGTCCTGACGAAGGGTCGTCGATCCGAAACGTTAACTTTATTTTTCTCCCACAGATACTACCTGACCCGCTGAGATTTCCAGCATTCTCTGTTTTTATTTCAGATTCCAGCATCTGCAGTATTTTGTTTTTGTATTAGTGTTTAATTCACTGCCACTTCTCTTCTAGGAATGCCCACCTTGAAGAAGTTATGCTCTTCCCTCAGACGGGATTTCCATTTGTCTCTTTTACCTTGTTCATCTTCTTTGTTTTCTGTTTCTCTTCTCGTGTTTGATTCAGTATCTGCCAAGACTCGCTTTCACAGCCACATCTCTTTCCTCAGTAACTGTCTCCGCCTCAGATTTTAATCCACATGGATTTCAATTGAAATTCCACCCTTCATGTTTTGGATCCACCCGGATTGCAGATATCTCCGAGATATTCAGCGTTCCTCAAACCACTGCTCTCGCCGCATCCTGGGATCCACACTCAACGCTATGTGCCACCACATGCACGCTCTCGACCTCTCTCTTCAGCAGCACTGACTCACTCTGTCTCTAAGCCGTCCTGGTCTGTAGTTCCATTTCATCCTTCGCCTCATCCAGTGCTTTAACCAAAAACTTTTTTTCCTTCCTTTCAGGTGCCAAGGATTGTAAACTTCAACAACTCTTGGACACCAACGCCCCTCCGGAACCTTCTTCCCCTACACTTCCCTCTGATCCCATCCCTTCTTCCAATCTCACCCTCTGCAGTATTTTCACTATCCCCTCTGACCTTCCTCTCTCTGACCCCGAACCATCAGTGCTTCATCCCCTTATGCCCCACCTCAATGAATTTTGAGCTCGGCACGATGCTGAGCACTTTTTCCACCGCCTTCGCCTCCGTGCCCACTTCTTCGGCCAGGAGTCTTCCCCCCACACAGCTGACCCTTTCTCCTACCATCTCTAGACCTCGTCATTGCAAATTGCTGAGGGGATATCGGCCGTCTCAATTTCTCTGCTCCCCTCACTCACTCCAACCTACCTCCCTCTGAACTTGCAGCACTCCACTCGCTCAGATCCAACCCCAACCTTGTCATTAAACCTGCTGACAAGGGTGGCGCTGTTGTTGTTTGGCAAACCGACCTCTACCTTACAGAGGCTGATCACCTCCTCCTACCTCCCCCTGGACCATGACCCCACTACTGAACATCAAAGCCATCATTTCCCAGACCGTCACTGCCCTCAGCTCCTCTGGAGATCTTCCCTCCACAGCCACCAACCTCATAATTCCCCTTACAGCCCGTTTTAACTCCTTCCCAAGATCCACAAACAGGACTGCCCCGGTAGATCCATCGTTTCAGCCTGCCCCACAGAACTTATTTCTTCCGATCTCGACTCTATTTTTTCCCCCCTTGTTCACTCTCTTCTCACCTACATCCGCGACTTCTCCGTCGCCCTCCATCACGTTAACAGTTTCCAGTTTTCTGGTCCCAATCGTCTCCTTTTCACCATGGACGTCCAATCCCTCTACACTTCCATCCCCCACCAGGATGGCCTGAAGGCGCTCCACTTCTTCCTCGAGCAGAGGCCCAACCAATCCCCATCCACCACCCCCCTCCTCCGCCTGACTGAACTTGTTCTCACATTGAACAACTTCTCCTTTAACACCACTCACTTTCTCCAAATTAAAGGTGTTGCTATGGGAACCTGCATGGGTCCTAGCTAAGCCTGCCTTTTTGTGGGATATGTGGAACATTCTTTGTTCCAGTCCTACTTGGGTCCCCTCCCTCACCTCTTTTTCTGGTACGTTGATGACTGTATCTGTGCCGTTTCCTGCTCTCACCTGAACTTGAAAATTTAATTCACTTTGCATCCAATTTCCACCCTTCCCTCACCTTCACATGGTCCATCTCCGACTCTTCCCTTCCCTTCCTCGACTTCTCTGTCTCCATTTCGGGGGATAGACTTTCGACCAGTATCCACTATAAGTTCACTGACTCCCACAGCTACCTGGACTACACTTCCTCCCGCCCTGCATCCTGTAACTTTTTGGCGTATTTTTTTCCAAGTTTCTCCCTGCGATCTGCGCCGGCATAACTGACTTAGTTACGATTTTTCTAGACCAGTTTTTTTTTACTTCATGTCTGCGCCGGTTTTTATAATTTTTCACAGTTTGGCCAACATTTTTTCCTCCTCGGTCGGCGTATCTGGCCACTCCCAAAAAACCTTCTGGGCACTTAAAACCAGCGCACATTGACAAATTGGCACTGAAAGATGCCATTGTTTTTAAATCGGAGATTTTGGAGGGAGTCAAGAACACTGTCAAAATCAATAATAAGTTCAACTTTTTTTTAACCTGTCAACATAGTAAATGTAAATTTGTTGGAGTTCAGAAGTTTTCTCATTTTTTTACTCACTCACAAGCCACTGTGGCTGTGGGCTTCTCCAGGATTGCTGGCTTCCCAAAGGTACAGGGCTGCATTAATTGTGCCCACATTGCCTTGCGAGCACCTTTGGAGGATTCCGAAATGTACAGGCAGAGAAAAGGCTTCCACTCCATTAATATACAGCTCGGGTGTGACGACATGCATGGCATCATGTCAGTCGATGCAAGATACGCTGGCAGCACCCATAATGCGTTCATCCTACACGACAACCATGTTTCAGCAGCAGCAGCCAGAAGGGCAGAGCTGGCTACAGGGAGACAAAAGGATATGGCCTCACTACCTGGCTCCTGACGCCTCTACGCGTAACCCGGACGGAAGCTGATCGGGAATACAATATGTCGCACATTGCGACACGCAGCATCATAGAGAGGACCATTGGCATCTTGAAACAGCGTTTCTGATGCCTGGACCATTCCAAAGGCTACTTGCTAAACTCCCCTGAGATTGTCAGTCAGTTCACTGACTTACCTTAGCCATAACTTAGCCATCATGAGGCAGCAGCACCTGGCAGTGGAAGACCCACCTGCGGTGAGAGTGGACGACGACGACGACAACGACGGGCGGTTGCGCAGTTTTTCTGGGCTTGGTATCAAGCTTATTCCTTCTCACATCTCGGGTACTGCGCACCTGTTGGGGGTGGGGGAGGGGTCGTGGCGGTGGCAGGCAACAAGTTGGAGGGCCTGGCTTTGGGCTCTTCAGAGGCTGGGTGGGGATTGGAGTGGCAGTTGATTCTGTCAATGGACGCGGGATCTGGGCGTGTTCACTTATTGCAGCAGCTAACTCCAACATACCGTCCCTCATGCGCCCTGACAGTGTCTCAACAACCTGCAACATTCCCTCTCTCATGTTGAGCAAAACTGTCTGAACTATCTGCAACATTTCCTTCCTCATGGTCAGTGACGTGGTTTGCATTACCTCTGACATTCCCTCCCTCATGGCCACTATTTCCTCACTGACGGTCCCGGATATCATTCCCATTCTTCATATCATTGCTGTTACTTCTCCCGACAGTCCCGCTACCTCATCACTCACCCCACTGATGGCGTCCAGCAGTGATCAGGTAAGGTCAATGCTCTCCACACTCAATTACATCATCTGAACCACATCTGTTAGATCCTGCACCTCAGGAGACCTCGGTTGAGCTCTCCTTCCCTTTCTCCGCACAGGTGTGCCTCGCACCACACCACTGGAACCCGCAGCCTGGGAGGTGGGGCCCTGGGTGTGCCTCACTGCACAACTGGGACCCCCAACCTCAGAAGGTGTGAAACCATGGAATGTCCCACTAACACTCAAACCACTAGTCATGGAAGGGGCTGTCCATGAGCAGCACCTCTTCCAAAGTCAGTACAACAGTGGGAGCTTCATCCAGCTCCATCATCTCCCCCTCACCCCCATGTTCTTGGTCTGGAGGGTTGGATTGGAATTTGTTCTCCTCTTCAGGCTCGTCCACGTATGAATCTTCTGCATCGTCAGGGTTGGCCTCAAGTGTTGCAAAATAAACAGAACACAGACAAATGGTTAGCAGCAGAGGAGTGGGCAGAGTGGGTGGCATGAGTAGGCTCACACAGCGCAGGCCAGGCAGTAGGCTGATTTGAAGGACTACGATGAATTTGCAGGACTTGCCCTCTCCCTTGAGTGTGGGCCCAGCTTGTGCAGTACTAATTGATTTTCTCCAGGCAGGACCCATCAAAGTAGCGACCCTCTCTTCCAAGGGTGTCAGTGGGTGCAGATTTGCCGGGCCTCCTCCTGTTCGAGCTCTTTCCCTTTTATTATGTGCCACCTTTGCAATGATGAAAACCTAACTTTTTAAAGAGGGTTTCTTTCTGCTGGGTGGAACATACAGATGGTCACATTAACAATTGCAATTCCATTGAATAAATGAAAATATTACTTACACTAACTACTTGACCAAGGTCCTGCCACTTCTTTTGACACTGGCCTCCAGATCTCGTGGTGGTCACCATTGCACAGTAATCTTCTGCAACTTGGTTCCAGCGTTTCTTCATTTCTTTGGGTGGAACTTTTATGTGACCTCTGCTGGTGTCCAGCTCCTGCCATCTGTTCTCAATCACAGTAACTAGTGTCTCCACTTCTTCCTGTAAGAAATTCTTGGTCCTTGCATCACATTGCATCTTGTATTGCTCCAGCTTCGATTTTTTCAATGTTCTCACACAGCGCTCAACGTTCTCTCACACACAACTGGCTCTTTAAAATCCATATGTTAACAAGAGCCTGGTGAAAACCCAGTTAGTCTGTGATTGGCCTGTAGGAGTTAAATACATTCACTGCAGTGATACTGAGGTGCTCCCTCGGTCCCAGCACATATTGCAGTCTCTGCAATTAATGCTTTGAACTTATTTGGAGATGAGTGACTGACCAGGTGAATGGATACAGGACTCTATCATGCAACCCTGTAAATTCAGGACCTTTAAAAAGTACAGTGGAACCTCTATTGTATGGCATAATGAAGGAGGGGATAATGGAAGTTGACGAATAATTTAGTGATGGGCTAAGGCATGGAAATAAATATCATTCGGAGTTATATATATCCCTTCACATCAATATCTAAAAATACTTCACACACCAAGTTACTTTTGGAGAATTGGAGGAGCGCAGTGATCTTGGAGGATTGTACGACTGGAGGAAGTTAGAGATAGGGATGCGCAAGGAAGGATTTAAAATGAAGGACGAGAATTTTAAAATCGAGTCATTGTTGACCAGGAGTCAATGTAGGTCAGCAAGCACATTTTTCATATTGTCGGCTCGATGCCAGTGTTGTAGCTGTACTAGAACAGCTTGGCTAGATACGTGGCTGGTTCTGGAGCACAAGCCTTCAGCACGACAGCTGGGTTGTTGTCGGGGCCCATAGATTTGCTATCTCCAATGCACTCAGCCATTTCTTGATATCACATGGAGTGAATCGAATTGGCTGAAGACAGGCTTCTGTGATGGTGGGAACCTCAGGAGGAGGCTGAGAAGGATCATCCACTCAGCACTTCTAACAGAAGATGGTTGCAAATGCTTCAGCCTTGTCTTGTGTGGTGGGCTCTGGCATCATTGCAGACGGGAATGTTCATGGAGCCTCTTCCTCCCATTTGTTGTTTAATTGTTCACCACCATTCACGACTGGATGTGGCAGGACTGCAGAGCTTTGATCTGATCTGTTGAATGTGGGATTGCTTAGCTCTGTCTATAGCATGCTGCTTCCACCGCTTAGCATGGATGTAGTCCTGTGTTGTAGCTTCAGCAGTTTCACCTCATTATTAGGTATGTCTGATTATGACTATGTCAGACTGTTGCTTTGACTAGTCTGTGAGACAGCTTTCCCAATTTTGGCACAACTCCCCAGATGTTAGTAAAACGACCTAGCAGGGATGACTGGACTGGATATCCATTTCTTGTTTGCGAATCCAATGCTGGCTGGTATCCGTTTTCATTCTTGTTATACTTTTTTGTAGCGGTTTGATACAACTGAGTAGCTTGCTAGGCCATTTTAGAGGGCAGTTAAGAGTAAACTATATTGCTTTGTTGCTAAGGGAAGAATGTTGGTCAGAACTTCAGAGGAAATTACTGCTCTTTTACATGATAACCTGACCGTCTACCTGAACTACCAGAACAGCAGACAGGTTATCACAATAGCGTCTCATCTGAAATCCCCCACCTCCAACAATGCAGTACTCTCTTGCACTGGAGTGTCAACCTAGATAAGTGCGAGTGTCGGGCTTGAACCCACAACCTTCTAAGCTGATGAGAGCCAGGTGAAAAGTTATGGAGAAGGCCCTTGTGTAAAATTTATTAGATCTGACTTGACTTGACTAATGAAAAATTTTCTTAATTAGGACAGAGTCAAGAATTATTTACGACTTGACTAATGTAAAACGTATTCAGAATTCGAACGTGTGAGACAAAGAAAACTAACATTGTAAAGAAAGCGGAAGTTTAACATCTAAACAAGTCATGGACCTAAAAGACTCTCCAGATCTCTTTTACTTGTATCCATCCATTGTGGATAATTCTTACTCAATTTATTTCTCCCTAGCTTTCAATTGTTTTTTTAAACTTAAACTTTAATCACTTTTTTAAACATACTTTCAATCCCTCTAACAGGTACCAGTGTGTTTCACTGTCTTCTGATTGTTTCATTAATTAGATAGTTTCTCGAGAAACTATGTGTCAATGCATTAAAAAGTCTCACTTCCTGAACCATATTAAATATTTCATGTCATGCTGTTGTCAGCATGTCTGAGGCCTGTTCTTCAGTGCAAATTCACCACGCATTTCCGCATGCTAATTGCTTCATATACTAAAAATCACATCTGGACACTCACACCAGTATCTTGATGCTGCCCGATACAAGCCATCTTGGGCTTTCAGGTGATCTTATCAAAAGATTATCTGGAGATCTTTGCTCATCTTCCACTGAATGTTCCCGATGTCTTGAGTAGTTGCCAGGCTATCAAATTAATTTCTTTTAAAGTTTTCCCTTAAACTTCAGTTAGATTTTCCTTTCTCGAGTATTTGAATAAAGAGCTCAAGGAGTTAATTTGACAAATCATAATAATGTCCAAAATCTTTAAAATTTCATACAGCAATTCAAAAAATGGACCCTTGCTGAATTTTTTTTTAAAACACTTGTCAGCGGAAAGGGTTAACTTCTTTCTAGGTTTAGAAGAAGGCGAAGAAAAACATCGATGTCCTGGCATCACATTAAAAAAACCCTTACCGATTTTTTTTTTTGTCTTCAAAACTTCCTCTCTCGATTTTACACATTAAATTCAATTTAAATTTCAAAAACAAGTGATAGTTTACAAATGTCTTAACATACAAGTGCTCACAATTCAAGTGCTCGCAAATTAATTTACAAGGCTGCTTCCATATCTTATCTCATCTCCCCCAAACGGCATTTCTGTCTCTCATCAGAGAAAATGGAATGTCTCAAAATTCTAATTCAAATACTGCCAATCTTTTATTTAAATCTCTTTTTCTGAACTAAAAGCTTTCAAGTAATTTAAAATAAAATATTCCAAACAACCAAACAGCAACTTTTATTTTTCCTTGCAAAATTCATTCTCAACATAGGGTGTCTTCATTCGTTTTTTTTTTCCAATGTGAAGTCTCATGTCCGGAACTAGGGACATTCACACTTTGAAATAACCAGAATTTTACCGTGGCCAGAATGAAATGCAGATTTTCATAGGTTAATTAATCTCAATAATTCTAATTAAGTTCAGACCAATATTTTTTTTTCAGAGCTAATATGTTATTAACTAAACACAATACAGAGCAGATAAAATAAAACAAAATAACATAGTAAGTTTCCATTGTCTTTTTCGGATCCAATTGACTGTAAAAATACTGAATATAACTGGAGAAACATTAGTTTTTGTATTTAACAAACTTCACACAAATTCTACACAAAAAGAAAAAGAGAGGGGAGCTTCCCTTAGCTTGCAGCTCCGAGAAATTTATGCAGGTTTTTTTTTAAAAAGGGACATTAAAGAAGATGGTGCTTTTTAAATGTTCAAATTGATTTGCTTGCAATAACCAAATTAAAAAGACAGTGCTTTGTTATGATTCAAATTGACTTAAAATGAGACCACACATTTTAATTTAAACTACACAAGACAATCGCAATTTTTTACTGTAATCTAATTAAAATGTCCAATTTATCATTTTTTTAGCAACTGTAACTTCAAGGCTGAAGTTTTATCTTTTGTTAAACAAACAATTCATAGCTCCGTAAATTGTAATCAAAATAAATCCACATCTGCGTTTCTAACTTAAAATACAATTCAATTCTAGGTGCACAATGTACATTTTTAACACTCAAATTATCCACACTCTCGTAAAACTTCCCACATCCATGACAAAAGGGTTAACCAGCTAGATTCTGCACAGAAGTGGGTGGAGCTTAATCAAACATAACAGACACTTTCTTTTAAAGAGACATTCACACCAACCTTTCACTCAACAAAGCTTATCTTTCTCTTTCTCGGCACAAAAGCTAAAGCTTCTGTGTCGGTTTTACTTTCTCTTTTTTTATATTATTATTAGTTTTTTGTTTCAGCAACTTATTTTCTAGTTCGCTGTTTTTTTCTTCCTTTGCGGAGTTCTTAGATCTTCCCACTCTATCTCCTACTCTCTCCTGCACTTTATACTTATCCTATTTCTGACGTTTCCGCGCTTCGCGCAGAGATGGATTATGTTAGCCAGTTTCTAACCAGCTTCTTTAAGTTTAGTTTTTTTTCCTCATTCACTTGGGATACTATCTCAGCCAAGCGCTTGCAATTTCCACCAGATTCATTACATTCTGGGCCATAATTTAAGTAAGGGTCACCAATTAAGGCTCCCCGTGAATCAGCTAATTGCCAAGTGAGGCGGTTATTATCTTTTGTTAGGGTGCCTATCTGACACCCAGCTTCGTCAAAATTCTGTTGTTCATACATTCTATCATTCTGGTTGAGGATGACAGCACTATCTCTCTCTGCGCAGTACATGCAATCAAACTTATTAGATACTCCACTACTAGTGTCTCTACCAGTGTCTCATCACATTACTTACCTAACTTTGCTTTATATTCCAAAGATCCCCTTTCAGCATCTTGGTGTACTTAAGAGACACTATCGGACAGTTAATACTGATGCTCCCTCTCATGAGGTTAACCCAACAAGGATTGATTCATTTGGCCCAATGAAACCCTTTCCTCTGTTGCCTTATTCACAATAAATCTGGTTTCAATTGAGGTCAAAGTCCCTTCCGTGGTAGCCAATTGTAAAATTTATTAGATCTGTCAGATTTATTATATCTGTCAGAAGAGACTTATGTCCGTGACCACAACAAACCATACTGGGTACAGGTATTTTGTAAATAAGCACAACAGATTTTATTACATAGTTTGCTTCCAGTACAAAGAAAAAATATTTAACAAGGCGAGTCAACAGTCTGTTCCTTGAAACCTCAACAGTAGCCCACTGAGTGAGTGCGGCGCTTGTCTCTTGCTGTGTTTTGTTGTGTGTAGTCCTCCTCCAGTCTTCTTCCCCAGTTTTCTTCTGTGTTAGCGCTGCCCCCCAAAATCCAATAGCTGTTACTTTATACCCTTTTCCTCTCATACAAATGCTGTGAGTGTCTGCAACTGTCTCAGGTTTACAATAGATCATTCTAAGTCTGTGCCTCTGACCTTCTATGTTATCTCTAGTTCTTCTCTGAGAACCTTTACAGAGACTGTGTCACAGAATCCATTACTGAGCTTGGCTTTACAAAATGATGCATGCTGCATACTTTTATCTTATTGATTATTATTTGGCCTTGGTCATTCTAGTTCTAAATGGAGCAGTTTCAGCAATGACAAAAATGGTTAACATAATAATGGCTCAATTTACCATGATGCTTTGCTTCTCAGTTTTTGCCATGGTTAACTAAGCTTATACACATTTTACTTACTTTCATCATATAACAGTTAAACAAAAGCATTATCAAAACACTACTATAACATGCAGGTAAGTTTTATCTTACACTTGAGCCAAATGCAGCCAAAGTGAGCCAGAGAGACACAATTCAGCGGTATTCTTCCCCCTTATAGGAAACTGCTTAGCTTCTTCCCTGGTAAGATGTGTGAGACCATGGACCATGGCGTGAGATATCAGTGCCCAGTCTTCAGCCACTCTGTGTTAGCGTGCTTATTTGGGATGTAGGGTTTTTGGCATTCTCTGATGGATGAATGATGTGGTGTTGAAACAGAAAGAATAAGGATGTCACACCTTTGACCTGTAGCCTGTGTTGATTTGCCTGATCTCTCACCATGTGCGATTAAGAAGCTAAATGATTGAGAGTGCTGTAACGATCTTGCTATTGTCTGTATGCAGGGCTTATGGCAATACTTTGTGCCCAATAACCTTAAGGATAGGCGACCCTTGAGTATCAAAAGCCAAGGCACGAAGATCGTAAGAATCGACATGAAGACTTTTGATGAAATAGCTGATCATCAAACATTGCAAAAAGTTAGGAAGCTGAAGTCTGTTTATCCAAGGTGAGTAAAAATCAAAGAATGGAGTGGCGGGGGAAGGAGTTGATCACATACATATCGATGGATAAAAATGGTCTGCAGTGACAGATGGCGGAATGGCATAGCACAAGAGAATGATCAGATGGCGAATGCCTGATCCCAGCCCTCCCACTGCATGGAGGTCCTGGACTAACTTCCCGACGGGGAAGAAGGGTCGCATCACAATCTGGTGTGCTACACAATGGCACAGAGTAGGTTCCCTGCTCCCCCTCTCTTTGCCTGAATATTGGAAATTAGACTGAAATCTCGCACAGTTGAATTATAGGGAACATAGGAACAGGAGTCGGCCATTCAGCCCCTCGAACCTGTTCCACCGTTTAATTAGATCACGGCCGATCTGTATCTCAACTCTATTTATCTGCCTTTGTTCTATATCCCTTAATAGTTTTACCCAACAATAATCTATCATTCTCAGTTGTGAAATTTAAAAAAAATTGAAAATTGAAGATGTTACTATTGTGGAGGAAACCAAAACTAATATAAGATAGTCACTAATAAATCCAATAGGAAATTCAGGAGAAACTTTTTTACCCAGAGAGTGGTTAAAATGTGGAACTCACTACCACATGGAGTAGTTGAGGTGAATAGCATAGATGAATTTAAGGCGAGGCTAGATAAGTACACAAGGGAGAAAGGAATAGAAAGTTATAATAATAGGGTGAGGTCAAGTTGGGTGGGAGGAAGCTCGTGTGGAGCATGAACCAGTTGGGCTGAATGGCCTGTTTCTGTGCTGTATATTCTATGTATGTAATTCTGTTTCACCAAGTCTAAACAGCTTTTGGTGGAGAGTTCTAGATTTACACCACCCTTTTTGTGAAATGGGTAGAGCTGCAGAACACCAAAGGGCAAAAAACGTTAGTGGGAGTTGTGTACAGACCTCCAAACAGTAGTAGTGATGTTGGGGAGGGCATCAAATTAGGGGTGCATGCAATAAAGGTGCAGCAGTTATCATGGGTGACTTTAATATGCATATAGATTGAGCTAACCAAACTGGAAGCAATACGGTGGAAGAGGATTTCCTGGAGTGCATAAGGGATGGTTTTCTAGACCAATATGTCAAGGAACCAACTAGGGGGGAGGCCATCTTAGACTGGGTGTTGTGTAATGAGAGAGGATTAATTAGCAATCTCATTGTGCAAGGCACCTTGGGGAAGAGTGACCATAATATGGTGGAATTTTACCTTAAGATGGAGAATGAAACAGTTAATTCAGAGACCATGGTCCAGAACTTAAAGAAGGGTAACTTTGAAGGTACGAGGTGTGAATTGGCTAGGATAGATTGGCGAATGATACTTAAGGGGTTGACTGTGGATGGGCAATGGTAGGCATTTAGAGACTGCATGGATCAACTACAACAATTGTACATCCCTGTCTGGCGTAAAAATAAAAAAGGGAAGGTGGCTCAACCGTGGCTATCAAGGGAAATCAGGGATAGTATTAAAGCCAAGGAAGTGGCATACAAATTGGCCAGAAATAGCAGCGAACCAGTGTTGGGGACTGGGAGAAATTTAGGACTCAGCAGAGGAGGACAAAGGGTTTGATTAGGGCAGGGAAAATAGAGTACGAGAGGAAGCTTGCAGGGAACATTAAGACGGATTGCAAAAGTTTCTATAGATATGTAAAGAGAAAAAGGTTAGTAAAGACAAACCCCTGCAGTCAGAATCAGGGGAAGTCATAACGGGGAACAAAGAAATGGCAGACCAATTGAACAAGTACTTTGGTTCGGTATTCACTAAGGAGGACACAAACAACCTTCCGGATATAAAAGGCGTCAGAGGGTCTAGTAAGAAGGAGGAACTGAGGGAAATCATTATTAGTCGGGAAATTGTGTTGGGGAAATTGATGGGATTGAAGGCCGATAAATCCCCAGGGCCTGATGGTCTGCATCCCAGAGTACTTAAGGAGGTGGCCTTGGAAGTAGCGGATGCATTGACAGTCATTTTCCAACATTCCATAGACTCTGGATCAGTTCCTATGGAGTTGAGGGTAGCCAATGTAACCCCACTTTTTAAAAAAGAAGGGAGAGAGAAAACAGGGAATTATAGACCGGTCAGCCTGACATCAGTAGTGGGTAAAATGATGGAATCAATTATTAAGGATGTCATAGCAGCGCATTTGGAAAGAGGTGACATGATAGGTCCAAGCCAGCATGGATTTGTGAAAGGGAAATCATGCTTGACAAATCTTCTGGAATTTTTTGAGGATGTTTCCAGTAGCGTGGACAAGGGAGAACCAGTTGATGTGGTGTATTTGGACTTTCAGAAGGCTTTCGACAAGGTCCCACACAAGAGATTAATGTGCAAAGTTAAAGCACATGGGATTGGGGGTAGTGTGCTGACATGGATTGAGAACTAGTTGTCAGACAGGAAGCAAAGAGTAGGAGTAAATTTGTACTTTTCAGAATGGCAGGCAGTGATTAGTGGGGTACCGCAAGGTTCTGTGCTGGGGCCCCAGCTGTTTACATTGCACATTAATGATTTAGACAAGGGGATTAAATGTAGTATCTCCAAATTTGCGGATGACACTAAGTTGGGTGGCAGTGTGAGCTGCGAGGAGGATGCTATGAGGCTGCAGAGTGACTTGGATAGGTTAGGTGAGTGGGCAAATGCATGGCAGATGACGTATAATGTGGATAAATGTGAGGTTATCCACTTTGGTGGTAAAAACAGAGAGACAGATTATTATCTGAATGGTGACAGATTAGGAAAAGGGGAGGTGCAATGAGACCTGGGTGTCATGGTACATCAGTCATTGAAGGTTGGCATGCAGGTACAGCAGGCGGTGAAGAAAGCAAATAGCATGTTGGCCTTCATAGCGAGGGGATTTGAGTACAGGGGCAGGGAGGTGTTGCTACAGTTGTACAGGGCCTTGGTGAGGCCACACCTGGAGTATTGTGTACAGTTTTGGTCTCCTAACTTGAGGAAGGACATTCTTGCTATTGAGGGAGTGCAGCGAAGATTTACCAGACTGATTCCCGGGATGGTGGGACTGACCTATCAAGAAAGACTGGATCAACTGGGCTTGTAGTCACTGGAGTTCAGAAGAATGAGAGGGGACCTCATAGAAACGTTTAAAATTCTGACGGGTTTAGACAGGTTAGATGCAGGAAGAATGTTCCCAATGTTGGGGAAGTCCAGAACCAGGGGTCACAGTCTCAGGATAAGGGGTAAGCCATTTAGGACCGAGATGAGGAGAAACTTCTTCACCCAGAGAGTGGTGAACCTGTGGAATTCTCTACCACAGAAAGTTGTTGAGGCCAATTCACTAAATATATTCAAAAAGGAGTTAGATGTAGTCCTTACTACTAGGAGGATCAAGGTGTATGGTGAGAAAGCAGGAATGGGGTACTGAAGTTGCATGTTCAGCCATGAACTCATTGAATGGTGGTGCAGGCTCGAAGGGCCGAATGGCCTACTCCTGCACCTATTTTCTATGTTTCTATATAAATTATCTAATACAACAGTTATTTTTGCAAGAAAAGTTGCCTTAAACTCTCTGTTAGTGTCAATTCAGCTACGCATCCACTGACAAAGTCAATGACTATTTTTTAAATCTCTTTTTAAGTGACGACCAGCTCTGTGAATACTTCATCAGGAATAATTTCTGGAAAATCTTTAAAAAGAATATGGTCGCTGAGCTCACCAGTAAGTCTCACCGCCATTCGACTCATCAAGGTGAGGCCATGTATGAGATTGACAAAACTGGCATCCTGAACCTTCCTGAAATTGCCAGCAACCCAAGTCTTGTTTACTCAAAGCCGACGTATTATGTAACGCCTCTTACAAGCGCAAAGGAAGATCATGGCACCACATCGTCAAAAAGAAACCTCCAACTGATTCATGGAATGGCAAAGTTTCCGTCGAGTATAAACTACCTGCTGTACTGAGCACATCCAGGCCACCAATACACTGTTTGCTTCCTCTTGATTGTGAATCTTCTTAGCCTGTTGCCGTTATTTGTTTACTATTATTTTGTTTCAGTTCCTATTCCCCATTGTTGCGATCGCTGCAAGAAATTCTGCTTGGATTTTTCTTTCACTTTTTATTGATCTTACACAAGTTTTATCTCTTGCTCATTCTCTCCCCAATTAATGCCACCAGCATCACCACAAGTGTTCATATAATGTGTCCCAGTCAGGAGACTTAGTGAAGACCCAAGATCACAAAACCCAGTGTCAGACAGACCCAGTGTCAGACAGACAGACCCAGTGTCATTGACCCAATGTCAGACAGACCCAGTGTCAGACAGACCCAGTGTCAGACAGACCCAATAATAACTGTTGTATTAGATAATTTATATAGAAACATAGAAAATAGGTGCAGGAGTAGGCCATTCGGCCCTTCGAGCCTGCACCACCATTCAATGAGTTCATGGCTGAACATGCAACTTCAGTACCCCATTCCTGCTTTCTCACCATACACCTTGATCCTCCTAGTAGTAAGGACTACATCTAACTCCTTTTTGAATATATTTAGTGAATTGGCCTCAACAACTTTCTGTGGTAGAGAATTCCACAGGTTCACCACTCTCTGGGTGAAGAAGTTTCTCCTCATCTCGGTCCTAAATGGCTTACCCCTTATCCTTAGACTGTGACCCCTGGTTCTGAACTCCCCCAACATTGGGAACATTCTTCCTGCATCTAACCTGTCTAAACCCGTCAGAATTTTAAACGTTTCTATGAGATCCCCTCTCATTCTTCTGAACTCCAGTGAATACAAGCCTAGTTGATCCAGTCTTTCTTGATATGTCAGTCCCACCATCCCGGGAATCAGTCTGGTAAACCTTCGCTGTACTCTCTCAATAGCAAGAATGTCCTTCCTCAAGTTAGGAGACCAAAACTGTACACAATACTCCAGGTGTGGCCTCACCAAGGCCCTGTACAACTGTAGTAACGCCTCCCTGCCCCTGTACTGAAATCCCCTCGCTATGAAGGCCAACATGCCATTTGCTTTCTTAATCGCCTGCTGTACCTGCATGCCAACCTTCAAAGACTGATGTACCATGACACCCAGGTCTCGTTGCACCTCCCCTTTTCCTAATCTGTCACCATTCAGATAATAGTCTGTCTCTCTGTTTTTACCAACAAAGTGGATAACCTCACATTTATCCACATTATACTTCATCTGCCATGCATTTGCCCACTCACCTAACCTATCCAAGTCACTCTGCAGCCTCATAGCATCCTCCTCGCAGCTCACACTGCCACCCAACTTAGTGTCATCTGCAAATTTGGAGATATTACATTTAATCCCCTTGTTTAAATCATTAATGTACAATGTAAACAGCTGGGGCCCCAGCACAGAACCTTGCGGTACCTCACTAGTCACTGCCTGCCATTCTGAAAAGTACCCATTTACTCCTACTCTTTGCTTCCTGTCTGACAATCAGTTCTCAATCCATGTCAGCACACTACCCCCAATCCCATGTGCTTTAACTTTGCACATTAATCTCTTGTGTGGGACCTTGTCGAAAGTCCAAATATACCACATCAACTGGTTCTCCCTTGTCCACTCTACTGGAAACATCCTCAAAAAATTCCAGAAGATTTGTCAAGCATGATTTCCCTATCACAAATTCATGCTGACTTGGACGTATCATGTCACCTCTTTCCAAATGCGCTGCTATGACATCCTTAATAATTGATTCCATCATTTTACCCACTACCGATGTCAGGCTGACCGGTCTATAATTCCCTGTTTTCTCTCTTCCTCTTTTTTAAAAAGTGGGGTTACATTGGCTACCCTCCACTCCATAGGAACTGATCCAGAGTCAATGGAATGTTGGAAAATGACTGTCAATGCATCCACTATTTCCAAGGCCACCTCCTTAAGTACTCTGGGATGCAGTCCATCAGGCCCTGGGGATTTATCGGCCTTCAATCCCATCAATTTCCCCAACACAATTTCCTGACTAATAAGGATTTCCCTCAGTTCCTCCTCCTTACTAGACCCTCTGACCCCTTTTATATCCGGAAGGTTGTTTGTGTCCTCCTTAGTGAATACCGAACCAAAGTACTTGTTCAATTGGTCTGCCATTTCTTTGTTCCCCGTTGTGTCTTCCCCTGATTCTGACTGCAGTTTGTCTTTACTAACCTTTTTCTCTTTACATATCTATAGAAGCTTTTGCAGTCCATCTTAATGTTCCCTGCAAGCTTCCTCTCGTACTCTATTTTCCCTGCCCTAATCAAACCCTTTGTCCTCCTCTGCTGAGTTCTAAATTTCTCCCCGTCCCCAGGTTCGCTGCTATTTCTGGCCAATTTGTATGCCACTTCCTTGGCTTTAATACTATCCCTGATTTCCCTTGATAGCCACGGTTGAGCCACCTTCCCTTTTTTATTTTTACGCCAGACAGGAATGTACAATTGTTGTAGTTCATCCATGCGGTCTCTAAATGTCTGCCATTGCCCATCCACTGTCAACCCCTTAAGTATCATTCGCCAATCTATCCTAGCCAATTCACGCCTCATACCTTCAAAGTTACCCTTCTTTAAGTTCTGGACCATAGTCTCTGAATTAACTGTTTCATTCTCCATCCTAATGTAGAATTCGACCATATTATGGTCACTCTTCCCCAAGGGGCCTTGCACAACGAGATTGCTAATTAATCCTCTCTCATTACACAACACCCAGTCTAAGATGGCCTCCCCCCCTAGTTGGTTCCTCGACATATTGGTCTAGAAAGCCATCCCTTATGCACTCCAGGAAATCCTCCTCCACCGTATTGCTTCCAGTTTGGTTAGCCCAATCTATATGCATATTAAAGTCACCCATGATAACTACTGCACCTCTATTGCATGCATCCCTAATTTCCTGTTTGATGCCCTCCCCAACATCACTACTACTGTTTGGTACACAATTCCCACATATTTTTTTTGCCCTTTGGTGTTCTGCAGCTCTACCCATATAGATTCTACATCATCCAAGCTAATGTCATTCCTAACTATTGCATTAATCTCCTCTTTAGCCAGCAATGCTACCCCACCTCCTGTTCCTTTTATTCTATCCTTCCTGAATGTTGAATACCCTTGGATGTTTAGTTCCCAGCCCTGATCATCCTGGAGCCATGTCTCTGTAATCCCAATCACATCATATCTGTTAACATCTATTTGCACAGTTAATTCATCCACCTTATTACAGATACTCCTTGCATTAAGACCTTCAGGCTTGTTTTTTGAACACCCTTTGTCCTTTTAGAATTATGATGTAGTGTGGCCCCTTTTGTTTCTTTCCTTTGTTTACTCGGTCTTCAACTATTGCTTTTTACATTTCTACCATTTGTTTCTGACTCCATATTACTTCGCCCTGTCTCGCTGCATAGGTGCCCATCCCCCTGCCATATTAATTTAAACACTCCCAAACTGCATTAGCAACTGTTACCCCCTGGTCATCATTTCCAGTCCTGCCCAAGTGCAGACCGTCCCTTTTGTACAGGTCCCACTTCCCCCAGAACTGGTTCCAATGTCCCAGGAATTTGAATCCCTCCCTCTTGCACCACTGCTTCAGCCATGTATTTATTCTAACTATCCTGCTCCCTCTACTCTGATTAGCATGTGGCACTGGTAGCAATCCAGAGATTACTAATTTTAAGGTCCTACTTTTTAATTTAACTCCTAGCTCCCTAAATTCAGCTTGTAGGACCTCTTCCCACTTCTTACCTATATCGTTGGTACCTACATGTACCATGACAACTGGCTGTTCACCCTCCCTCTCCAGAATGCTCTGCAGCTGCTCCAAGACATCCTTGACCCTTGCATCAGGGAGGCAACATACCATCCTGGAGTCTCGGTTGCGGCCACAGAAACTCCTATCTATTCCCCTTACAATAGAGTCCCCTATCACTATAGCTCTCCCACTCTTTTTCCCGGCCTTCTGTGCAGCAGAGCCACCCATGGTGCCATGAACCTGGCTGCTGGTGCCTTCCTCCTGGTAAGTTAACTCCCCCAACAGTATCCAAAACGTTTTGTAGAGGAATGACCACAGGGGACTCATGCACTACTTTCCTGCTCTTGCCTTGTCTCTTGGTCACCCTTTCACTATCTGTCCTAACCCTTACCTGTGGTGTTACTAACTCACTAAATGTGCTATCCACAACATTCTCAGCATCGCGCATGCTCCAGAGTGAGTCCATCCGCAGCTCCAGTGCCGTCATGCGGTCTGTCAGGAGCTGCAGCTGGTCACACTTCCCGCACACTGGAAGTGTCCCTGATTTCCCACATAGCAAAGAAGGAGCATGACACGGGCCCAAGCTCTCCTGCCATGACTTAACCCTTAAATTAATTTACTTACTAAAATTTACTTAAACACCAAACAGCTGCTTAGTAGTTCACTGCCAATTAAACCAATCTAAAAGTCAGTCTAAAAGAGAGTTATACTTACCAGTCGAACAGCCAACCACTTACCAGCTTGGCTGTGACGTCACCTCTCAATTTCGCACCCCTTTATCTTTGTCTGCAGCTGGTTGGGCTGGTCTCTGGGCCTCCGTCTCCTACTCTCGCACTCCTTATCAGCTGCTCTAGTGTCAGCACTGGTAGGAAAAACAAGACAAAACAGCACCTACCACCCCCACTTGCCCTTAAAACTCACCCACTTACCAAACTCACGAATGCCACTCTATGCTGCTGCACTCCGTGCTCTGCACGAGCTGCCTCTTTTTAAACTGTATCTAGGTCAGATGACTCACTACTGGTCAGTTGTTTACAGAACTTGTTTTAACTAGCTGCTAATTGCCTCCTACTGGAGAGTTACCTTGTTTTTCTCTGCCTAAACCTGAAAGATTCCCAACTATTTAACTTTTCCCCTTTAAATTAAACTGCTACTTACTTAGAAGCTACTGGCAATTGCCACTAACAATTTACTCCAGCCTACAAATGGTTTAAAGAGAATAACCCTCAAAACTCACCCACTTACCAAACTCACGAATGCCACTCTATGCTGATGCTAGACCATCATGTGTGGCAGCGGCTCAAAGTGAGCAACCAGGCTTGCTGCAGGTCCTGAGACCCCATTGAGGAGGAGCAGTAAGCGTAGGAGCTGGAGAAGGGAAGAGGTGGGAAAGCACTCAGCAAAACCCATTAAACAACTGGGGGATAGTGGCCACAGATGCTGGCCTTGTTAAAACTTGTTTAAATCAGAACTCATGTAAAATAGTTGCTCTTGGATGAACCAACAAACAATTATTTGATCGTCGCCAGAGATGGCTACCTTGTTCGAAAATGAACTCATGTAAATAGTTGCACTTGGATGTCGCTGGTAATGTTTGAAGCGGTCTTGTGGCTTTGATTATTTGCTGATGATTATGGCGTTATGCTGTGTTTCTTTACAGCACACTATGATTTTTCTGTTAAATAAATGAGGTATATACAGGGAGGCTTGCAGAGTGGGGAGCGATGTGTTCAGCCGATGCCAAGGTGTATAGGGTGGCCATTCAACTCCTCTAGCATCATTCACTGGAATCGATGCGCGATGAGTCTCTGACGAGCAGCTCTTCCAGCTGCAGCAATGACAGGCTCTGTCACCACCTATTTGCTGAATTGGAGCCCTCTTATGCATTCTTCCTCTTACATTCAGGTAAGAGTAATGCGCATTGTAAACCCTGCATGTGCACGGCCTCCTACCCTGATGTCTGGAGCCTCTCCTCTGGCGTGGACCCACATTCGCCATAAGCCATCTCTGTCGCCGGCACCTTTGAAGTCTACACTGCGGGATGACGTGGAGTGACATCACTGCCCCCATTGAGTTACAGAGGTAACAGCGAGATACGAGTTGCCAATGTCAATGACCTGAAGCCCACCAGTGTTTGGGAAATCCTAGTAACCAAGCTGAGTAGTCAGCAGACGCATCACGCCAACACATATGCACTGTGCGAGGAACAAACCCTGCATTGACCGCGACCTCTGTGCCCCGGCTGCAACTCCATTTCAAGGCTGTTCCAGAATCCTTACCTCACCTTGTGAACATCAACCTTTTGTTGCGTTTTCACCACCAGCTGGTAAGTGAGGTGGCAAAAGTGAATTTGGCAAGACCGGCGCAAACAATGCGTTCATTGCACATGAACTGATGCCATTATTTCCATGGCGGTGGTTGGCAGGGTGGCAATTCTTTATGCCCTTGCAAAACCACAACTGAATTTTGCACCAAGCATCAACGCCGCCTAACGCTAGTGCAAAGCCGCTGCTGCCCAGTCAATACCCAACGCCGGCATTATCAGCTGGTGTTAGCAACTGAATTTCGGCCCCCCATTCTCAGACAGAACCAATATCAAACAGACCCAATATCAGACGGACCCAATGTCAGACAAACCTACTGTCAGACAGAGCCAATGTCAGACAAACCTACTGTCAGACAGAGCCAATGTCAGACAAACCTACTGTCAGACAGAGCCGATGTCAGACAGACCCAATGTCCGACGGACCCAATATCAGACAGACCCAATGTCAGACAGAACCAATGTCAGAGTGATCTAATGTCCAACGGACCCAATGTCCGACAGACCCAAAGTCAGAGAGACCCATTTTCAGAAAGACCCAATGTCAGACAGAACTAATGTCAGAGAGCCCCATTGTCAGAGAGACCGTGATGGACTGTGGTGTTTCTTGACAGATTGGAGCCACCGTAGCTGTTTTACCGTTTCCTGCCACTGGGTGGCATTTTCCGATTAGACACAGACAGCCAGAAAGGCAGGGAGAGAGAGAAGCTGCATGGTCTGTCTCCATATTAGCCAGAACTATTTTAACTTTTGTTAATCAGAAATGAAACTTCTGTGTTTGTGAACCTTCTGAGAAGTACAGTTATTTAAGTAACTTCACCTTATCCAATCATTTTTTAATTATTGTATTTTATCTTTGATGTACAGTAAGAGATAAGTAACTTCTCTTTCTTGCTGATTTATTTGATTGTTCCTGTTGTAGTACAAGAATTCTAGATCTGTCTTTATTCTTTGCTAACAGTATACATTGCATTTATTAAAGGATTTGGATTCTGAAGCTCTGACCTTTAGCCATATTTCTTGGTACAATGTTGAAGCTAGCTGGAGAATCAGAGTTATTGCTAGCCATAAGCTACACTCTGACAGAACCAGTACAGTAAAATAACTGTGAAATAACTTAAGAATTACATCGCATAATCGCCCTGGCCACTAGGAAAAAGATGTTAGGCACTCCCAACAGCGCAAATTCCCTTCACAAGGAAACTCTACGCTCAGAGCTGGAGGAGATCTCGCCCCGTGAGCCACACCCTCTGAGTCGATCACACAGAGAGAAGCACCTTATCCTAAAAGCCCTCAACAATGGCGTAGAAGCAGGAAAAAAGAAACTACATCGTCACTGGCGGGGAACCAAACCAATTCTTGAGGAACTTCAAGATGCCCCAGATGATGAGACCACTCTTCAAACAGCCATGACCGAGGCTCGTTCAGCACTCCAGACGTACAAGGAGCTATCGTCTGTGCCCAGCTATCTCTACATTCAAGATAAAATGCGAGCATTCAAGGAAGATGCCCAACAAACTGAATTAATCTTCCAAGAGAACTATGACCTCGCAAACAGCGCCATCGCCCACATGATGGAGTGGCCCCACACCGTGGCCCTAGAAGCCAGGTCGAGCATCAGCAGATGGTCGGGACACTTGACAAGGGGCTCAAGAACATCGTCCTCAAATCAGAGTATCTGGACCTACGCTCGAGCCGATGCCGCTGCTGCCACCAAGAACACAAACTTTGAGGAGGTCATAGCGAGACAAACGGCCGAGTTGAAAGCGGCACAAGCAAAGACAAAGGCGGATCTCCAGATACTTCAAACCAGAAAAAACACCACTGTACAGCAAGCCAGGGTCGAGGAGATGCAGCGAGCCCAGCAAGAGGCACAGAGGCCTTGGACCCAAACCTCAGCAGAACAGACCTCAAACGAACATGACTCGCAATTTCAGCACCTCGCAGACAGGTCAGTTAAGTCTGTCCCTGTAATCTGGCTTCAGGCAGCAGCCCAGATCTTTCAGCCATCCATAACGGGACCAACAGCAGGCCCACCAGCTAGCGGCGTAGCACCGAACGACTCGAGCCCCACTCCTCTTGAGCTGGCAACCAGCAAGGAGGACCCATTCCTCAATCTGACAAAAGAATTTCCGACACTCTCGCTCGTCAGCGCCATTCTGTACACAAGCCGGGTGTCTATGATGGGGACCCTATCATGTTTCAGCCATGACGCTATGCATTTGAAACCATGGTAGACCAGGTCCCCACCCCAGCCACGCAGAAGCTTACCTTTCTTGCCAAGTTCACAAAGTGGAAGGCCAAGATACTGGTAGACATGTTCCTACACTGGTACGTTTCTGATCCTGAAACGGTCTACCAGGAAGCGTGGAAGGAACTCGAATAGAGTTTTGGTAACAAGGTGAGGTAACATCTCCTTGGCTACGCAGTGCTGAATGACGAATCGAACGCCTGTTTCAGAGACCCCGAAATCTTCAATGCTTTAGACCTCACTGGTCCAGCCTTCCCATATGAGCTTGCCACCTGCAGCGGAGACAGGGTGTGAAATGAGGCGTCCAGGATTTAGTGCCCGGCTGGACATTTCGGAAATGGTTTTGCAGGGGCGGAAATGCCTATGACACGGACCTCTGTTTTGATCGTCAGTATGACGTCAAACATCATGCAAGGCTGCATGAGTGCCCTGGATGGAACATTTGGCCCTAACACCTCCCCCGCCCCCCCCCCCAGAAAACAACTGAAAAAAACAGGCGCTCCCAGGGTGCAGCAGGCGCTATTGGCGGCATAGTTACATGGAGGCTGGAGGATTTTATATCGCAGTTGTCAGTGACTGCTACGGTTGTGAGCAGAATGCTGCGTGAGGCTCCAAGTTGTAAACACCACATTTATGTGCCTGACACTTTGCTTACAAGGTCAGTGAGAGATTTCAATGGGGGCAATACTCGCTCGGCAGCAAATCATGCTGGTTGCTATTGGCAGGCGGCTTCAAGCTGGAAGAAGGGTTCTTATCCATGTTGGGCCATGGAATCGAAGAGGTCGCAGATGCTTGGGGAGGAGGCCTTACCCCCCACAGTTTTACAGTGTGCATCTCTCATACCTCCACATCTCTGATGCACAGTGTGTTAGAAGGCTGCACTGCCAAAAATAAGTGCTGACAGAGATATGCCAGCTCATACTGGCAGACTCATAGTCTACCAGCACCAACAGGACTGTGCTGCCCATCGAAGTGAAGGTGATTGTGACGATGGCCTTCTTTGCCTCGGCTCTTTCCAGGTAGCAGCATGGGACATATGCAGCATCTCGCAGCACACTGCACATTGCTGCATTTGCCATGTTACAAGGGCTCTGTATGTTCACAGAATGGACTTCATAAAGTTCCCAATGAGCAAGAAGTGCTAGCATGAGAGCACTCTAGGATTTGGATTATGTACTGGTTCTGTCAGATACTGCGAGCGATAACTCTGATTCTCCAGCTAGCTTCAACACTACTTCAAAAAATAAGGTCAGAACATCAAAATCCAAATCCTTTAATAAATATAGTGTGAGATGTTGGCAAAAATAAAGACAGATCTAGAATTCTTGTATTACAACAGGAACGATTTACAAAGCAGCAATAAAGAGAAGTTACTTATCTCTTACTGTACATCAAAGATAAAATACAATAATTTCAAAACAATTAGATAACGAGAAGTTACTTACATAACTACTTCTAGGGAGCTTCACAAACACAAAGTTTTATTTCTGATTAACAAAAGTTAAAGATAGTTCTAGCTAAAATGGAGGCAGACCGTATGGTTTCCCTCTCTCCCTGTCTTTCTGGCTGTATGTTTCTAATCAGAAAATGCCACACAGTGGTGGGAAACAGTAAGACTGCATACAGTGGCTACAAGCTATCAAAAAGCTCCGATCATTACACTCCCTGTCTAAAATTAACAAGAATTGACATTTTTACTAATTAGAGATCAGTTCATCTTAATTCGTGGGATGACTTACAGGTGGGCATCATCTGTATGAGTACGAGTTCAATCTCGGGTAGCTGCGACGTGTGCCATCACTGGAGACCGTGACGTCTGCCTTGCATACTCTTCCGTCATCAATTTGGAATTGATCTGCTAGACATTGGGCACGTCGCCGATGTCGGCGTCCATACAGATTTGGTTGTAGCTGAAGGATGGTACAATTGACATGGACGTTCTCACTGGCACCGCTTGGGCAAACCTGTTCGAAGACTGTTCAGCCTAGGTCGGTACGTTGTGCCCAGGGTGTGCCTCTCCGCCGGTTGCGAGACTCCCTGATCTTGAGTGGTTCAGGGCAGTTTCTTCTAATGAGGTGGAAGATCGGTGCATCTCTCAGCTCGGGTATCCTTTTCGCCACTGATCTGAGGTGGGGGAACTTCTCGCAGAAATCGGGACGTGAGATCTTCCTTCTGTCTCCGGGGATGTGGGCATTCTCTATGATGGTAGGCAGCTGTTCGGTCTTTCCATCTGCTGCTTCTACAACCAGACCATTTGCTTATCTCCCTTTTGCCATGATTCAGTCTCCAAGTGGAAAGCTTGTTGGGGAAAGCTGGGCCTGGGAGGTCTAGAGCATTGAAGATTTTGGGGTTCCCAAAACAGCCATTAGGTTGGTTGTTCAGCACTGCATAGCCAAGGATACATTTCGAAGGATGATCCCTGTGGTAGATTCGGCATATAATGATCTTACAACAAGATCATGCGGAAGGGCAACCCAGGTATCTGGTGCACTTTGTGTTGACCTCTATGACCTGTGGCTCCTCTATTGGCTTCTCGTTGTGGGTCTCCCCACCATTCTGTCTCAGCATCACGTGCATGAATGTGGCATGCTCTGTGCCTTGGCATTCCTTGCAATGCACCTTGGTCTGGCAGTCTTACATTCTGTGTTGATTGCCACACTTGAAACACAGGCCGTTGGCTTTGAGGAATTCTCTTCGTTCTTGCATGGGCTTTCAGCAATCCAACAGATGAAGGCCCCAGCCATCATGGTAGAGGCATATCTTTGATGCTAGCAGCGTGGGCACCGACTTCATAGTTGTGCATGTTGCCAAGATGCGAAGGGAAGAGCTGAGACTTCTGTTTCTTCCTGTCCTCTCCGAGGTTGGATGACAGACCTGGCTTTATGTGTAAAGGTCGAGGTTGCAGTGCTGTTTGGCTTCATTTTTCAGGAATTTAGCAAGCACGGCGAAAGGAGGGTAGCTGCCGTTATCGGTCTTATGCTCTGATACACGTTTCATTCATTCGTTGTGTATGTAGGTAGGGAGATTTTTGAACATTGGGTGAAGATAGTGGGCGTAGTTAAGCACCCCCAAGTCGGGCAAATTGTCCATCCGTGCTGCAATGTCCATGCACAATTTGGCAAGTTCGAGAAGTTTGAGGCCTTTAGAAAGCTGTCAAGCTTTTGAAGGATGGATGTTGTAATCCTCGTCTTGTTACCAAAACTTTCTTCGAGTTCCTTGCACGCTTCCTGGTAGGCCGGTTTCAGGATCAGAAACGTATCAGTGTCGTACCTGTCTACCAGTATCTTAAGCTTTTCCTTTGTGAACTTGGCAAGAAAGGTAAGCTTCTGCGTGGCTGGGGTGGGGACCTGGTCTACCATGGTTTCAAATGCATAGCGTCATGGCTGAAACATGATAGGGTCCCCATCATAGACATCGGGCTCGTGTCAGAATGGTGCTGACGAGCGAGAGTGTCGGAAATGTCTTTTATCAGGTTGAGGAATGGGTCCTCCTTGCTGGTTGCCAGCTCAAGAGGAGGGGGGGCTCGAGTCGTTCGGTGTTACGCCGCTAGCTGGTGGGCCAGCTGTTGGTCCTGTTACGGATGGCTGAAAGATCCAGGCTGCTGCCCGAAGCCAGATTATAGGGACAGACTTAACTGACCTGTCTGAGAGGTGCCAAAATTGCGAGGCATGGTCGTTTGAGGTCTGTTCTGGTGAGGTTTGGGTCCAAGGCCTCTGTGCCTCTTGCTCAGCTCGCAGCATCTCCTCTACCCTGGATTGCTCTATGCGGTGTTTTTTCTGGTTTGAAGTATCTTGAGGTCTGCGTTGGACTTTGCTTGTGCCACTTTCAACTCAGCCATTAGTCTCACTATGACCTCCAAAAGGTTATGTTCTTGGTGGCTCGAGCTCTGATCCAGGCACCAACACTTGAGGGCAATGTTCTTGAGCTCCTTGTGAAGTGTCCTGACCTTCTGCTGATGTTCAACCTGGCTTCTAGGGCCACGGTGTGGGGCCACTCCATCATGTGGGCGATGGCGCTGTTTGCGAGATCACAGTTCTCTAGGAAGATTAATTCAGTTTGTTGGACATCTTCCTTGAATGCTTGTTTTTTATCTCGAGTTTAGAGATAGCTGAGCACAGACGATAGCTCCTTGTACGTCTGGAGTGCTGAACGAGCCTCGGTCATGGCTGTTTGAAGAGTGGTCTCATCATCCAGGGCATCTTGAAGTTCCTCAAGAATTGGTTTGGTTCCCCGCCAGTGACGATGTAGTTTCTTTTTTCCTGCTTCTACGTCATTGTTGAGGGCTTTTAGGATAAGGTGCTTCTCTCTGTGTGATCGACTCAGAGGGTGTGGCTCACGGGGAGAGATCTCCTCTGGCTCTGGGAGTAAAGTTGCCTCGTGGAGGGGATTCGCACTATCGGGAATGCCGAACATGCTGATCTTCTGCCTTGTGACCTGGACGGTTACTTAGGGTAATTCTTAAGTCATATTTCACAGTAATTTCACTGTACTAGTTCTGTCAGAGTGTCGTGTATGGTGAGTGATAATTCTGATTCTCCAGCTAGCTTCAATTCTACATTAAGAAATATGCCTAAAGGTCAGAGCTTCAGAATCAAAATCCTTTAATAAATGTAGTGTGAGCTGTTGGCAAAAATTAAGACCGATATAGAATTCTTGTAATACAACAGGAACAATTTACAAAGCAGCAATAAAGAGAAGCTACTTATGTCTTATTGTACATCAAAGATAAAATATAATAATTACAAAACGATTAGATAAGGAGAAGTTACTTACATAACTGTACTTCTCAGAAGGCTCACAAACACGGAAGTTTTATTTCTGATTAACAAAAGTTAAAGATAGTTCTAGCTAAATTGAAGGCAGACCATGTGGCTTCTCTCTCACCCGGTCTTTTTGGCTGTCTGTGTCTAATCAGAAAACAGTAAGACAGCATATGGTGGCTACAAGCTGTCAAAAAGCTCTGACCATTGCAGACGATTTGTAGGCTTCCTTAAGGATTTATGAAAGGAAAATCATGTTTAACAAATCTACTAGAGTTTTTTGAGGATGTAACTGATAGAATAGATAAGGGAGAACCAGTGGATGTAGTGTATTTGGATTTTCAGAAGGCCTTTGATAAAGTCCCACATAAGAGGTTAGTGTGCAAAATTAAAGCACATAGGATTAGGGGTAATGTATTGGCATGGATTGAAAATTGGTTAACTGTCAGGAAACAGAGAGTGGGAATAAACAGGTCCTTTTCAGGGTGGCGGGCAGTGACTAGTGGGATACCACAGGGATCAGTGCTTGGGCCCCAGATAGTCACAATATATATAAATGATTTGGATGAGGGAACCAAATGTAATATTTCCAAGTTTGCTGACGACACAAAACTAGGTGGGATTATGAGTTGTGAGGAGGATGCAAAGATGCTACAAGGCGATTTAGATAGGTTGAGTGAGTGGGCAAACACATGGCAGATGCAGTGTAACGTGGATAAATGTGAAGTTATCCACTTTGGTCGGAAAAACATAAGGACAAAGTATTATTTAAATGGTGATGGCTTGGTGGCTTGGGAAGTGTCGATGTACAGAGGGACCTGGGTGTCCTTGTACACCAGTCATTGAAAGCAAACATACAGATGCAGCAAGCAGTTAGGAAGGCAAATGGTATGTTGGCCTTCATTGCAAGAGGATTTGAGTACAGGAGCAAGGATGTCTTACTACAGTTATATAGGGTCTTGGTGAGACCGCACCTGGAGTATTGTGTGCAGTTTTGGTCTCCTTACCTAAGAAAGAATATACTTGTCATAGAGGGAGTGCAGCGAAGGTCCACCAGACTGATTCCTGGGACGGCAGGACTGTCGTATGAGGAGAGATTAGGTCGCCTGTATTCACCAGAGTTTAGAAGAATGAAAGGGGATCTCATTGAAACGTATAAAATTCTGACTGGGTTGGATAGACTGGATGCAGGGAGGATGTTTCCCCTGGCTGGGAAGTCTAGAACAAGGGCTCACAGTCTCAAGATACGGGGTAGGAAATTTAGGACCGAGATGAGGAGAAATTTTTTCACTCAAAGGGTGGTGAACCTGTGGAATTCTCAACCACAGAAGGCTGTGGAGGCCAAGTCACTGAATATATTTAAGAGGGAGAGAGATAGATTTCTAGAAACAAAAGACATCAAGGGGTATGGGGAAAAAACGGGAATATGGTGTTGAGATAGAGGATCAACCATGATCATATTGAATGGCGGTACAGACTTGAAGGGCCGAATGGCCTACTATTGCTCCTATTTTCTATGTTTCTATGGGCTAGACTTTCCACTTCACATCGCCCATATATCGCCCATATATTGCCCAAAATGGACATCTATCGCCCATTTTGAGCAAAACATGGAAACTCAGGCTGGAACATCGCCGGAAAATTAAGCCCCCAAGTTTTAGCTCACTTCGCCGAGCTGATCGCTGAGTCAATCGCCTGCACATCGCCGAGTTGAACTTCCAGCACATTGCCGTCACATCGCTGGGCTGAGCGCTCGCCGAAAACATAGCTGGATAATAGTTGCTTTTCCTGGGCCTTCCTCACCGAATTGGGCACTACGGATGCCAGTTTGAATTTCGGAGGGAGGAAGCAGCTAAAAAAACTCGAGCTAAGATATTTGTGAGTTATTTAAGGGTCTTTTACAGATAGATTCACTCAGATTTATACTTTTATTTAATTGTACTAATAGTAGCTTAGTGGATTAGGCATTTTTTAGTGAAAAGTGCATTTATAGCAAGTGAAAATAATTATTGATGGTGATGGGACCTATGCTTTCTCTGCCAATACTCATAATTGCTCACAAGCTGGTTTCTGAAAGGATCAATCGAAGAGGTGTCAGAGTAATGCGTAGACAGATACAGAGGAGGCAAGCGTATACCAAAGAAGGTATAAAGAAACACAATCTTACCTCAACTTGTCTTAAAATGTGTGTCTTAGGAGGCTGTGCTTCCGGAGGGAGGTCATCGATGAGATTTGCCAACTCATCAAGGAGGATCTGCAGCCTTCCAGCACCATCAGAACCACACTGCCCGTTGAGGTAAAGGTTACTGCGGCACTATCCTTCTACGCATCGGGATCTTTTCAGACTTAAGCTGGTGACATCTGTGGTATCTCTTAGCACGCCACACACTGCTGCATTCGACAGGTGACTGAAGCCCTTTATGCTCGCAGGATGGACTTTATAAGCTTCCCTATGACCAGGGAGTGTAAGACCGGGAGGGCTTTGGGTTTCTTGAGAATAGCAAACTTCCCCAAGGTGCAGGGAGCAATAGACTGCATGCACATTGCTCTGAAATCCCCTTTACAGAATGCAGAGGTGTTTCATAACAGAAAGGATTCCACTCCCTAAATGTGCAGCTTGGTCGACCACAACCAAATAATCATGACAGTAAGTGCTACATTTCCTGGCAGCATCCATGCTGCGCACATCCTACGTGAGCGTGCTATCCCTGACCTGTTTGTCAATCAGGAGAAGGTCACGGTTGGATGCTGGGGGATAAAGGATATGGCCTTGCCAGCTGGCTGATGGCCCCACTGTGTAATCCCGTCACTGAAGCAGAGAAACATTACAACGAAAGCCACATAGTGACACGCAACATCGTCGAAAAGACAACTGGAGTCCTAAAGCAGCGCTTCAGATGCCTGGACCACTCTGGTGGCAGCCTACAGTACCATCCTGACCAGGTCACTGAGTTTATTGTGGTGTGCTGCATGCTGCATAACCTAGCTATAAGGACAACAAATGCCAGATGGGGCTGCAGGTCCACCTCCAGAAGGAAGGGAGACGGAAGAACCAGCCGGCGAGGAGCAAGAGGAGGAGGAGGAGGAAGAGGAGGCTGGTGAGGATCTTGGGGAGGACAATCAGCCTGGCGATCTAGCCATGGTTCCATCTCTCACCCCCCGCAGAAGACCAGTGCCCAGTGGGAGTTACGGGGCTGCAAAGCTGTTGTGTCAGCAGCTCATAAATGAACGCTTTGCATGAACTTACATTGGGGATCGTCACATTTACAGTTACAGTTCGGTTAAATAAAAGTTGCATTTGCGTTGAGTTATGTTTTTGCCTTGCCTGCATTGGCCGGGCCTTTGTTGCACAACATTTGCATTAATGCTTAACTTAACTAAACTTATGTTAGTATAAGTGAATGCACAACAAATGCAGAACAATTGTTAAAATGTGAAATTTAAAAAAAATGCTTAACTTAACTATAAGGGAATGCACAACAATTGTTAATTTCAGTAAATTTTTTTATTGCAAATAACGAATTTAATTTTTTTTTATCAACACCCTCCCCCCCACCCCACCCGCCACACACACACACACACACACACACAAAACTATGAATGCACATTAGCAGCAACAAATTAACTATAAAAAATTTAACATGAACATGAACATTGCAAAAACAACCCCCCTCCCTACCTGCGGCCACGTTTCCCTCCAGGTCCTTTACCAACCCGTGTATTTGCATCACCCTCCTGTTTTGGTCCCCACAGACCAAGACGACGCTGCCGTGCAGTGGGCGACGGCAAGATTTCCTGCTGTGGTGGAGGTGTTGGAGTGGAAGACGAAGCTGGCTGTTCATCTTCCGAGTCAAGAGGAAGTGTATCCTCTGTACTCGCTTGAGTGCTCGGGGTTGTACTTGGACCCAACACGACATTTTGGGGTGCAGCGTGTGTTCAGCCAGCAGCGCATGCCGAAGGGCATCGGTTGCAGCGGTCTGCTCACGCATCTCTTGCAGTGTCTGCCGCGCCACCTCCAGTTGCATAGCAGACATGTGTGAAAAGTCACGCGCAAACTGGGTAAACCCCTGGAGAAGCTCGCGACCTATCGCGACCGTCTCCGAGCACAGGGACATCAGGCCCTCCAATGAATCATCCATGGGAAGCGATTGCTGACCTCGCTGACCCGGCCTTCGTGGGGTCGGCGTGCGCAATATAATTCGCCTTGGCATTGCCGGCTGCACGCCGCTTGGTCCCGGTGCCTCTTCAATCTCAAGTGAGATGACAATTGTCTGCTGCTGCTGCTGGTGCTCCTCCTCCTCTTCCTCCTCGAGCTCAGTGGTAGTGATGGTGGTGTCGTGCTCCTCCTCCTCCTCCACCTCCTCTTCACCAGGTGCTGGTGCAGGTGCTGGTTGCACTTCGACCAGCATCTCAGGCTGACCTTAAAAACACCTATGATCTTATTACAGAGCTTATTAGAACGGTGCACATTAACAAGGGACATTACATATCAAAACATTTCAATACCCCAGAAAGCTGTAGCAGCTGCATCCCCCGCTTCTTATGCACCAGGGCTGCATGCATGACATGACATCATTCGTATATTGCATATTGCATTATAATTACAGGACATTACTTTTTAATACTGTTTGACACATTACTCATGAGATGCATAGTTGGGCTCTGCCAGACCCCGGGTGGTGGCCGAACAGCTTTTGTGGACCACCAGCGCAGCTGCACGCTCCTCAAGGTCCGTAAGTGGCTGAAATTGAGCAGATCCCCCTCCGGTGCGCCTTTGCTCTGCCCGGTTGTTAGATATCTTCTTTTGCAAATGAGAAAAGAGCATAGCATAAGCTAATTGACTAGGTAGTATCATGAAGTCACAACAGTTTAAAACGTTACATGCTACAGCTTGACACATATACATCTCTCTATACTGCAGCAGCCACAGAGACTTCCATTCCATCAAACATTCGCAGGGCAGCTGCAGCATGGGGTTATTTACAGACTAAAGCTCCCTCTACATAGTCCCAGGTTCAGAGCTCTGTCCGGATCTTAACATAGAGTTAATGTAATACATTTATGAATAACAAACTTAAATTCAATGCAGGAGATTCATTATTATAATTAAAATTTGCATCAGTACAATATAAAATGCAACTTACTCTTGCTGCAGCTACCAAGCTGTTCCAGCGTTTCCGGCACTGGTCCGACCGGCTCTCCTCATGGGATGCGGAGGACACCACATCAGCGATCTTGGCCCAAATTTTTCTATAAATATGGGGTGGGGTTTCCCGTGCGCACCCCTAGTCAATTGGCCCCACCGGGTATGCACCTCATTGACTAGGGCCTCATTGGCCTCGTCACTAAAGGGCTTCCCCTTCTTTCTCTCCCCCTCAGCATCATGATGCATTTCTGACATTTTTACTAATGTAACTTTTAACTGTATATTGTAAAGTCTGTAAACTATCTTATGTCTAAACTATTTTATAAGTTTATCTGTAAACCTCTTTTCTGATCTGTAAACCTCTTTTCTCTCTTTCTCTTCTCTCCTCTACTTCACTGCCTTCTCAGTATCTCTCCTCTCTCTCTCTCTCTCTTTCTGCCCCTCCCTGTGCCATGTGTGGATGACCCCTGACCTCCCGAAACACGGGAAAACCAGTCCCCAAGGAAAAAAAACGCATACGCAGAAGGCCGTTGCTAGGGAAGCTTTTGCCTTCCACATCGCTGGCCGTTCGCTGGGCGCATGTCACATCGCTGACCTTTCGCAGAGAGGAAAATCGCTATCCAAAAAATCGGCTATTTCCCAGTGATCGGTAAGGCTGAGACATCGTACATCGCTGGAATATTGCCCATTTTTGGGGTGATAGGCAGCAAAGTGGAAAGTCTAGCCCTATGTTTCTATGTTCAAGGAGCCATTGACTGTACACACGTGGCCTTGCGAGCAACATCACATAATGCAGAGGTATTCAGAAACCAAAAGGGATACCACTCCTTAAACGTTCAGCTGATCTGTGACCACACTCAGCGCATCCTCACAGTAAATGCCCGCTGTCCAGGGAGCACACATGATGCGTGAGACCAGTGTCTCACGAATGTTTCAACGATAAAGACAAGATCAGAGTTGGCTGATAGCGGACAAAGGATACGGCCTGGCCACCTGGCTCATGATGCCCCTCCGGAACCCTGCCACAGAAGCCGAGCAGCGCTATAATAAGAGCCATGCAGCCACCCGCAGCATCATCGAACAGACAATTGGGGTGCTGAAGCAACGCTTCTGATGCCTGGACCGCTCTGGAGACAGCCTTCAATACTCCGCTCAGCAGGTCTCAGAGTTCTTGTTGTCTGCTGCTTGCTACACAACTTAGCCATCATGAGGGGACAGGCATTGCCAGTGTGGATTGCAGGTCCACCTCAGGAGGAGGATGAGGATGAGGACGAGGATGAGGAGCTTGGCAAGGAACCCATTGTGCATCCACCACAACCACAGGGGAGTTAGCGTGGAGATGTGGCCACAGCAAGAGCCTTACATCGGCAGTTCATCGTTGACCGGTTTGGTAGAAGGAGGAAGATGGGGTTGCAGCATTGACTCACTACTCTGTTCCACCATGCCGGCTGTTTTACACTTGATTCTGCAAATGAGACACAAGACACCAATGGCAAAAAGTCAAACAAACATGTTTATCGAGATCCAACATCAACAATTTTTCACACCCCAAAAACTCAAACCTATATAATCCTTAAATACTATGTAAATTAACACAAAACTGCTCCCTGCAATGAACAAAAAGTGATTTCACACAAAGGTACAGATTTTGCTGGCAATGAAGTGATGCCAGCCCTTAATGGATTTTTGCTAAATATTCCCCCTCCCATGCCTGCTGCTCATCCTCTATGAGTCCTCAGGGCATACAGCAGGGCTACTAGAGGGCTGCTGTATTGGGGGGCCAGATAATGGGGACAGTGTGGACCAGCTCTTGGCTGGCTTTGAACTGGGGCGCCTCATCATTGGCATCTCCAGTCACAGGTGGCTGGGGTGTAAACCGTGTATGGAGCATGGTTGGTGAGTGAGTGGTGGTATCTGGAATGCTGCCATCCTGAGGAAGGACACCACCACGCATTACCGTGGAGCCACTGACTCTCCGACTGGGGCTGGGCCTTAGCAACTGGAGCACGGTGTTTCCCCACACCTTGCTGGCCTGCTTTGTCACTGTCACTTCCACGATGGACAGTGGGGAATGCAGAGAGTATGGAATCAGACATGGACTGTATCACTTGCCCAAGTTGAAGCAAAGCTTGTGCCTGTGATGCGCTGAGTCTGTGGCGTGATCAATGACACACTCTGGAATTCCACTGTCACTGCTGGAGGCCACCAGCCTCTGTGTGAGGGCAATGATGGCCTCACTGGATTCATGACTTGCAACGACAATCTGCGACGCTGCCTCCATAACAGTCGCAGTGAGCTTGTCGAGGCTTGCTGGGATCCATCCCAATGCATCCATCAGCTCACAGTGTATCATTGTGATTTCCCTGGATATTTCCACCAGGTCCAATTTCACGGCTACCTGTCTTTGAGCAGAGCGACTTTGCCGACTCACCTTCTAGAGAGCTGGCCTGCAAGATTCTACCCTGGCACTGCATTGCTGTACGCCACTGGGACCAGGAACCTCTAACTTCTCAAAGTCCAGGAAGTCAGCATCATCCCCAGATGAACTTAGTCCCAATGGAGCAACTGGTGGGCTGCGATGCTCCGCAGGAACAATCTTCTCTCCCTCGTTGTCGCCACCATGTCCTGACTTGGAGGCCTCCCTTGAGGGATGTTGCGCCTCTGGTTGGTCATCTGAAAGTGGAAAACAACAGAGGGGGGCTCAGTATGAGGATGAGGAGCCTGGCAAGGAACCCATTGTGCATCCACCACAACCACAGGGGAGTTAGCGTGGAGATGTGGCCACGGCAAGAGCCTTACATCGGCAGTTCATCGTTGACCGGTTTGGTAGAAGGAGGAAGATGGGGTTGCAGCATTGACTCACTACTCTGTTCCACCATGCCGGCTGTTTTACACTTGATTCTGCAAATGAGACACAAGACACCAATGGCAAAAAGTCAAACAAACATGTTTATCGATATCCAACATCAACAATTTTTCACACCCCAAAAACCCAAACCTATATAATCCTTAAATACTATGTAAATTAACACAAAACTGCTCCCTGCAATGAACAAAAAGTGATTTCACACAAAGGTACAGACTTTGCTGGCAATGAAGTGATGCCAGCCCTTAATGGATCTTTGCTAAATATTCCCCCTCCCATGCCTGCTGCTCATCCTCTATGAGTCCTCAGGGCATACAGCAGGGCTACTAGAGGGCTGCTGTATTGGGGGGCCAGACAATGGGGACAGTGTGGACCAGCTCTTGGCTGGCTTTGAACTGGGGCACCTCATCATTGGCATCTCCAGTCACAGGTGGCTGGGGTGTAAACCGTGTATGGAGCATGGTTGGTGAGTGAGTGGTGGTATCTGGAATGCTGCCATCCTGAGGAAGGACACCACCACGCATTTCCGTGGAGCCACTGACTCTCCGACCGGGGCTGGGCCTTAGCAACTGGAGCACGGTGTTTCCCCACACCTTGCTGGCCTGCTTTGTCACTGTCACTTCCACGATGGACAGTGGGGAATGCAGAGAGTATGGAATCAGACATGGACTGTATCACTTGCCCAAGTTGAAGCAAAGCTTGTGCCTGTGATGCGCTGAGTCTGTGGCGTGATCAATGACACACTCTGGAATTCCACTGTCACTGCTGGAGGCCACCAGCCTCTGTGTGGGGGCAATGATGGCCTCACTGGATTCATGACTCGCAACGACAATCTGCGACGCTGCCTCCATAACAGTCGCAGTGAGCTTGTCGAGGCTTGCTGGGATCCATCCCAATGCATCCATCAGCTCACAGTGTATCATTGTGATTTCCCTGGATATTGCCACCAGGTCCAATTTCACGGCTACCTGTCTTTGAGCAGAGCGACTTTGCCGACTCACCTTCTAGAGAGCTGGCCTGCGAGATTCTACCCTGGCATTGCTGTACGCCACTGGGACCAGGAACCTCTAACTTCTCAAAGTCCAGGAAGTCAGCATCATCCCCAGATGAACTTAGTCCCAATGGAGCAACTGGTGGGCTGCGATGCTCCGCAGGAGCAATCTTCTCTCCCTCGTTGTCGCCACCATGTCCTGACTTGGAGGCCTCCCTTGAGGGATGCTGCGCCTCTGGTTGGTCATCTGAAAGTGGAAAACAACAGAGGGGGGCTCAGTATCGCTCCACGGCAACTGCCCCAGCTGGGACTCTGATTAGGGCCAAGACCCTCTCCTCCAAATCCGTGAATGGGATTGGTTGAGGTGGACCCCCGCCTGTCTGCAGCTGCTCTCTTCTATTATGAGAATAAGAACGTAAGAAATAGGAGCAGGAATAGGCCATTTGGCCCCTCGAGCCTGTTCCGCCATTTACTTAGATTGTGGCTGATCTGATCTTGGGCTCAGCTCCACTTTCCTGCCCGCTCCCCACAACCCTTATTGTTCAAAATCTGTCTATCTCCACCTTAAATATATTCAATGGCCCAACCTCCACAGCTCTCTGGGGCACAGAATTCCACAGAATTATGACCTTCTGAGAGAAGAAATTCCTCCTCATCTCAGTTCTCGATGGGCGACCCCTTATTCTGAAACTATGCCCCCTAGTTCTAGATTCCCCATGACGGGAAACATCCTCTCTGCATCTACTTTGTCGAGTCCCCTCAGTATCTTATATGTTTCAATAAGATCACCTCTCATTCTTCTAAACTCCAATGCGTAAAGGTCCAACCTACTCAACCTTTCTTCAGAAGTCAACCCCTTCATCTCTGGAATCAACCTAGTGAACCTTTTCTGAACAGCCTCCAATGCAAGTATATCCTTCCTTAAATAAGGAGACCAAATCTGTACGCGGTATTCCAGGTGCGGCCTCACCAATATCCTGTACAGTTGTAGCAGGACTTCCCTGCTTTTATACTGCAAAGAGAAAAATAGGAAGGGTTCAAAAAGGGTTTCTCTGCTGTTGTGGCACATATGCCGACCAGAGTACAATAGGTGATACTGTGTGAATGTTATTGTTACTTCCATTCAGTCTGTTTGGATGTTGCATGTGCTTCGTCGGTATTTGTTTGCAGGTTTGGGGCATCTAACGTGGGGGCTGTAAGTGATCTTTCAGAAACGCATGGCAGCAGTTGGAGTGCATTGCGAGGGACACTGTGAATGATAGAGTTAATGTGCATGGATCATTAAAAGCCAATGGGTGCTGAAGTAAGCCTTCATCTTTCCTAGACATTGTGATAGCGACCTCACAGAGTGTTGAGAGGGACCATATGCATGCTAAACTTCACATAGTATGTGAGATTAATGTTAGAAGTCAGGGAGGCAAATGGTTCTCACCCTGACGATCCTCGCAAAGTAGTTGAACTTTCTGCGGCACCGTGTGCCAGTCCTGGGCACAGTGTCTGCAGCAGACATCTCCTGCACTTTCTCCATATTCTCTTAAACACAGGAGGGAGTGGTCTGGCTCTTCCAGCAAGATGGAGTGAGGCCCACCTCCTCTCCACTCTATGGACTAAGGCATTACTTGCTTCATGGCTGAAGCGGCTGGCACACTGCCTTCCCGCCTGATCCTCCAGCTCAGCAGACGTGGGTGAAGTGGGTCGGTTTTTATGCGCATGTGTGCAGGAAACTGCCGCGCCCTGCATTAGCATTTGCAACCGGAAAAGGAAAAAAACACTGCGCATGTGCAAAATGGCCACCTCCTTTAATGCCAAAGGTTTCGGCTCCGGCACACAAAGTCAGTCGTGCAATGCCTGACTTAACGCCAACACTCCTCCAGATGACTTTTTTGCCGAAACTTCCTGACGAAAACGCAAACTTTTTTCAGGCGCAAAATTTTACACCCTGCCGCGATTAACACCTTGAAATCCAAAAAGCCGAAAATCCATCCGCCAATATCAGACAGACCCAATGTCAGAGAGACCCAATGTCAGAGAGACATAGGGGCCAATATTCAGGGTCCGGATTACGCCCGTTACTGTTGTTTTGCGGCGGCTATGCGGCGGAATCGAGTGACCGCCATATTGCAATCAATTGGCCGCCATGATCCAAATTCATCTTGGAGATTTTTCCGGCGGTCCCCACTCCCGCCACGCTGCTGCCGACTGCCCCAAGCACGTCATCAATGCACCCACTGCCGCTCTCCCGCACCTCCATCCCGCACCGTGCAAAATTTACCAAAAAAATCCACGATCTGCCGCACGGTGCCCCCGACAGCTTTTTCTGTCGATGGACCTTGTTTTCTGTGTGTGAGCCACGGCAGCGGGACAGCCCTTCAAGGAAAGGGTGCACTGCCACAACCGACCGCCATGTTTTTTTTTGCCAGCCAACTTCCTAATCAGCCAGACAATTAAGGCCCCGGGTTCTGCTGGGCTACCAACAGGCAGCTGGCCCGGCTGAAGCCCTCTCAGGTGGCCCAGTAGCCAAACCTAAAACATCGCTGCTTCTCTCCCCTTTAAATGAGGGGAGAGACGTGGTGAAGCACATGCGCACTTACATCACCACTGCTCCACCGCTGTGCTGGAGACTCTGACCTGCCCCCACCCCCGCCCCACACCAGCACTTACCGCCGTACTTCCGCTTCCATTATGAAAAACTTACGGTTCACTCAAAAAAAATTGCCAAAGAGGTGAAAATGGATCAAGAGTCCACCTCATTGGACCCGATGGTAAAAAAGTCTAGAAAATGGTAGGTGCACCAGCTTTCTGGCGGGCCTGAATTTTTGCACAGACCCAATGTCAGACAGACCCGATGTCAGACAGAGCCGATGTCATAAAGCCATAATGCCAGAAAGAGCCAATGTCATAGGGGCTAGAAATTGCCCCTCGTCCCGATTAGGGGCAGTAACCTTCCGAGGCTGAGACTTCCTGCACCCGGCCCGGATGTCTCGCCCCCCGTTGCGGAATTGGGACATACGCCCCTCCGGCGCTCTGTTTTCTTTGAGGAGTGAGCCCTGAGCACAGCGCTGAGTCCCTTTGGATACGCTACAACGCCCTTCCCCTTCCATTAAAAGGGCGGATCGCTGTGCACTTTGCAGGCCCTTTGGTGGCCGCCACTGGGCTACCAGGGACACGATCGACCGGGCCAGCAGCCCACCACCCAAGACAGATTGCCGGGCTGCACAATGGCAGCCCAATCGACGCGAGGGCCGCCATTGTTGGGCTGACCCAGGCGTCGCTCGAGAAATAAAGATGGCGTTCCATGGAGAGAAAGACCCAATGTCACAAAGATTATTTGGGGCAGTAACTTTTCACTTTTAGAAAATTTAGCGCCCGGCGAGATGGCTTGACAAATTGTGTGACATTCGGCATTTTCGCCCAGGAGTGAAGGGGGGCAGCAAATGAGGCGCTGATAGCCTCAGCTGGATGCCGCAGGTGCGCTATTCACAGAGAGTTACCCAAAATTTCTGCTCGATTCCATTTAGCAATCAGCCTTCAATCCTTGACTCCAGCTCGATTTGGCTTTTAAAGAGGAGGTCATTTGAACCTGCTGCTGCTCATTTTCAGCATTGCTGCACTTCAGTCAGTGATCTGTGGACCTGAGGAACATTCAAAAATGGCTGCTGCTAATCTCTCTTCAATGGAGAGGGCCACATTGGAGAGGGATTTAACAATGTGGCTCTGGAGGCATTGGTGGGGGCACTGAAGACCAGGAGGGTGTCGCTGTTCCCTGCAGCGGGAAGGAGGCCATCTCCGCAGGTTTTCCGGGCCATGTGGCAAGAGGTGCCCCAGGAGGTGTCGGCCAGCACAGTGCTGCAGAGAAGCCTCACCCAGTGCCAAAAAAATTCAACGACTTCTGTCGGGTGGTGACGGTTTCAAGCTTCCACACCTCTGACATACCATCCTCTCAGCCTCTGCCTGCGCACACTGAGCAAACCACCACTTCCCCACCACTCAACCACCAAGCATCTGCAGATTCTCACACTCACATCCTCGTCTCACGCCGTGCCTACATTCACAGATATTCAACCATGGCAGGCATATCTTCCACATACATAGCTGGACTCTTAGTCACACGATTTCCTTACTTTTGCAGGCCAAGATGGCACATAACAGACAGGAGCCGGAGAGGACTGGAGGAGGGGAACCTTACTGTAGCCCCTCTCTGACCTTGAGGAGCGAATGCTGATGCTCATTGGCCCACAGGTGGTGGGCACCATGGCCGGCAGAGACGTCGTTCCCGGTGGGGGCAGCAACTGTATCTTTATCCCCCCTCCTTCTCCATTCCTTGCTCCATTCCTGCCCCACTGCCTTCACCTTAATGTGAGTCTGCTTTATGCTTTCAGATATCCACACAGTAGCTGTGGAGCCTGCATCTGGAGCCCCCGCCCTCCCCCCCAAGAGATTCTGGAGGGAGAGGAAGAGGAGGAAGAGCAGGAGGAGGAGGAGTCAAGCACAGCATCAGTGCTTCTTCCACCGCAGTCACCAGCTCAGATACTGGCACTATGCATTCATTAGAGGTTAGGTCAGTAGAGGGTCTGCACTCGGTGACACACGGGGCCTAGCGAGCTGCAGCAAGGTCACAGGGAAAGGGAATCTCGGGAGCCAGCTCCCCAGAGTTAGCGCGCGAGTTCTGCTCTACAGGACTTAGATGAGGACCTCGATGGGGAGCCATTCACAAAAAGGGTGATGGCCATGCACTCTGACATCATAGGTATGTCGAAATCTCGATTCCCGATAAACGACTCAGACACCTTCAGCTCTGGCAGAAGTTTCTTTAATTTACTTGCAGCAAGGGGAAAGGTCTCACCCAGTCAAAGGCTACATGGAGACCCCCGAAATGGTACAATTTCACAAGATATTTATACAGTATAACCCAAGTTATGGTCTCTCCCTGTGTATTGGCTCTGTCTTGCAGTCAGTGAATACAGATAAAGAGTTAATTACTACATCCTTGTCCTGACATGGTTTCCAGATATTTCCTTTTATCAGGGTTATTAGTTGGCCAGCCGGCCATCACTCGATGAGAGTGTGGTAATGAGCTATTACCTGCATTGCATTGTGTCAGGATTGTCCAGTTTCCTGGTCAGTTATCTTTTTGCATCAAATGGATGAGGTCGCTACAAGAGATAATGGCTGGTGGTTTGAGTACTTCGAAAAGGGTGGGGTGGAGTGGAATTGGTGTTGTATAGACAATAGGAGAGCACCATGGGGGTTACTTGTCTCAGCAGGACTTGTCTCCTAGCTGTCTGGTGGCTATCAGCCATTTCAAGCCAGGTTTAGTTGTTTATGCAAACCGACTGCTTGTTGCAGAAATTTCTGGAAGGACCAGGACTCCATTTTGTTTTATATTGAAAAAGGGTGCAAAAATACAGTGTGGTACAGCTTAGATAAAAATACATTTCCACATTCCCCCATTTTGTCCTTCACAAGGACAACTTAATCCATTCTGATCTTGTACAGTCTCTCTATTTCCATTTCCACACAGCCTTCAGTAGTTGTTGCTACCATAACTCTAGCCGTGGTCTCGGTAGGTAACATGGTTTTTCCCAGCCTAGCCCAGCAACACTTAACTAAGACAAATAAAAGATATAGGGTGAAGACTATCAGCAGGAATATGATCAAACCTTCTACCACAGATCTCCCTAGGGATCCCAACCATCCCAATGCCCAATCCCACAAGGTGGTACCATCCTGGCCAACTGTCTGTTTATACTCTATTACCTTGTTCCTAATGTATTCAGCTAGAGTGCCGATTTCTTCTGACTTATTCGGGATATACGTACAGCATTCTCCACCTATTAATGCGCATGTCCCTCCTTCCTTGGCTAGGAGATAATCTAAGGTCAATCGATTTTGGAGAGCCACTGTTCGAATAGCTACCATTTCATCATTCACCCCTGCGAAGGCTTGGGAAGTTGCGTTGGCTACTGATTCGACTAAGTTAGCCAGATCCCGTAACTGCCATTCGGTTGATGCTATTCCATAGGGTGGCACCATTATCCTGAATATTCCATTTAGCCATGTCAAATCCCGTTTAAATCTATGACTTCCACAGGCATCCCTTAGAGTCTTTATTGATCTGATAAAGGGTACCACATATCCTAAGTAACAGGACCCTGTCCAGTTGGCTGGTAACCATGGGTAGGCTTTATAGCCACAAATAAAGTTGGTGCAATTATAGGACGTCAGCTCCTGGTCCTTTTGCGCCATCCGTACTCGAGTGGTCTCACCTTCCCACCCTTCACCTGGGGCTTTGTTATGGGCCATTGTCCAGCCAACGGTAGCTATCTTTCTCCCATCAGTGGGATTAGTTGTGGCTTGCCATTGGGAACACTTGCTGCGTCCCATTTCTGGTCCTTTAGTCTCATTACTCACTAGGCATATTATACCTTCAGGATTTCCTATTCTGGGAGTAATGCTTAGGAAGGGAGGCTGACAGTTATTATTATAATTGGGCTGGTACCATCCCTGGAAGGCTTTAAGTTTATACCCCGTTGACCTCCATTCTGTTTGCTCCTTCGTTTCTGACACCTTGGTTAGGTTTGTCCTATTTTGCACTATCAACCATTCTACCATTTCTGATTCGTTAAAGGGGACAGATCTTAGGGGAATACCCCCTTCGGAGTGGATAGGTACATGGGAACATATCCAACAACTCGACAAGTTTCTTTCTTGAGCATACTTATGACTCAGTGCCATAAATACGTTTACTTGCAGTTCCCTTCAGTGGCGTGTCTGTACCCCTGGTATAATCAATAATGCAAAGCAAAACCCTATCAAGCCCAGCACCATCTGTCCCCATAGTCCGTACAGTTCCTTATTCAGTCTTCCTTTTTCTGTTCCTCTGGTTCCTTCTTCCTTTCCTCCTGGTTGGGTGCCCTTTTTCAATGGGACGCATGGATCCATGTTGGTCTTTCCTTTACCTTGATTGCAGTATTAGTCGCCAGCAAGACCTGGTATGGTGCTTCAAATCTTGGCTGTAGACTGCTTTTTCTTTTAAAGATTTTGATATAAACGATTTCCCCGGGCTCCAGGTTATGACACTTCCCTTCCGCTGGCTTGACTTGAGCTTCCTTTACCTGTGAATGAAAGCTGGAAATACATTTGGTTAGTGCAATACAATAATTCAACATATTTTCCTCCATTTTGTGGATGTCCATTTGTTTTGCAGTAAATGGTGCTGTAAAAGGTAGTCGTTGGGGACGTCCCATAACTATCTCATGCGGTGACAGGTCTGTTGTTCTGTTGGTTGCAGATCGCATTACCATCAAAGCTAAGGGCAGCAGTTCTATCCATTTCAGTCCAGTGTCATTGCATAATTTTGCCAGCTTATTTTTTAGCATTCCATTATATCTTTCAACAAGTCCAGCTGATTGTGGATGATAACTGCAATGAAAACATTGATTAATCTGCAAAGCTTTACACATTTCTCTTATAACAGTTCCCGTGAAATGTGACCCGTTATCACTAGAAAGCTTAGCAGGGATTCCGAAGCGCGTTACCATTTCCTTTAACAAACATTTAGCAACAGTAGTGGCATCGGTCTTTTTACATGGAAAGGCTTCAATCCATCTAGAGAACACATCTACAATAACTAATACATACTTGAATCCCATACACATTGGTAATTCAATAAAATCCATTTGTAAATGTACAAAAGGCCCCACTGGATTTGGGTGGGAGGCAGATTCTACTTTTTCCGTCTTACCCGGATTCATTGTCTGACAGGTAATACAATTTTCACAGATTTGTTTTGCAATTGCCGAAATACCTGGTGCATACCAAGTTGCCAAAATATAATCTGCCATCCCCCCTTTGCCTGCATGTTTGAACGTATGAACACATCGGGCAATCCATGGAAGTAAGGATCTGGACGCCACCACGCGGCCGTCGTGGTGAACCGATATTCCTTCTGGATTTTTATAACATTGATCCTTCGTCCAGGTCACCACCTCCTCCATACTGGCCTGTGTCTGAAAGGCCAGCATGTCATTAATAGTGGGTGGCGGGTCTGAGCAATTATTTTTCCTCAGTGGGAACAATGACACCTGCATCCCCCCTTTTGACAGAGCTGCTGACTTAGCTGCATTATCAGCTCTGGCGTTCCCAAGTGCCACCTCATTCGACTGGCCTGTATGTGCTTGGCATTTGATAATGGCAAGTTTCAAGGGGCATTGAATGGCTCGCAGGAGATTTTCCACTTGTTCTGCATTTTTGATGGTGGTTCCTGAAGAAGTCAGGTACCCGCAAATCTTCCAAATTTGTCCATAGTCATGTGTTACTCCAAAAGCATACCTGGAGTTGGTGTAAATATTAACTGTTTGTCCTTCAGCCCGAATACAGACTAGAGTTTACGCAAACAATTCGGCTTGTTGGGCTGAAAAGGAGTCTGGAAGAGAGGCTGTTTCGACAACATTAAACTGGGTTACAATTGCATAAGCCGCTCTAGGTTGGCCCCTATCATTTCGTAAGGCTGATCCGTCAACATAGTACACTAGGTCAGGATTACAAATTGGTACATCTGTTAAATTGATATGTGGTTTAGTCACTAATTTGGTTACCATTTCACATGAATGGGGTTCGCCGTCTTCTTCCGTGGGGAGTAGAGTGGCTAGATTTAAGGTAGTACATTTTTTAATGATAAGGTTCGGATTTGATAACAGTTCGACTTCGTATTTAGTGGTTCTTGCAGAAGTTAGGTGTTGGGTGGCACATTTAGTAAGTAAAATCTCGACAGAGTGTGGGATATATAAAATGGTTTGATGATTTAGAGTTATTGTCTGAGCCTGTTGTACAGCGTAATAAGCTGCTGCCAACGAAGGAAGACATCCTGGTAGTCCGCGTGCCACTGGGTCTAGTTGGGCACTGAAATACGCTACCGGTCGCTACCTGTCCCCGTGTAACTGAGTCAAAACAGATTGTGCAAAACCTGACTTGTGATGAACAAATAAGTTGAATGTCTTAGTGTAATCTGGTAATCCCAAGGCTGGTGCTGAAGTGAGGGACTGCTTAAGATTCTGGAAAGCATTCCGGGATACTTCATTCCAAATCCTTCTTTAAGCATTGTGAGAATATAATAGATTCATTCACATATCGTAGGTCTTGGACAAACCTCCATTTGTCACTATTGGGCTTCTGAACCGGAAGAATCGGTATGTTACACGGACTTCTCATTTATGCTTATAGTGATTCACAGATCACAGAATATACGTATTTGTTTTATAATTTTATTAAAAAGCTTCCAAACCCAAGATTTTTCCAATACACCCAAGGTGTTGATCAAGAAGAATCACCTGAAATATCTCAAAATCCCAATTCAAATATTGTACTGCCAACCTTTATTTTTTTTAAAAATCCACTTACTGAGATAGACGCTTTCGCGTCAAGGTTTTACACCAATGACAATGGGAGCGTACTCCCCCAGCCTGCAGCCTCGAGAGACCCACAAAGGCTTTTTTAAAAAAAAGGGATTACAACTTCCCTTCCCCGTTCTTTATCTCACTCCTACACTAAATTTATGTCATTCAACCCAATGTAATCAATGATTGCGTGTCTTCTTTCGACAAGTAAGTCAGCGTGTCAGATAAATTCTCTTTTTTTTTAACCGGGACCATGTCCCAACAAATCTATCCTTTGTGCATTTCCTAGCTCCGTAACTTCTCATTCGAATAAATCCACACCTGCGTTTTTAACTTAAAATGTCTTAAACTTCCCACATACAGGACACTATGAAGGGTTAAAAAAACCTTCACTCTATTTGGAAAAAGTGGGTGGAGCTAAAACAAACAAGCAGTTCCACAACCCTCCCAAACAGGCTTCCAGACACATGAAAAATTCAAAGACAGACATTCACAAAAGTCTCTCTTCATTCAATACAGCTTATTGTTCGGCCAGCTCTATTTTTGGATCCATAAGTCACTATCGAGTTCCTTTTTGATTTAATTCCTCTGTTAATTTTATGTGGGTTCGAAGAATCGGAACCCAGGCCTTTTCTATTACTTTCCTTTTTTTTCCCTTTACCTCTTCCACTTGGGCCTCTGTTTATAAGACACACTTCGAGACATGTTGTTCTCTCTAAAGTAAATGAACCATCAGGTGGAAATGACCTGTTTTCACCCTTAGTCCACCTTACCCATTTTTTTTGGTGGTCAATTGAAGACTGACATAACATAGGCTGGTGTGCCCTTTTGTGGTGTTTTAACTTGCTCCGGCACCCATTCTGGATGATTCAGATTTTCCACAGTTTCTGATCTCACAATCCTTTCGGCCAACCGAGTTCTCTACGCCCACTTCTCCTGGCCGCTACATGGCCTGAAAAGGCTCTTAATTTGGGCTCAGTCTGGGTGTGTGAGATATGTTGGCACAAACCAACCGTAGTTGATCAATCAGTTACTGTTTCTTTTCTCAATCAATCCTTGTTTTTCCAAATCACAATTTTCCCTAGTGACTCTTCCCGTTTCTCTAATTGCAATGTTGCACAAAGGTATTGAACACAACAATATAACAAGGACAACTAGGTCAAAAAACATTCATGCGAGTATACAAATCATAACCTTAAACTCTATCTAAACAAATAATCAATTCTCAGTCTGCGTTGTATGCCACTACAGACCGAGTCCTTAACTTATCCGAATAAAACTTATAAAACTTATGGTCCCATTACCTTAACTCTTATCACATAAGAACCTTCGATCGATTAGTGCTTTTTTTCCCCTAATCTTATCACATAAGAACAGTTTACCTAATTAACTCTTATCACATAAGAACCTTTGATCGATTAGTGCTTTTTTCCCCCTAATCTTATCACATAAGAACCTTCGATAGTGCTCTTTTTGCCTTTTCCTACTGAAACCTTCCCTGGGCTGTTTCAAGATATTTCCAGGATCAGATCCCTTCTGCCTGCGAGCTGAGAAAGAAATGATCACAAAAAATAACTTTAGCTTTTAAATGTCGAGTCTCGTAGATTGCAACACCTCCCCTGTGGACAACAGATTTACATATGCGATTCAACAGTGAAGAATCCTCTTGTGAGCAAAAAGTTCACCTTGTTTTGGCCACTGAAGCCTTTCACTGGAAAGGCACTATGCCTGTATCCGTTTTACTCACAGGGTAGAGAGTATGCGTCTCGGTGGAACCTCCAAGAAGTAACTGTCGAAATCTCGACTCCCGATAAACGACTCAGACACCTTCAGCTCCGGCAGAAGTTTCTTTAATTTACTTGCAGCAAGGAGGAAGGTCTCACCAAGTCAAAGGCTACATGGAGACCCCTGAAATGGTACAATTTCATGAGATATTTATACAGTAAAACCCAAGTTATGGCCCCGCCCTGTGTATTGGCTCTGTCTCGCAGTCAGTGAATACAGATAAAGAGTTAATTACTACATCCTTGTCCTGACATGGTTTCCAGATATTTCCTTCTATCAGGGTTATTAGTTGGCCAGCCGGCCATCACTCGATGAGAGTGTGGTAATGAACTATTACCTGCATTGCATTGTGTCAGGATTGTCCAGTTTCCTGGTCAGTTATCTTTTTGCATCAAATGGATGCGGTCTCTACAAGAGATAATGGCTGGTGGTTTGAGTACTTCGAAAAGGGTGGGGTGGAGTGGAACTGGTGTTGTATAGACAATAGGAGAGCACCATGGGGGGTACTTGTCTCAGCAGGACTTGCCTCCTAGCTGTCTGGTGGCTATCAGCCATTTCAAGCCAGGTTTAGTTGTTTATGCAAGCCGACTGCTTGTTGCAGAAATTTCTGGAAGGACCAAGACTCCATTTTGTTTTATATTGAAAAAGGGCACAAAAATACCTTGTGGTATCAGCTTAGATAAAAATACATTTCTACAGGTGCAATGGCAAGGGTGCCCGAGAGCCTCTCGGCAATGGTACAGAGTGTGGAGGAGTTCACCTCCAGCATGGCACAGTGCTCTGTGCACACCATGGAGCCCAACTGCATAGGATGGTGGACTCCCAGACAGACCGTGTGGTCCAGGCCTCATGACACATGTCATAGGTGTTATGGCAGCTTCCATTGCTGCACAGGTGGAAGTAACTCAACGTCTCAGTGCTGTAATGCAGACAATGGTTGGTGGCATGGAAGCTCAGACTGCTCTCATGCATTCTCAGCTTTATGCCATGCAATGTCTCGGTGCTGTCATGCAGTCAATGACTGCTGGCATGGAGTCTTAGACTGCTCTCATGCAGTCTCAGCTGGTTGCCACGTGAGCTCTGACTGCTGCCATTGCTGCTGGATGCACCACAGTTTGCCGGGGTCTCACGGTGTCGCAGCAGCCCATCAAACTGTGCTGTAGCAGATTGGTGGGGATGCTGAGGTGCTGCCCCAGGGGATTGGCACTGGGTCAGTGGAGCAAGAACCTGCTGTCCTCTTTCAGGATGACAGCATTGCTGATCCCACCACTGCCACTCTGCCATTGCACTTGTCCATGCCTGTCACCCAACCAGCCCAGACTGCTGCTGCCCAGCCTGAGGTGGTGCATTTTACAACTGGGCCTTCGAGGCCCAGAGTTGGTCGAGGGCATCCTGCAAGGTCATCTGTAATGTCTGACCCTGACACACAGCAGCCTTCCACCGGCCATGCTACAGCCACAGGGGACACACTGCCGAATTAGTTAAAGCAAAGAGGGAATATAAGGAAATGCACAGGGTGATTATTAAATACATTATGAAAGAGTTTATTGGTGTGATATAAATTTGGATTGGAATGTTTAATCTTTGCTGTTGTCTTACATTTCAGTTTTGGGGCTTTGATATTGAGGGGAAAGTGGATGTCGTGATGGGGACGTCCAGAGTGGGATGAAATTCACTGGATACGAATTCTGATGAGACGGTCGCGGAGCACCCTTGCAGAATTGCGATGGACTCACTGTCTCCTCCATCGCTGTTATTGCTGCTCCTGCTCCTCGTCCTCCTCCTCCTGGTCCTCCTCTTGCTCCTCCTCCTTATCCTGCTTCTCCTCCTCCTCCTCATACTGCTCCTCGTCCTCCTCCTCCTGATCCTCCTCTTGCTCCTCCCCCTCATCCTGTTCGTCCTCCTCCTCGTCCACCTCCTTGTCCTCAGGTGGTGCGGCGATGCCTGGTAGCAATGGCTGTGCACTCATGATGGCCAGGTTGTGCAGCATGCAGCAGAAAATGATGAATAGGGACACCCGCTCAGCTGAGTACTGGAGGACTCCTCTCGAGCGGTCAAGGCAGTGAAACCGTTGCTTCAGCACGCTGATGGTCTGCTCAATTATGTTCCTGGTGACGGCATGGCTCTCATTGTATGAGTGCTGGGACAAGTGTTGGGATTGCGGAGGGGAGTCATGAGCCAGGTGGAGAGCGAATAGTTCTTGTCTCCAACCAGCCAGCCACGAGCTTCACATGGTGGCTGGAAGAGAGCTGACACACTGGTCTGGCGTAGGATGAAGGCATCATGGTTGCTGCCAGGATAGCGGGCATTGACATTGAAAATTCGCTGTCTGTGGTCACACATCAACTACACATTAAGTGAATGGTAACCTTTGCGGTTATGGAAAACGGAAAACCTTAGGATTGTTATGCGGTGTCCGCAAAGTCACGTGGCTGCAGTCAATGGCATCCTGCCACATAGGGAATCACGCTACTTTGGCAAAGCCACATGCACACTCCTTCTGCTTCTCTCTGGTGATTGGGAAGGAAATTTCGGCCCTTTTCCTACGTAAAGAGTCTCTGTGGCCTCCCAGATGCAGCGATGGATGGCGAAATTCGAGATGTTAGCTGTCTCCTGTTGCAGACTGGAAGGATCTCCTGGCGAATGATTTGAGGGTGACGGTGACCTTAACTGCTACTGTGAGAGTCGTGGTTTTCCTGATCTGAGGCTGGAAGTCGAGATGAAGGAGGTGGCAGAGTTCTGTGACCACCTCCTTGGTGAAGCGGAATCTTCTAATACATTGCTCCTCGCTCAATTGGAGGTAGCAGAGCTCTCGGAATGCCCTAAGAGAGTAAGGCCTCCTGTTGAGAGCCTTGATGACCCTCCTCCTCCCTCTACACGCATGTTCCCGTCTTTCTCTGCTGTAGATCCTAGAGGGCGAGGTCAACTGCCAGTGCAGCCCCCATTAATATAATCAAGTGTAACAGTTTCATTATTTTAGAATAAATGTAGCTACTTTTTAGTTCCCATAATACTCCTGATACAAAATATTCTTGAAATTACTGAATGAAACTTGCACTGTGTAAAACTGACAAGAAAGCACTGTAACTCCACTAACATGACAGCTGCAATTCATTACTGATGATCCCTTTAAATAATGTACCTGGAGATGGCTTCCTGCTGCTTCATTCCAGCTCTCCCTGTCACTGTTTACTCCAGATGTTAAGGTATGTGGCGAGAATTAATTTAGCAGATCGGGCGGTCAGTGAGCATTGCACACTCACTGACATCACGATCCACCTGGCGTTGACGATCCCGACGATACCTCTTACTGGCAGCAGTACGGTGGGAGGGGGGCGGTTGGGATTTAACGCGTGCCACTGGATTCACCTCGCCCTGGCGATACTGGTCTGGTGCCCCATTATTGCCATATGCTGGTGCTAATAGCAGGTGCTAAGGGGACAAATTTTTCCCCCTTACTGTCAGAAAGACCCATTATCAGAAAGACTAAACGTCAGACTGACCCAATGTCAGACTGACCCAATGTCAGACAGACCTAATGTCAGACAGACCCAATGTCAGAGAGTTCCATCGTCAGAAAGACCCAGTGTCAACCAGACTCAAAGTCATAAAGACCCAACGTCAGACAGACATATTGTCATAAAGACTCAATGCCAGAAAGACACAATGTCAGAAAGACACAATATCAGTCAGACCCAATGTCAGAAATACCCAGTGGCTGAAATACCCAATGTTAGAATGACCCAATGTCATAAGGGCTCAATTTCAGAAAAATCCAATGTCCCAAGATGCTTCACAGGAGTATTATAAGAAATAATGTTGGCACCAAGCCACATACAGAAATTAGCAGCGGATAAGCTGAAGCAAAAGCGGAGATGGGTGATGTTACAGAGGTAGATATAGGCAGTCTTAATTATGTCGCGGATATGTGGTTCGCAAGCTCATTTCAGGGTGAAATATGACACCAAGGTTGTGAACAGTGTGGTTAGACAGATGTTAGTGAGGGGAATGGAGTCAGTGTCTAGCGAATGGAGTTTGTGGTGGGGACGGAAAAAATGGCTTCATTCTTCCCAATATTTAATTGGAGAATATTTCTGCTCATCCAGACTGGATGTCAGAGAAGCAGTCTGACAATTTAGAAACCGTGGAGGGGTCGAGAGATGTGATGGTGAGGTAGAGCTCGGTGTCATCAGCATACATGTGGAAACTGACTCTGTGGGCTAGACTTTCCACTTTTGTGCAGATCCCCCAAATTTATTTCCAGCATTGGCGGTAAATATGGGTTTTGAGATCGCCAGATTATCACCCATTTTCAAAACCCCAACTCTTCATTTTATAAAATGGGCGTTACCGCGAGCGATCTGAAATGGATGTTAGCATTACATTTTTTTGACTTTCTGACATAAAATGTCGGCGTCCATAGCAGTGGCATGGCAATGTTCATTTCCCGCGTTTCAGGAGGTCAGGGGTCATCATTACATGCGCAGAAGAGGAGAGAGAGAGGGAGCAGAGAGGAACTGAAAGTGTATGTGGGTGTTTGTGTACTTGTTTGCTTGTTGTGGGAGGCAGGAGGGAGATTTACCAGCAGCAAAGAGACTGCTGAGCACAAAGAACGTTGTTGCCTCCGAGTTTTTGTCAAAAAAATAATATGGAGACTGAGGATGCTGGTGAAAGCAGTGAGGTGGGAGAAGAACAATTGGGAGGATGCAAATGAGCGAGGAAATTCTCCGAGGCAAATGCCTCCCTCCTGAAGGAGGTGGAGTCACGCTGGGGTCAATTTACCCAGGGAGGGCGTGGGAAGCCCACCCCAAAGGCCTACCAGAAGATATGGGCTGACATAGCCGAGGTGGTCTTATCGGCGTCCAACGAGGTGTGTGAGGACAACCAGTGCTGCAAGCGTTGGAACGACCTTGTCGGAACCGCCAGAGTAGGTATTACATTTATTCACATGTACTTTTATATTTATATAATTTGATTTGTAAGTGTAATGATTGATTGAAATCAGATGTGATGTCTTGCACTTATACCGGGAATGTTTTACTCAAAGCCTACGTTTACGGTGTACGTCTTTAAGGTAAAGAATGATAATTATCATAATAATCATGATTACATCTGTCAGTTATGTATTGTATCAGTCTCTGTGACAGTACCTAGCAATGATCGCACGCAATGATCTCATGCCATGTCGTGCCGGTGCTACCTTTTACAGAAGATGCTTTCGAAGAATAGGGCTGAGTGGAGGTGAACGGATGGCGGGTCACCAGTCATCATCGAGCTCACTGACATCGAGGAGCGTGTGCTGGCACTAGTGGGGAGTCACCCTCGGTCGGCCACGCATGCAGCTGCAGAACCTGATGTGATGCCACATGAGTAAAGTATACACCACTGCGTGATGTGTTGATATCAACATCACCGTCCTAAAGCGAGATCCGGCATGAAGGGAAGGCCAGCTCAAGGAACAAGGTGGAGGTTACAACTTCTTCTGGAAAGGGAAACCAGGGGGAGAACGCCACCTCTACAGAGACGGCTTCGCCATCAGATACGAGTTGGTCGACTGACTCAAAGACTCCCTCTGCGGGGTTAACGAACACCTCATGACTCTTCGACTCACCTTGTCCCAGAATCAATGCGCCACAGTCATCAGTGCATATGCCACAACACTCGATGCAAGAGTGTTGAGACCAAAGAGGGTTTTTACTCCAACCTTGAAAAATCCCTGTCCCGCGTCCCTGCGGACGACAAACTGATCCTCCTTGGTGACTTCAACGCCAGGGTCAGCAAGGACACAGCCCTCTGGGGAGGCGTGATTGGCAGAGAGGGTGTAGGGAAAGCCAAATCCAGTGGTACCCTACTCCTGGCAAAATGTCAAGAACATGAACTTGTCATCACCAACACCTTGTTCCGCCAGATGGACAAATACAAGGCATCATGGCAACACTCTCGCTCCAAAGATTGGCACCTGCTCAACTATGTCATCGTCCGAGCCAGGGATCGCAAGGATGTGTGTGTAAGGTCCTGACCCTGCAGTACAGACTTACACGAGGCACATGCTGAAGTCAAGGTCACTCTGGACTTGCACCTTTATTTCACAGCTCTCGAGTGCCACACTTGCCTGAGACCTGCCTTTATATACCTGTGTGGAACAGGTATGCAGTGTCTCCTGCAAGTGCACCCCTGGTGGTAAAGTATGCTTGTGGTTACAGGTCAGATCTAGTTGCAGTCATGTATAGCATGGTAAGATACAGTTATATACAGTAGTGTGAGATACATGACATCACCCTCCCCCAAGGTCTTATTGTCTTTATAGATTCAGTCTCTCAAATGGTCTATGCTCTTGCGTGGAGCGTCTTAGTTGTGGTTCAGTTGTTTGCCTTGGTGCCTGTTTTTCTTTCAGTGTGATTGCTGGTATCTCGCCTGGGCTGTCTGTTTTGTTCAGTATGATTGCTGGTATCTCGCCTGGGCTGTCTGTTGAGACTGTCCTTTCCTCAGGCTGTTACCTCTGTCTGTCCACCAGGTGTAGTGTGAGTTCCACATTGTAGTCTGTCTCTGATTCTGCAGTGTTGTTGGTGAATCTACTTTTTACTTGGTCTACATGCCTCCGGCAGGTTTGGCCATTGTCCATTTGTACAACCAGTAGCCTGTTTCCTTCCTTGCCTGTTACTGTCCCTGCAAGCCATTTGGGACCCCTGCTATAGTTTAGCACAAACACTTTGTCCCCTATCTCATTCCACCTCCCCCTCGAATTTCGGTCATGGTACTCAGTTAGCTTCCGGCGCTTTGCCTCAACAATTTCATGCATGTCTGGGAGGATTAATGAGAGCCTAGTCTTTAAGATCCGTTTCATCAATAGTTACGCGGGGGGAATCCCAGTCAACGAATGCGGAAGAGATCTGTATGCCAGCAGCAGTCGCGACAGGCGGCTTTGCAGCGTGGGACCTTGGATTTTTAGCATGCCTTATTTAACGATTTGCACTGCTCGCTCTGCCTGGCCATTGGAGGCCGGCTTGAACGGTGCCGTCTTAACGTGATTTATGCCGTGGTCAACTATAAAATCTTGAAATTCTATGCTGGTGAAGCACGGACCATTATCACTGACCAATATGTCAGGAATTCCGTGCATTGCAAACATGGTTCTAAGGCTCTCCACAGTGGTAGAGGTAGTGCTGAGTTTAAAATGGTGCACTCAATCCACTTTGGAAAGGCATCGATGACTACGAGGAACATTTTGCCCATGAATGGGCCCGCATAGTCTACATGCACCTGCGACCACGATTTGGTGGGCCAGGGGCTTAGGGGGCCTCCCTGAGGGTTTAAGAACATATAAGAACATAAGAATTAGAAACAGGAGTAGGCCATCTAGCCCCTCGAGCCTGCTCCACCATTCAACAAGATCATGGCTCCACTTACCCGCCCGCTCCCCGTAACCCTTAATTCCCTTATTAGTTAAAAATCTATCTATCTGTGACTTGAATACATTCAATGAGCTAGCCTCAACTGCTTCTTTGGGCAGAGAATTCCACAGATTCAAACCCTCTGGGAGAAGAAATTCCTCTCAACTCGGTTTTAAATTGGCTCCCCCGTATTTTGAGGCTGTGCCCCCTAGTTCTAGTCTCCCCAACCAGTGGAAACAACCTCTCTGCCTCTATCTTGGCTATCCCTTTCATTATTTTAAATGTTTCTATAAGATCACCCCTCATCCTTCTGAACTCCAACGAGTAAAGACCCAGTCTACTCAATCTATCATCATAAGGTAACCCCCTCATTTCTGGAATCAGCCTAGTGAATCGTCTCTGTACCCCTTCCAAAGCCAGTATATCCTTCCTTAAGTAAGGTGACCAAAACTGCATGCAGTACTCCAGGTGCGGCCTCACCAATATCCTATACAGTTGCAGAAGGACCTCCCTGCTTTTGTACTCCATCCCTCTCGCAATGAAGGCCAACATTCCATTCGCCTTCCTGATTACCTGCTGCACCTGCAAACTAACTTTTTGGGATTCATGCACAAGGACCCCCAGGTCCCTCTGCACCACAGCATGTTGTAATTTCTCCCCATTCAAATAATATTCCCTTTTACTGTTTTTTTTCCCAAGGTGGATGACCTCACACTTTCCGACATTGTATTCCATCTGCCAAACCTTAGCCCATTCGCTTAACCTATCTAAATCTCTTTGCAGCCTCTCTGTGTCCTCTACACAACCCGCTTTCCCACTAATCTTTGTGTCATCTGCAAATTTTGTTATACTACACTCTGTCCCCTCTTCCAGGTCATCTATGTATATTGTAAACAATTGTGGTTCCAGCACCGATCCCTGTGGCACGCCACTAACCACCGATTTCCAACCCGAAAAGGACCCATTTATCCCGACTCTCTGCTTTCTGTTAGCCAGCCAATTCTCTATCCATGCTAATACATTTCCTCTGACTCCGCGTACCTTTATCTTCTGCAGTAACCTTTTGTGTGGCACCTTATCGAATGCCATTTGGAAATCTAAATACACCACATCCATCGGTACACTTCTATCCACCATGCTCGTTATATCCTCAAAGAATTCCAGTAAATTAGTTAAACATGATTTCCCCTTCATGAATCCATGCTGCGTCTGCTTGATTGCACTATTCTTATCTAGATGTCCCGCTATTTCTTCCTTAATGATAGTTTCAAGCATTTTCCCCACTACAGATGTTAAACTAACCGGCCGATAGTTACTGAGTTGGGCACAAATGGTGCACCGCTGGACACAGAGCTCCAAGTCCGCGTCAATACCAGGCCAGCAGACGTGGGATCTGGCTATGGCCTTCATAAGGACGATCCCTGGCTGCTCGCGGTGGAGCTCCCGGACAAACACCTCTCTGCCTCGCAAGGGCATAACTACGCGGCTGCCCCACATCAGGCAGTCTGCCTGTAGTGATAGTTCATGCATGCGCCTATGGAAACGTTTGATCTCCTCGGCGCAGGCATCGCGAGCCTTTGCCCAGTCACCAGTTAAAACACATCTTTTGACTAAGGATAACGTGGGGTCGCTGGTCGTCCAGGCTCTGATTTGGCGAGCCGTCATGGGCGAACCTGTGGATTCAAAGGCATTGATTGCCATGACCATCTCACAGTCCTGTTCGTCGGACCCTTCCGTGGTCGTCAGGGGTAGCCTGCTAAGCGCATCGGCACAGTTGTCTGTGCCTGGTCTGTGCCTTATTGTGTAGTCGTAAGACGCCAGCATGAGTGCCTACCGCTGAATGCGCGCCAAGGCGTTGGCGTTTATTGCCTTGCACTCGGATAGCAGGGACGTGAGGGGTTTGTGGTCGGTTTCTAACGCGAACTTGGCCCCGAAAAGGTATTGGTGCATCTTTTTGACACTGTACATGCACGCGAGCGCCTCCTTCTCCACCATACCGTACCCGCGCTCCGCCCGCGAAAGTGACCTGGAGGCATAAGCAATGGGTTGTAATTTACCCGCATCATTCACATGCTGTAAAATGCACCCGACCCCGTACGCTGACGCATCACATGTAAGAACTAACTTTTTACCTGGGTCAAAAAAGGCTAAAACACTGTTGGAACATAGAAGGTTGCGTGCCTTATTGAAGGCGCCTTCTTGGGCGTCCCCCCAAAACCAATCGCACCCCTTTCTGAGTAGCACATGGAGAGGCTCCAGCAACGTGCTCAAGTTCTGCATAAAGTTCCCAAAGTAATTGAGTAGCCTGAGAAAGGCGCGCAGTTCCGTGACATTCCGGGGCCTGGATGCCAGACGAATTGCTTCGGTTTTGGATTCTGTTGGGCAGATTCCATCAGCGGCAATCCTTCTGCCCAAAAATTCAACCTCGGGCACGAGAAACAGACACTTAGATTTCTTAACTCTTAGGCCTACCTGATCCAATCGATTTAGTACTTCCTCCAAATTGCGGAGATGGGAGTCGGTGTCCCTGCCCGTGATGAGTACGTCATCTTGAAACACAACCGTCCCCGGGATGGACTTGAGCAGAATCTCAATGTTGCGCTGGAATATAGCAGCTGCCGACCTGATGCTGAATGGACATCGATTGTACATAAAAAGGCCTCGATGTGTGTTGATGGTGGTGAGTAGCTTAGACTCTTCAGTCAGTTCTTGCGTCATATACGCAGATGTGAGATCTAGTTTCGAGAAAAGTTTTCCTCCAGCCAATGTGGCAAATAGGTCCTCTGCTCTGGGCAGCGGGCATTGGTCCTGTAGGGAGACTCTGTTTATGGTAGACTTGTAATCCCCACAGATTCGTACGGATCCATCATACTTCATGACGGGGACGATGGGACTTGCCCAGTCGCTAAATTCCACAGATGAGATAATGCCTTCCCGCAGAAGCCGGTCCAGTTTGTGTTCAATCTTTTCCCTCATCACATAAGGCACAGCTCTAGCCTTGTGATGGACCAGTCTAGCATCCTGTGCGATGTAGATTTTAACTTTAGCTCCTTTGAAGGTGCCCACACCTGGCTGAAAGAGATGTTCAAATCGACTTAGAACTGTTGAGCAGGAGGTCCGTTCCTCTGACGACATGGCGTGAACATCATCCCATTTCCAATTTAGTTTTGCCAGCCAGCTTCTCCCCAACAGTGCTGGGAGATCTCCGGGGTCAATCCACAGGGGAAGTCGGTTCACCATCCCTTTGTGTGTGACTGAGAGCATGGCGCTGCCAAGGACTGGGACAATTTCTTTGGTATAGGTCCTCAGTTTGGTGTCGATCCTTGTGAGTTTTGGTCTGTTGCTTTTGTGCGGCCACAGCTGTTCAAATTGTTGGACGCTCATGAGAGATTGACCAGCTCCCGTGTCCCGTACAATGTTGACGGGTATCCCATTAAGTAGGACCCTCATCATTATTGGAGGTGTCTTGTTGTAAGAACAGTGGACATTGATCATGTTGACCCGCTGTACCCCGGTATCCCGGGCACTGTCCCCACCGTCTTCCGACCCTTCCGATTCGTATATCAGCCGAGCTGCTGTTTTTCTGCACATGCGAGCCAGATGCCCTGCATAGTTGCAGTTTCTGCAAACAGCATGCTGAAATCGACACCCCCTTGTTGAGTGCCTTACCCCACATCTCCAGCACAGACCGCTTCTATTGTTTCCGAAGGATGAGCTGCATCTGGCTGATCTCTCTTGAGCTTCTTTCAGTCTGTAGTTGATTGCTCGCATTGTGGGTTGATGAGGTGTGAACAGCCGTTCCTGTGGCCCTTGATGGCTTCTGGCGCCACTGCCTGCTATTGAAGACCTGCTCTCCTGCCTTTGTCTGTGTGTGGGGGTAGCAGCTCGTTTCACGCTGTGAACCCCTTGTTCCGATGTTTCGTTAGTTGTCGTACCCGCAGTGTAGATCAACCTCGTTTCTTCTTCTCCTGCCAAGTGTGACCAGTGCTGCTGCCTCTAGGGTCAAATTCTTGGTCTCTATAAGCTTTCGGAATATGCCTGCGTAGTCTATTCCTTCGATAAAAAAGTCTCTCAGTACTTCTCTCCTTAGTTCATCGGAGAACTCACATAAACTAGCCAGCCTCTGAAGTTCCGCCACAAAGTCGGGTATGCTCTGGCCCACACAACGTCTGTAGTTGTAGAACCTGTGTCTGGCCATGTGTAGGCTGCTCGCTGGCTTCAGGTGGTCTCTCACCAGTGTGCTCAACTCCTCAAATGACTTGCTTGCTGGTTTCTCAGATGCCAGCAGGTCCTTCATTAAGGCGTATGTTTTCGAGCCACAGCTGGTCAAGAGATGGGCTCTTCTCTTGTCTGCCTTATCGTCGCCCAACCAGTCTTTGGTTACAAAGCTTTGCTGGAGCCTTTCTATAAAGTCCTCCCAATTGTCTCCAGCATTGTATTTCTCATCCGGGCCGTTGGTAGCCATTCTGTGGATTCTGTGATCCTGTAACTCGTCGCCACTGTAAAGTCCTGACCCTGCAGTACAGACTTACACGAGGCACATGCTGAAGTCAAGGTCACTCTGGACCTGCACCTTTATTTCACAGCTCTCGAGTGCTACACTTGCCTGAGACCTGCCTTTATATACCTGTTTGGAACAGGTATGCAGTGTCTCCTGCAAGTGCACCCCTGGTGGTAAAGTATGCTTGTGGTTACAGTTCATATCTCGTTACAGTCATGTATAGCATGGTAAGATACAGTTATATACAGTAGTGTGAGATACATGACAGTGTGCATCACCCATGCCATGACAGGAGCTGACGACTGCTGGATGGACCATCGCCTAATCCAATCCATTATTGACATCAACATAGCCTCAAAGAGGAGGGGTCAGCAGAAGCAGTGCCACAAAAAAGTTAATGTCGGGGCACTTAAGGAACCAGCTAAGAGAGCCCTATACAGTCAGCGCCTCACAGCTAACCTGGCGGGCCTTGATGACCCCGAGACGCAGAATGCCTACAGCGCTTGGTCTGCCCTCCAGGCCTCCATAACCAGTGCCTGCAAAGAGATGCTCAGTCACTCAACCAGGAAGCACCAGGACTGGTTTGATGAGAATGATCAGGAGATCCAAGAGCTAATAGATCGCAAGCGCAGGGCATTTCTGAGCCTTAACCAACAACCCAACTCGGGAGCAGCAAAGCAGCATTACAGTCGGCTCAAGGCTGAGGTCCAACAAAAAACCTGGGACCTAAAGAACAGGTGGTGGATGGAGAAAGCACAGGAGATACAGCAGCTGGCCAACAACCACAATATGCGAGGATTCTTCATTGCCGTCAAGGCCACCTACGGTCCAAACACCCAAGGCCTCATCCCACTGCTGGCCAAGAACTGGGAAACACTCATCAAGGACACCGAGGCAATCAGGGCCCGCTGGAATGAACACTTCAAAGATCTCCTCAATCGAGTCTCTAACTTTGATCGAGTGTTCTCAATTCCATCCCACAAAATGCGACTCGCCACCACCTCAGTAAAACTCCAGCACTGCACAAGGTAGGCAAAGCCATAAAAAGCTTAAAAACAACAAGGCTACGGGAGCGGATGGAATCCCTGCTGAGGCACTGAATGTAAGGCGGAGAGGCACTGCTGGCACGAATACATGACCTCATCTCTCTCATCTAGAGGGAGGAGAGCATGCCGGGAGATCTCAGAGATGCTGTGATCGTGACCATCTTTAAAAAAGGGGACAAGTCCGACTGCGGCAACTACAGAGGAATCTCCCTGTTATCAGCCACTGGGAAAGTCGTCGCTAGAGTCCCCCTCAACTGTCTTCTCACAGTGGCCGAGGAGCTCCTCCCGGAGTCACAGTGCAGATGTCGTCCCCTACGGGGCACAACGGACATGATTTTTGCAGCGTGACAGTTGCAGGAAAAATGCAGGGAACAGCGCCAGCCCTTATACATAGTCTTCTTAGACCTAACAAAGGCCTTTGACACTGTCAACCACGAGGGTCTATGGAGCGTCCTCCTCCGTTTCGGATGCCCCCAAAAGTTCGTCACCATCCTTCGTCTGCTCCACGACGACATGCAGGACGTGATCCTTACCAATGGATCCATTAGATACCCAATCCACGTCCGACCGGGGTCAAACAGGGCTGCATCATCGTCCCAACCCTCTTCTCAATCTTCCTCACTGGCATGCTCCACCTCACAGTCAACAAGCTCCCCACTGTAATGGAACTAAACCAGTGGGAACCTGTTCAACCTTCGCCGTCTCCAGGCCAGGTCCAAGACCACCCCAACCTCTGTCATCGTCGAGCTACAGTACGCGGACGACGCCTGCATCTGCGCACATACAGAGGCTGAACTCCAGGACATAGTCGACGTATTTACTGTGGCGTACGAAAGCATGGGCCTTACACTAAACATCCGTAAGACAAAGTTCCTTCACCAGCCTGTCCTCACCGCACAGCACTGCCCCCCCAGTGCAAGGCGCGGCCCTGGACAACGTGGACCATTTCTCATACCTTAAGAGCCTCCTATCAACAAGAGCAGACATTGATGACGAGATTCAACACCTCCTCTAGTGTGCCAGTGCAGCCTTCGGCCGCCTGAGGAAAAGAGTGTTTGAAGACGAGGCCCTCAAAACTGCCACCAAGCTCATGGTCTACAGGGTTGTAGTAATACCTGCCCTCCTGTATGGCTCAGAGACATGGACCATGTACAGCAGACACCTCAAGTCGCTGGAGAAATAACACCACCTCCGTAAGATCCGACAAATCCCCTGGGAGAACAGACGCATGAACATTAGCATCCTCGACTAGGCCAACATCCCCACTGCACTGTTCACACTTGATCAGCTCCGCTGGGCAGGCCACATAGTTCGCATGCCAGACACGAGATTCCCAAGGCAAGTGCTCAACTCGGAACTCCTTCACGGCAAACGAGCCAAAGGTGGGCAGAGGAAATATTGCAAGGACACCCTCATAGCCTCCCTGATAAAATGCAACATCCCCACTGACACCTGGGAGTCCCTGGCCAAAGACCGCCCTAAGTGGAGGAAATGCATCCGGTAGGGTGCTGAGCACCGTGAGTCTCATCACCGAGAGCATGCAGAAAGCAAGCGCAGGTAACAGAAAGAGCAACCAGTCCCACCCACCCCTTCCCTCAACAACTATCTGTCCCACCTGTGACAGAGACATTTTGGTCTCGTATTGTACTGTTCAGCCACCTAAGAACTCATTTTAAGAGTGGAAGCAAGTCTTCCTCGATTCCAAGGGACTGTCTATGTTGATGATGTTTGCGTGATGTAAAGTCAATAGATGCCACACCCACTCATATCCGACCAATAAAATATGATAGATGATTGTTAAAAGTGTTCTCTAAATAATGATGGCTTCATGAGAATCATTGCAATGCAGGATTTAGTCATGGTCATGAAATGTGATGTCTGTGATGATTTTGATAGCGGTGGTGCTTCTTTCGTGCATATGTTGTGTGTAGCATTGGAATCATCTTGTGACCCTAGCACTCCCTTCTCCTCTAATAACCTCATTTATGCTTTGTAGCTCAGCCAGCAGCGTGGCCCCATGCAACACCACCGAGCCCAGAAGCTGGGGATGCGGGGCCGGAGTCGCTAGACGATCGTACATCTGGTGCTGAGGAGCCCCGATTCTCGCCCGTGGAGCTGCTGGGTGCCTTCTCCATGGCATGTTGGCCTTCATAGCGAGGGGATTTGAATACAGGGGCAGGGAGGTGTTGCTACAGTTGTACAGGGCCTTGGTGAGGCCACACCTGGAGTATTGTGTACAGTTTTGGTCTCCTAACTTGAGGAAGGACATTCTTGCTATTGAGGGAGTGCAGCGAAGGTTCACCAGACTGATTCCCGGGATGGCGGGACTGACCTATCAAGAAAGATTGGATCAACTGGGCTTGTATTCACTGGAGTTCAGAAGAATGAGAGGGGACCTCATAGAAACGTTTAAAATTCTGACGGGTTTAGACAGGTTAGATGCAGAAAGAATGTTCCCAATGTTGGGGAAGTCCAGAACCAGGGGTCACAATCTGAGGATAAGGGGTAAGCCATTTAGGACCGAGATGAGGAGAAACTTCTTCACCCAGAGAGTGGTGAACCTGTGGAATTCTCTACCACAGAAAGTAGTTGAGGCCAATTCACTAAATATATTCAAAAGGGAGTTAGATGAAGTCCTTACTACTCGGGGGTTCAAGGGGTATGGCGAGAAAGCAGGAAGGGGGTACTGAAGTTTCATGTTCAGCCATGAACTCATTGAATGGCGGTGCAGGCTAGAAGGGCTGAATGGCCTGCTCCTGCACCTATTTTCTATGTTTCTATGTTTCTATGAGAGTGCAGACTTCGAGGAACCTGTATTGCCAAGCTCCATAATGCAGTCGACACCCATGACATCTAGTGCTCCTGCGGCCACTCCTCCACCATGAAGGTACCAGGCCCAAGCACCTTGCCGCAGGCCACCCGAGGTGTCTCCAGGACTGTGCCGACCCCGCGGAGGTTGGTTTGACACGGCAGGTCTGCTCCATGATCAGCAGATCTGAGCGGGGACATGGTATACTTATCCAGGAGGAGTGTTGTCATAGGTCAGCAGATCCTACACGCATTGGGAGGCATATCCCTCCAGCTGGCCAACATGTCCGCCACCATGAGCGAGTATGTGCCACAGATAGCAAAGGCCCTGGAGGTGATAGCCAGGAACACCGGTGGCAGAGGCCTCCCAGTGGTCCCGGAGCGCGGCACTGGACCCCAAAGTGCTGCATCCCCATTGCCAATGACACATGAGAGCCAGGAGAAAGATCTTGCTTCTGGCTCGGAGCACGTTCCCACCTTGTGACCGTCCTCTCCCATATCCATCCAAGCAGCGGTTCTGCCGTCATTCCCCCGCAATGAAGCAGTGCCTAAGGACCTCCTCAGCCAGGCAGCTTGGAGTCAGGAGGGGAAGAGGAAGGGGTAGAGGTAGGGAGGAGAAGCGGGAGTGGGGGGGGAGGGGCGGAAAGGAAAGTGAGGTGCATGGCCGCAGATGTTGTCTTGGTCACAGTATTTTAATGTTGTTGCTGCTATTTTGTTGAGAGGTTTGGGGGAAGGTGGGGAGGGGGGGGACCTTGTTTTTTTGGCTAACCTAAGCAACTTTCAACAATTCGCTGCTGGAGAAGATTGGGACGCTTTTGTGGAAAGGCTCGAACACTTCTTCAGCGCGAACGACCTGACTGGAGACACACTGATCTCGATGGCTGATAAACGCAGAGCCATCCTGCTCAGCAGTTGTGGGCCCACTGTCCATGGCCTCGTCAGGGACCTGCTAGCCCCAGCGAAAACGACAATCAAAACGTATGCAGAGCTCATAACAATAATTCAGGAACAGCTCAAACCTAAAGAGAGCATCCTCACAGCCAGACACCGGTTCTACACCCACTGGCGGCCCGAAGGCCAAGAAATTGCAAAATATGCTGCAGGCATGAGACAAATGGCTGCACCATGTGATTTTGGCGACCACCTCACCGATGCACTAAGGACATCTTCGTTATTGGAATCGGCCACGAGGGCCTCCTCCACAAGCTACTCTCTGTGAACACTACAGTCACCCTGCAGAAGGCAATTAAAGTGAGCCAGGCATTCATGATTTCGGCCTGTGATTCCAAGAGAGCTCTAACCCGACGAGTACAGTGAACCGAATGCCGCCTTTCAGAGTCCCACAACCGAGTCTGCCACATCGGGCCAACCGGCTAGTCCCGTGCTGGCGCTGTGGAGGAAATCACAGGGCCCACCAGTGCCGATACAAGGACTTGCAAAGGCTGTAACACTAAAGGTTATCTCCAGCGGATGTGTAGAAGAAACTTTACTCACTGAGTTGCTGAAAAGTTGGGCGATCACCCGGGCTCCAGAGCTGATGAAGATGAAGAGAGAGTCTATGAAGTGGCTCAGCCCCTGGAAGAGGTGTACAGAGTGTTTACCTGCTCCACCGAGAGTTCCCCATGGAAAATGGAAGTAGAAATCAACGGAGTTCCAGTCTCGATGGAGGGCGACACAGGGGCGAGCCAATCATTGATAAATCAGACGGCCTTCGAGACACTCTGGGACAATCCCGCCAAACGACCCAAAATTCTCCCAATCCAGGGCAAGCTGCTCACTTACACAAATGACACCATCCCAGTCGTTGGCAGCGTGGATGTCTAGGTGTCCCATGGCGGCGCGATGCACAAGCTACCTCTGTGGATCGTTGCCGGTGATGGTCCAACGCTGCTGGGAAGAAGATGGATGAAGAAAATCCAAATCTGTTGGATCTGGGACAACCTTCAGGCCCCGTCGATCGAGGTCCTACGCGGCCCCAAATTTGGATCCATCACAGCACCTGAAAATCCTACCGTCCAACTCGACTGCATGGCGATGACACAGACTGTACAATTCAACGGCAGGATGATCCAACCCAAATGACCGGACCGCACCTTCCGGGCTCCAGTGGCAGGACTCCGAGGGAATAAGATCGGTGCTGAAGGTAGATTCCCGGCTTCCATGGTAGAACCTGGGGAGAAAAGGATCACCGCAGCCTACCTCGTGGAGAGAAAGAAGATGGCGCCCGCACCACGAGGTGAAGCACCTGAAATCAAGATGGCCGCAACCAGACCACGAGGGGCAGCGTTGAGGGAGCAACACCTGATGCCAAGCATCGAACCGGATTGGGGTAAAGATTGCAAGGCCCTTTTAAAGGAGACCGGCAACCTAGAACAATTAAAGGGACAGTTCCACTCTATATACAGCGACACTAATGATAATGATATAATTAACAAATGCAAGTATACAAATGTACCGTTGAACAGCGGTGCCGGTGACACTAATGTAAAAGATGTAATCAACAAATGCAAGAATATAAGTGTACTGTTAAACAGCGATGCTAGTGGTACTAATGAAAAAGATGTAACTAACAAATGCAGGTATCTAAATGTAACCTTGCACCGAGATGCCAATAGTACACAGGAAAGTGATGTAATTGACAAATGCGAAAGTGTAAAGACAAATAACGATGTCGAGTCAGCTGATTGCGGTTGGAGCCAATGTATCATGTATGCTAATGATGAAATGAGATGTGATGCCGGGTTCTACAGGCAAGCCGACAAAGCCAAAGGCAACCTCCCATGGGAAGCACCCAGGTCCAGCGGGCTACCCGATCATGTAGCCTGTGCCTCCGGGACCAATGTGATGCTCCAGGGAGGGTAGCCACACACACAGTGGGAGCATACCCACTGTAGGGCCAGCGATCAATGGATGGCACAGGCACCACCACGGGAACCCTTCCCCAGTTCGGCCCTACCCCCCTGGCCACCAGGGCCAGCACCAGGAGCAAGAAGCCAGCACCCTCCAGCCCTCCCAACGGGACCTGGGATGATCAGACTCCCACCACCGCTGAAGGGCAGCAGAGAGACCCTGCAGCCCTCAAAGGAGGACAGGGAGAACACACATTCCTGTGGCTCTGCCCACCACTAAGCAATGGCTAAGGCCCAGAGACACAGCCAGGTGAGCAATCCATGCCCACCCAGCTGGCAGGGGGCACAGTCCAGTTGCTCTGGAACAAAAGTCCTTACCCACCTGCAAGACTATAATACCACGTATGTACCTTACCTGTAAAATGTACTTGTTCCACTATTGCTGAACCCAAAAACAGAGATATAACCAATCCGATTCTTTATTCTCTGTACACGCACGCCAATGTAGATGTCGAGCCACACACATGGTCTACGCATGGGGGGGGCGGGAAATGAATGTATGTAGCCATGGTCACACATGGATCACATCCAGTACCCATTCAACCCTCACTACAACCTCTGACCGTCCACTACAGACCATTTCCCAATGTCGTGGCAATAAGGACTTGGGGGTCTACAGGGAGAGAGCCATTCCCCATCAAAGACAAAGTGCAAGGGCTTTGGGCACTCAAGTCAAGGGCCAGAGCACCCAATGCAAAAGCCTGTGGCACAAGACTTAGGGGGGAGTGTGTTGTGTATGTATAATGTATGTACTGTAACATTAGACACTGAATGTATTCTCACATTGCATACACCATACCTGTACCACCAGAGGGTGCTACTGGTGGAGACCTAAGGGTCACCTGCACACTGCAGGTAACCAAGTATAAAAGGGAACTCACCTCATTGTGTCCTCATTCAGGGAGCTGCAATAAATGGGCCAAGGTCACAACAGTTCAAGTACAATACCCTACCTCGTGGAGTCATTACTAGAGTGCTTGCACACATTGTAGGGGGTGGTGTGTGGGGTCAGGTTTACCTCTGACCACCTGAGCGGTTCGAATTGCTCCCACACCCTGGGTTCTAGACTCTGGATTTATTTGGGGGATGTGATAAAGTGCGAGACAACTGGTTTGGTGCAAAAGAACTTCGATTTTATTAAAAGACAAGAAAATACAATGTCAAACTTATAATCGCTCAAATAAAGAACACTACATCACACATTCAAAGGGGTTACAGTGAATAATACATCTTCCATCTCCCAATGCCTAACACTGACTAGATTAAACTCCAGGGCAAATAGGGACTATGCTGGTAGTTGGCGGTGGTTCGCGATTTCGGGATTTGCTGGATTCTGTCGGTTCTGCTTGCCGTATTCCGAACGTCGTAGAAGACTTCTTACTGCACAATCTTGGGTGGTGTCCATTGATACGGTAGAGCGCGTTTGGATTTATGAGGTAAGTACCCACTTTCTTTTATTAGAAAAAGGTTCAAAGTCTCTTTAGGTAACGTTTTCACCTGTTGGTAGTCAGGCCTAGGTTGTCGAGTGGAAACTTTCGATTCTTCGGTTTCTTCCTTACGGAGTTTTGTTTTGAAGTTGGTCGATCGCGGTGTTTTTGGTGGTACCACATTGGCTGTGGTCGGTTGCTGCTGCGATGATGATGTTCTTCCTTCCTTTTCGATTTCAGGACGTTGAGGCTGGAGAAGCAAGTTAAAACTGCTGCGGTGGTCTCTCTCCCTTCTTGATGCTCTATGATGCTACGCTGCTGTGTGCATACCTTCTGCCATGCGTCCTTAGCAATGTCTTGTGAAGCAAAAGCATACCCTTTGTTAAAGCAGGGCCCAGTTATACCTTTGGAGCTGTTCTAATCTTCGCGCCAAATCAGCCCAGATTCTTTGTTTAATTTTGGCGGGCTTGATATTTCTTTGTCATATTTTGGCGGGCACATTAACCTGCTCAGATGTGTCGATCTTTTAAATCTGTTTTCTTGATGGGAATATTAACTTTGGTATTTGCAATGTCTGTCTGTGCTTAGGTTTTCCATGCGAGCTTGATGTGCCATTGTTATTATGTATGTGCTGGAATGGTTTTCCAGATCAAGATGATGGTTAGCTATCTCTGGGTTAATTGTTGCTATGTTAATGTCTCCTGGGGAGAAGGGTTTTCGAGTACCCACAATTCTCCAGACAATTTGCTTTAGCTTCAATATCCTAGACAGCTTCAATACTCAAAACTGGCTCCTTTTGAAGGATAGTTATTTTAGCTCTGAGCCCTGCCCACACAGACTCAATCTGCTTTGTGAAATCCCAAATTCGGTTAAAGTTCGTAGTTTCCTCCATGTGCACTTTCGGATCTCAAACTTTCTGGTAGATAGATCCCAATTAAATTTCCTTCCCAATGAGTCCAAACACTGGGGGATGAGGGAGGGGGGGCGGTTTCCCATGAATTATGCACCCTTCAGTCCCCCAGTGACACTTTATACAGTTGAGTGTCATGCCAGGAGAGCAAAATTCCTGATCTCCCGAGAGTTAACCTTCCCTGTATCTACCTATCTAAAACTTTAACATGCATCCCCCTTTGAAATGCAATGCAGTTTACAGGCAAATTCAGTCATTCAAATTCTGTTACAGCATGGTGGGGGTCCGACACCCCTACATTACTCTGTTTTTACAGTAAAACAAAGGTACACAATCAAACACATTTTTAAGTAACATTCTTACAACACTCGATTTCTCCGTTTTTACAGCAGGTAAAAGTAAAACAAATCAAACATGGTAATATGGTGTGACTCCTCCCTGCGCGATTCCCAAGTTCGGCCAAGGAGCGTACAGCACCCTTTGGTGCCTGACCTGACGGCCTCTACATTTCACTCGGCAAGTGAGACACTATAAGTAAAGAATAATCGCGAGTTGACAGACAACCAAAACATGGGAAGCTATTCTGATCCCGGCAGGAATTTCTATATTCCTGAAAATGTCCCACCAAAGTGGAATTGTGATCTCTAGAATCTTTCTCCCTATCTCAATTATTTTCTGTTCCAGAGTGTAGAAATGTATTTGTGAGATTACTACAGCTGCTAGCAGAGCAGTAAGGTGTTTGGGTAGAGGGGCAATTGCATAGCCAAAATGTGTAACATAATCCTGCAGGTTTGTGATGTTTTCTCTCACAGTGAGGTGAACAGTGGAGGGTTCAGGAATGGGGACAATCCGTCCCTGGGCCACTTGAACTGATGCCTCAGGTTTAAAGCAAAAACTGCTGTCACTCACCCGACACCAGAAATGTCCATGCTGGTAGTGGGGCGCACTGGTGGTGACACAATATGTCCCACCCCCTATGTATGCTACCTGTGGGGGAACATGGTCTTGTGCCATTACCTCCATGGTACAGTTGTTAGGCTGTGCGCCAGCAGCTTTAAACCCACACTGTGGTTTAGAATAGGCATTCAAGTGCTGGGGACACAGTATTATGGGCCCAAGTTTCGAGCCGAACCTAGAACGGCGCAGTCCCAACCTGGACGTCCGTTTTCTGCACCACAAAGTGCGCCTAAAAAAACTTCCAGATTCTCCAGCTCCCTGCAGGTCATTTGCAGCTCGGCGCAGCGCAGCAGGAGCTGTAGGGGGCGGAGCCAGGTCCCTGCGCTGAAAACAGTGCCAGGACCTCTGCTCATGCGCGCTACAGTGGGCGCGCATGTGCAGTAGCTCCAGGCGCCCAAAACTATGTGGGAGGGGCCGAAGCACGCAGCCCCTAGCCCTGGCCGAATGGCCTCACTGGGTCTGCGTGAATAAGGCTCCTCCCACTGCCAGCTCCTGCTCCTGCTTCCTCCCGACGCGACTCGACTCCCGCTTCCCGCTCCCCGCCTCCGGACTGGATCCGACCCCGACACCGACTCGACTCCCGCTTCCCCACCCCCGCCCCCGGACAGAAAGACAGACTATTATCTGAATGGTGACAGATTAGGAAAAGGAGAGGTGCAACGAGACCTGGGTGTCATGCTACATCAGTCATTGAAGGTTGGCATGCAGGTACAGCAGGCGGTTAAGAAAGCAAATGGCATGTTGGCCTTCATAGCGAGGGGATTTGAGTACAGGGGCAGGAAGGTGTTGCTACAGTTGTACAGGGCCTTGGTGAGGCCACACCTGGAGTATTGTGTACAGTTTTGGTCTCCTAACTTGAGGAAGGACATTCTTGCTATTGAGGGAGTGCAGCGAAGATTCACCAGACTGATTCCCGGGATGGCGGGACTGACCTATCAAGAAAGATTGGATCAACTGGGCTTGTATTCACTGGAGTTCAGAAGAATGAGAGGGGACCTCATAGAAACGTTTAAAATTCTGACGGGTTTAGACAGGTTAGATGCAGGAAGAATGTTCCCAATGTTGGGGAAGTCCAGAACCAGGGGTCACAGTCTGAGGATAAGGGGTAAGCCATTTAGGACCGAGATGAGGAGAAACTTCTTCACCCAGAGAGTGGTGAACCTGTGGAATTCTCTACCACAGAAAGTAGTTGAGGCCAATTCACTAAATATATTCAAAAGGGAGTTAGATGAAGTCCTTACTACTCGGGGGATCAAGGGGTATGGCGAGAAAGCAGGAATGGGGTACTGAAGTTGCATGTTCAGCCATGAACTCATTGAATGGCGGTGCAGGCTCGAAGGGCCGAATGGCCTGCTCCTGCACCTATTTTCTATGTTTCTATGTTTCTATGGACCCGACCCGACCCGACCCGACCCCCCGGACTGGACCCGACCCAACTCCCGCTTCCCCCCGCCCCCCGCCTCCCGCCTCCGGATCGGACCTGACACCGACACCGACCCGACTCCCGCTTCCCCCCCCCCCCCGACTGGACCCGACCTGACCTCCCTCTCCCTCCCTCCCCCCGACCCGAACCGAACCGACCTCCTCCCACCACCTCCCCGACCCACGCTCCCCCCTACCCTCGCTGTCAGAAACACAGACACTGACAGACAGAGAATGAGAGACACACACAGACAGACAGACAGAGAGATAGAGACACTGACAGAAAAATACTGGGGGGGGGCATCCCAGCACACTGTTGGAGGGCTCCTGGTGCTGCAGTCGATAAGTAGAAAATGTTTTATTTATTAATTTTTTAAAAAGTTATTTCTTATTAATTTTTTTTGATTGATTTATTGGTTGATTTATTGATGTTTTTATCATTTATTATTGATGATGGCTCTTTATTTGTAAAACTGAAGTGTTTAATGTTTGTAAACTTCCCTTTAAACCCCCCCCCCCCCCCCACCATTCCCTACGCCTGATTTGTAACCTACTCCTGATTTTCTAAAGTGTAGACAAGGTTTTTTCGAGCGTACAAAAATCTTCACTTTTTCCATTCTAAGTTAGTTTGGAGTAAGTTTTCACTGACGAAACTTTGAAAACAGGCGTAAGTGGCCGGACACGCCCCCTTTTGAAAAAAAAATTCTGTTCCAAAGTGAAACTGTTCTAACTGACTAGAACTGGAGCAAACTAAATGGCGAGAATTCCGATTTCTAAGCTACTCCGTTCTACACCAGTTGCTCCTAAAAATCAGGAGCAAATCATGTCGAAACTTGGGGCCTATGTGTGCACCCCGGCTCCAGCACCTGGAGAGGTCAGTACCTGTCATAGCGTGCTCCCATTTTATGACATACGGTGGGACCTCTATGAAACAAACGTGTGCACCTCCTTGAATGATTCCAATGTTCTCCACCCTGTATACCGGTGCAGATTGGGCTGTCCCACCTATGACCGGCATCCTTAGTACTATCCCCATGATGGTGTGATTAGAACGCTCGCAATCTACTAGGACAGGGTAGGCTTCAGAAGCTAGGCAGAGCTGGCACGGGCTTAGTGAATTAATGTATGGGTGGAGGGCTGCAAGGTGCTTGTTAATGATCCAGGAGGGGACTAAATCTTGTTTTAAATCCTCCAAGTTGTTGCGGCCCTCGCCCAACAACCATGCCCCATACAGCACACACACCTCATTCTGTGCAGCCTGGTCCGAACGAAGCGTTCCTATCCTCCCGTATGAGTGCATTCACTATCTGTGCATGTTTTTCCAGCTCAGCCACAATCTCCTTTAAGTGGACCGTCATGGCCTGGTCCTCGTGTAGTTCTGAGCCTACTACTGTGTTTTCCTCTTTTAGGATCTTTCTCAGTTGGTTCTTTAGACCATTTATCTGCGTTTGCAGTTCTATATCAACTAGGCTATTTATCACAGAGGATCCTGTATTATATGCAGTAAAAATGTCGTTCAAGGTTCCCCTTCTAGGTCTCCCTATCCCATGATGTCCCGAGCATATAGGGTGTATAGATCTGCTTTGTCTACATTGCCAAAGTCTAACTCGTAAAATTTCTTGAATATTTCTCTAAGTAGGGCTTGGTATAGCAGCTCTGTTTCCTTCGGGCACCATGTAGGTAAGTGCACCTCGGTAAGCTACTGCATAGTGTACCCCTGGTATAACACCTTTTCGGTCAGTACCAATACTAATCCGTTCCCTGGTCCTTTGGTGATGGTAGGACACCTTTCTATTATTGTTCGAGGTCATAGGCAGGGGTTTCTTAATGTGTGCTCTAAGTTCGGTGACGTTAATTGGGAGTGGTGAGTGTGGGACCGCACATCTGTGTCGGCTGGAATCCCACCCCATCCCTACCCCGTCATTTTGCCATTGCCTGACGAAGGCGATCGATATGCCTATGGGACAGATCTCCTCTGACCTCCACATGCAGATGTAAATTCCCTGTTCAGACTCCCACCACTTGTTCCAACACACCTTCACTCCTCCCCGTGTCCCCGTGATGGTACGGTATGTGTCATTAACGAGTCTTTCCCAGTCAGATTCCTGGTCCCCCGCGTCCTTGCTCAGCTTCCTGAGCCACCACCATCCACCCAGGGGAATCTGTCCTTTACAAGTCAAACACATACGTTTTCCCTCCGTATCACTGACCCGCGCAGCAACGACCCATATCCTGGGGCATGGAACAGATGCCTCCCCATAGGTAAACCCTTCCTGGCTGGAGTAGTGAGTGGAATTAGACCCCAGCCACCCTGGCCACCTCCCTTCGTGGGCATAAACGGCGAGCTCTTCCGCACCCGGGGTGCCACCCCCGGCGATTACGATCGGAGCTCTCTCTCCTGAGCACCCAAAAATGAGGGATTCTTCCACGTCTCCTCGGCCGCCGCTGCTCATCCTTATCAGGGCGAGCAGGAACGGGACCCTTCTCATGTTCTTCTTCTTCCTGCAGGGGCACATAAAACAGATAGTCAGCCCTGAGAAAAGCTCTCTGGCTTGACAAAAGGTGATCGAGTTCCAATGTAGGCTCATTTCTTCTCGGAGAATACAATTAAGTCTTTAATCGACTGGCTGTCTTATCCAGTTCCTGTTGGAACTGGTGTCGATTTTTAACTTTGTATCATAGCCATTTTACTAAATCTCTCTTGTAGTGCCTCTTTTACTGCCTACAAGATGGGGTCTTTTCCTTTCCCCACTAAGTAGTACATATGTCACTATTTAGTCACCGGCTGTCGGCTGAAACTCTTACATTCTATATTCATCTAAACATTTTTATCCTATTCTACTCATTTCACTCCTTCCATACGTGTGGTTTCTTTTTGGTCTGAAATCATAATCTAAACTACGCTAAATTCTTACTAAACATACTTTAACTCATATCGTGCTATTTCTGTACATCTGCCACCCGTCTACGGGTGGCCAGGTTAATTCCTGTTCTTATCCTTTCTTCTCTGGCTTCTGGGTTTCCAGCGGGGCCGGTAGTAAGTCGGCCTGTACCGCAGGACCCGGAGTGTCCTCACTGGAGGTGGGTCTGAGTCCCACACTATTGGGGGAACGTCCTTTCCGGTGCTACAGCATACCGCTCCTTTGGGGGTGGCTGCCCAGTTCATTTCATCCCCGGGGATTCTGCCTGGTCGAGGGCTGCGGGCTGGGGATTCCCAATTTGTGGCTGGTCCACCACTATCTCTTCTGGGGGGTCCCTCGTCACCCAAGGCTACCAGCTGGGGGTCCCTGCTCGCAGGCTGGTTACTGATCTTAGGTACCCCTTTGTGGCTGGTCCCTCTCCCGAGGCTGAACCACTTGAATTGGGTGACCATGGTATCTTAGGCCATGGCATGTGGTGAGTCCTTCTCAAGGTTCTGACTACTGGGAGTGCGTCCGAGTCCCAAATGATTGGGGGGGATAGCCCCTCTAGGTGCAGTCTATGGGTCTGCCACGTCCCCTGTGGGATTTCCACAGTCGGGGCTGCTGGCTGAGGATTCCTGCCTTTAACACGGTTCCTTGCTTCTGGCTGTCCCTTGCGCTTAGCTGCTATCCCGGGGTTGAAAAGTTTGCACCGGTTTATGTGGAACCACTTTGTACGGTGGGGCATTTTCACGGCATAGACCATGGGGCTTGCCTTGTCGACAATGTGGTATGGTCCCATGTACAGTGCCTCAAAAACCCCTACTCTAGCATAGTTCCTTACGGTGACCTGGTCCCCTACCTCCCATTCGTAGTGTTTGCGGGGTTCCAGCAGCAGTCGGTTGCTCCGATGCTGTTTTCCCATGTTGTTAGCAGCCTGCCAGTGAATCTGTTTAAGGTGTTCAAACAGGTTCCTGACAAAGCTGTCCTGGCTCGCTTCCCTAAGTTGACCTTCTGTGAGTACCGGGGCTAATACATGGGTGGGGGTCGCATGGCTCTGCCGGTCATGAGCTCGTATGGGGAGTACGCCGTGCTCTTTGATTGGCTGGTCCGGATCCCCATGAGGACCCATGGTAGGACCTCTACCCACCTCTTGGGTGAGTCTATTTATGCAACCTTTCTTTTATAGTGCAGTTTAAATGCTCCACAGGCCCGGATGACTGCGAGTTGTAGGCGACAGCCATTTCCCTTTGATGCCGAGCACCTTAAGGGTCTCCTGCATCACCTGCCCAGTGAAGTGACTTCCCTGGTTGGACTCCATGTGCTGGGGTAGTCCCCATTTGGGAGAACACTTCCCTGATCAGGATCCTATCTGTTCCTACAGCAGCAATTGTAAGGCATGGGAAGGCTTCCACCCATTTGGTGAATACATCCACCAACACCAGGCAGTACTTGTAGCCTCCCTGGGCAGTGGGTAGGGGCCCGATGTGATCGACCTGGATCGACTGCCAGGGTTCCTCCACCCTCCTGATATGTCCCATAGACACCTTTCTTTTCTGGGGGTCGGTTGTTGGCAGCACACAACAGACAGCTGGCACAGAACTCGTGGACATCCTCCCTGAGTCCTGGCCTTCACCTTGCCTTTTCCATCCATTGCCAGGTCTCAGGTCTGGAGTGCCCTGCACCTGGACCCTCATGGGCCAGCTGGAGGAATTCTCTCCGGTGTTGTTGCGGAACCACCCATTGCTCCCTCCTGAACAGCATGCCTTCTTTAATGGCTATCGCTGCGTGGCGGACGGGCAGTCTACCCTTTCCCCTTTTGCTAGCGTGTTTAGGACAGTTTTGAGGACAGGGTCCTGGGTCTGAACCGTTTTCAGGTCTGGGGGCAATGCTACCCCTGCCTTCCCTGCAGTCCCAATCCTGCCCCTGACTGCTGCGATGGGACCTGGGTTGTGCGGATCCCAGAGCTTGCCCAAGCGGGCACCTTGCTTGGCCAACATGTCAGCCTGCTGGTTTCCCTCACTACGGGGTTCAGTAGTGGAATGTGCCTTCACTTTATGTATATAGACCTTTCCTTCCTCCCCCACAACTGTCATGATCTTTTCCAGTAAAGGTTTAATTGCCAGGGGTCTCCCGTCTGCAGATGTATATCCGCGATGGGACCAAATAGCCAGGTACTCCATACACGAACTGCATGTGAACATACTGTCCGAGCAAATCGTGTATGGGGTAGAGAATTCTTCGGGGTGTGTGACCACGTACACCACCGCTGACAGTTTAGCATGCTGGGCACTCATAGTACTGGGAAGTTTAATCACCAGGGCAATGCCTGCCTTTGGGTCATACACTCCGCAGCCTGTGAGTCGTTCGCCCGCAAATACTGTGCTTGAACTGTCCACATAGATCTCTTGGCCTGTGGGGTGTAACCCGGCCCGAAAGCCTATGTTAATTTCCCATACCCCTTCTACGGAACACCAGTGGGCTGTCCCTGGATAGATCATGTTGGCTCGCAGAGACCCTTTACCCTTAGGTCCATCTGAGAGAGGAGTCGGGTCCAGCAAGCAATGAGGGCACTGCTCTCGGTCCCGTCCTTGATTCTCCCGTCCAGGAGCATTTGGGTGGGTGTATGGTGGGTAAGGAGTGTGATAGGGGACCCCCCTGTGAAGATCAGTGATCTTTACACAGCCCAGTGAGTGGCTAGGAGGTGCCGCTCACAGTTGGAGTATCCCTTCTCCACATCCGTGAGTATCCTGGGGGAGTAGACCACTGGCCTCAGCCGGTCGTGCCGCTCCTGGAGCAGTACTGCGCTCAGACTGTCTCCGCTGGTTGCTACCTCCAGGAAGAACTCTTTTCCCCCATCAATAGTCCCTAGAGCTGGCGTGGTCTGCAGGTCTTTCTTGAGTTGGATAAATGCTGCCTCGCAACCTGTGTCCCATTCCCATTCCACGCCCTTGTGTAGGAGTCGGAGCAGAGGGGCTGCTGTGGCTGCATAATCCTCAATGAAATCTCTGCAGCACCTGGTTAGCCCTAGATAAGATCTTGCTCCTGTTACTGTGTTGGGGGCTGGTAACTTCTGCACTGCTTCCCTTCTAGCTTGGTCAATGGCCTTTTCCCCAGCGCGCACAGCCAGTCCCAGGAATTTTACTTCCTTCAGGCCGATCTGTGCCTTCTTGGGATTCACTTTAAACCCTTCTTCTTTCAGCAGCTCCAGCAGTTCAGCCAGCAGTGAGCCATGCTCCTCCCCCTCATCGGTGAACAGGAGCAGGTTATCCACATACTGTACTAACTGCTGGGGTCTGCTGAAGTTCTTTAAACAGTTGGCCATACACTAATGGAAAATACTAGGGCTGTTGTGGAAGCCCTGAGGGAGACAGTTCCAAGTGTATTGCTGTCCTTTAAAGGTAAAAGCAAACTTGTACTGGTCTTCTCTTCTTAAAGGTATGGACCAAAACCCATTGGAAATATCCAGCACCGTGAAGGTGGTCGCGGAGGCTGGGATACTTCCAATGAGGTCGGCGATGGCAGCAACCGTGGGTGCACAGGCGGGGATGTTACGGTTGAGTACTCAATAGTCCACCATGGCTCTCCAGGAGTTGTCCGGTTTCTTAACCGGCCACAATGGAGAGTTCACATGGGTAGCTATTGGTCTCAATACCCCCTGCTTAACCAAAGAACCCAAGGCCGTTTCCATGTCTGCCTCCGCCTCCCTGGGGAAGTTATACTGTTTCTGCGGTCAGGTCATGGGGTCCCCATCTATGCTAACCTCGACCCTGTTTATCCTCCCACAATCGTGTTTGTGAGTGGCAAAAGCTGCAAGGTTTGCCGTCACATACTCTTGGTACTCCATCGGAGTGTTACTGACCAGTGATTCAAGATCGTAACCCTCCTTTGGCTTCATGGTGCACACCGTCCCTTTTCCCCATTTTTCTGGGATAACCATCACCTCACTCTCTTGTCCCGTATATACTGCCCACCAAAGACAGTGGTTCCGTAAATCCACTAGGATCCCGTGGCCTAGAATGAAGTCAGCCCCTAGGATCCCCCTCCCTTCCTGTTCCCACTTCATTAGGACACAAGTCCACTTGGTGTGGAGTGTTCCCAAACAAATAGAGAGTGGAACGGAGAATGAGCCAGTCTACTCGGCACCTGTGAAACCCACCAAGCTGCAGGGGACCCTGCTAGACAGAGGTGAGGCAGCGGGGTTAGCTGCATAGACGAGGGTGCTTGATACCCCGATATCCAGCAGATAAGTCTCCTTTACCTTTTCCACTTCCATCTGAACGGTCGGTCTCTCCCATGCATCGTACTCGAGGGAACACAGGTGAACAGGTTGCGCCTGTCCTAGTCACTGTTTTGGATGGGATGGGGCAGATGGGATTTTGGTACCAGTGGCGGTGGCTACCCTCCCAGGGCCATCTAGCATTGTTCGGAGCGCAATCATGAATGTATCAAACGTGTGGGGAGGGACTGGCTTCTCTGTCGGGGCTGGAGAATTCTTCCCTGCGCTACTCTTCCATGGGTTTCTACAATCCTTTCTCCAGTGTCCACTCTTTCCGCACCCGAAGCAGGTACGTTTTGTATTGGAGAGGTTGCCCCCCCTCCTGGCGCCATTCCCTCTTATCCTGACTAGGTCTGATTTCGTGGACCCTTCCCTTGGGTGGGTGCTCTTCCGTCCCCCTGCCGTTCCAGTAGGCTAGGGTCAGTTGCCTGACCACCCCCTGTTCGGTGGCCTGGGGATCTCTTGGGTCAAACCAGGTCTCAGCCTTTGTTCTTATTTGTGGCAAACTTGTTGCCACCAGACTTCAGAGCCAGTGGGCTCTCTCGTCCCGGCTTAGGTGATTCCGGTTGAGGCCCCCTCCACAGGCGCTCTGGTACACAGGCCACAGTCTGTCTGCGAAAGCCTGTGGGGTTTCCCCTATGAGCTGCACTGTTTTTTCAACTCTGGAGAAGGAACTCCCGTCATTACAGCCAATGGCTTCTAGAATGTCTTCCTGGATGGCAGCACATGTCCTCTACCCCCTTTTGCTCTCGGCAGAGAGGGACTGGTACAGCTTGCCATCCATTGAGAGGAGAAGCATTTTTGCTATCTCGGCATCATCACACCCATTAATATCCCCTGCCTATTCTACTTCCATAAAGGGGTCTCCCTTTGGAGTGAGCTTTCCCAGGTGGCTTATCATAGCCCTAAGCTGTTGGGTAGTGTGGGGGACCACAAATTGACTTTCCAGGGGCCCCTGACCCCCAGCACCGGTGGGCGGACCGAACTTCTGTTGCCAGACCGGGCACATCGGCCCCGGCTCTGACTCTTCCTGCTCTGGCTCGTCCACCCCTCCTTGCTGCCAAACCGAGCTGAACCTTGGCGCCACAGGTGGTGGTCTGTTATCCCTGTCCACCCCGCAAATCGTTTGCCCCTCCTGCTGCTGAACCGTGTAGTCACTGGTGCCACAGGTGGTGGTTGAATAGTTTCCTCCTTCTCATCCAGGTTTACCTGGGCCGTACCCAGGCTTATTAGGCATGGACAGAGCAAGGGTTAAACTCTTGATCTGTTGCTTGCAGGGACCGTGGTCCCCCGACTCAAACCCATTAGTGCTGGCTACTTTATAAGCTGCCTGTACGTCTCTTAACTTCTCCTCCAGCTCTTTTACTTGAAGGGTAAGGCGAGTGTTTTCCTCCCGCAATATCTTTTCATTACTCCTAACCTCGGTATCCTGACACTGAAAATAGTCCTGACTGTTCTTAAACCTCTCCATTATCTGCGCCTTTCCATGCTTCAACTTGCGGAGTTCTCCCCATAATCTTTCTCCTGCCATAGCAGATGCGATGTCTGTGCACCTTCTCATAGTTCTGCCTGTAGTGACTCGATGGTTTCATCTAGGAGTTGGACCTGTCGCTGTAGATAGACCAACCAAATTGCCTTTTCTACTGATTCCTTATGGTCCTTGCTTGCTGTCCACTGGGATGCAGCGTCTCCCGGATGCTCAGCGCGCAATAGACCAGGCATCCATTCTTTAGTGACATTCACTTTCTTGTACACGTAGGAGGAAATCCTCTCTTCCATCTTGGTTCTTTATTCCAAAACAGCACTCTCTGCATCACATCCCTTATACCAGAGTCCTGCCACAGTCGCCATTTCTGTAGGGGGTGGTGTGTGGGGTCAGGTTCACTTCTGACCACCTGAGCGGTTCGAATTGCTCCCACTCTCTGGGTTCTCGACTCCGTATTTATTTGGGGGATGTGATAAAGTGCAAGAGACAACTGGTTTGGTGCAAAAAAACTTAAATTTTATTAAAAGACAAGAAAATACAATGTCAAACTTGTAATCACTCAAATAAAGAACACTACATCACACATTCAAAGGGGTTACAGTGAATAATACACCTTCCATCTCCCAATGCCTAACACTGACTAGGTTAAACTCCAGGGCAAACAAGGACGATGCTCACCGATCCTTTGCTGGTAGTTGGCAGTGGTTCATGATTTTGGGGTTCGCTGGATTCTGTAGGTTCTGCTTGCCATACCCGGAATGTTGTAGAAGACTTCTTACTGCGCAATCTTCAGTTGGGTGGTGTCCGCTGATGCGGTAAGGCGCGTTTTGGATTTATGGGGTAAGTACCCACTTTCTTTCATTAGAAATAGGTTCAAAGTCTCTTTAGATAATGTTTTCACCTGTTGGTAGTCAGGCTTAAGTTGTAGAGTGGAAATTTTCGATTCTTCGGTTTCTGCCTTGCGGAGTTTTGTTTCGAAGTTGGTCGATGGTGGTGTTTTTGGTGGTACCACGTTGGCTGTAGTCGGTTGATGCCGCGATGGTGATGTTCTTCCTTCTTTTTCGATTTCAAGACGTTGAGGCTGGAGAAGCTAATTAAAACCGCTGCGGTGGTCTCTCTCCCTTCTTGATGCTCTATGATGCTATGCTGCTAAGCGTCCCTAGCAATGTCTTTTGAAGCAAAAGCATACCCTTTGTTAAAGCAGGGCCCAGTTATACCTTTGGAGCTGTTCTATTCTTTGCGCCAAATGTTTAATTTTGGCGGGCTTGATATTTCTTTGTCATATTTTGCGGGCCCATTAAATGTTAACCTGTCTCGGATGTGTCGATCTTTTAAATCTGTTTTCTTGATGGGAGTTTTAGCTTTGGTACTTGCAATGTCTGCATGTGCTTAGGCTTTCCATGCGGGCTTGATGTGCCATTGTTATTATGTATGTGCTGGAATGGTTTTCCAGATCAGGATGATGGTTAGCTATCTCTGGGTTAATTGTTGCTATGTTAAAGCCTCCTGGGGAGAAGGGTTTTCAAGTACCCACAATTCTCCAGACAATTTGATTTAGCTTCAATACCCCAGACAGCTTCAATACTCAAACTAGCTTCTTTTGAAGGATAGTTCCTTTAGCTCTTAGCCCTGCCCACACAGACTCAATCTGCTTTGTAAAATCCCAAATTCGATTAAAGTTCGTAGTTTCTTCCATGTGCACTTTCGGATCTCAAACTTTCTGGTAGATAGTTCCAAATTAAATTTTCTTTCCAATGAGTCCAAACACTGGGGGGTTTTTCCCATGAATTTTGCAACCCTTCATCATAACAATAACCTTGTTGCACATTGTCTCAGATAGCTGCACCATTACACACTGGTGATTCCTTAACATGAAAGGGGACAATTAAACTTAACTTGAATCAACTTAAAATGTCACCAAGGCAATGCACACCATTCATCTATGAGCTGCAGACACAGCAGTCTTGCAGCTTTGTAAATACTACCAAAGTTATTTCAAGCAAAGCGCTCATTTATGAGCTGCTGACGTAAGAGTCTTGCAGCTATGTAGCCACCACGGGCCCTTTCCTGCGGTCTAGAGGGGGGGCGGGGGTATGGTTTCATCGTCAGCCTGATTGTCTGGCCCGAGGTCAGCGTCCACCTCTTCGTCTTCCTCTTTTTCTCTCTCCTGAGTTGGACCAGCAGTCCCTTTTGGCAATGCTTGTCCCGTCCTGATAGCCAAGTTGTGTAGCATGCAGCACACCACCACCAATTGAACTACCTGCTCAGGGTGGTACTGTAGCTCGCCTCCTGAATGGTCCAGGCATCTAAAGTGCTGCTTAAGCACTCCAATGTTATTCTCGACAATATTGCGTGTGGCTCTGTGGCTCTCATTGAATTTCTTCTCGGCTTCTGTGTGGGTGTTATGCAGGCGGGGTCATCAGCCAGGTGGCGAGACCATATCTTTTGCCACCAAGATTCCAGCATTGGCCTAGTGGCTGACTGGTAAACATGTCAATACAGTGCTCTCACGCAGGATGTAAGCATCATGGATGTGCCCGGAAATTTGGCATTTACTGCCATTATAATTTACTGGTGCTTGACAACGAGTTGCACATTCAGGGAGTGGAATCCCTTTCAGTTCCGAAAAACCTTTGCATCCTGAAAAGGTGCCAGCATAGCGATGTGCGTACAGTCTATTGCTCCCTGCACTTTGGGGGGGTTTGCAATTCTAGAGAATCCTAGAGCCCTCTCAGTCTGTGCCTCCCTGGTCATAGGGAAGCTGATAAAGTCTATCCTGTGTGCGTAAAGGGCTTCAGTGACCTGTCGAATGCAGCAATGTGTGGCATGCTGAGATATAGCGCAAATGTCGCCAACTGAGGCCTGAAAGGAACCCAATGCGTAGAAGGCAAGTGACCTTGACCTCGAAGGAAAGTGCAGTCCTGAAGGTGCTGGCAGGCTGCACATCTCCCCTGATGAGCTGGCATATCTCACTTATAACCTCTTTCCAGAAGCGCAGTCTCCTAAGGCACATGTTATCGGAAAGTTCAGATAAGACCGCTTCTCCCTGTAAGTGCTTGGGGTGTAAGGTCTCGTCCTCCTCAGCACTCTGGCACATCTTTGATTGGGCACATAATGCTGTTGAATATATCTTCTGCCATCTCTAGTCTGCAGCATGTGCGTAGTCATCAAGACAGACTGAGAAATTACAGGCCCCATTACAATAACTATCAGTATTATACCTATTGTTCATGAAGACACCTAAAATAAAGTCAAATCATCCACAGCATGATAAGATGTTTGTTCAGATGTTCAAATCACCTTAAAAGACCTACAGAGTATATCAAAACTCCCCAGAAGTGAAAGCAGCCTTCTATGTGAACCGACTTCCAATTTACAAAATGCCGTCCATACCGCTGGGTTTAGTTCAGGTGAGAGCAACTTTATCTCAGCGTTTTTTTCGGCGAGCGATATTTTCGGCGATATGTGGGCGAGGTGCCAAAAGAAAAGCTCACCGATATTATGGCCGTTAGTTTCAGCCATTCTGATCTTTACGACAAAAAAAAGTTGGCGGGCGGTATTCTTAATTCTCGGCGTTAAGTACATGCTGAAAGTAATGCTGGGCGATAAGTGAGCGATAAGTGGGCGTTTGGGAGGCGACAGCATAGTCAAGGGCTTTGGAGAGGAAAGGAAGGTTGGAGATGGGGCGGTAGTTTGCAAGCACGTAGCATTCAAGGGTCAGTTTTTTGAGGAGAGGGGTGATGATGGCAGATTTGAGGGAGGGGGGAACAGTAGCTGAGGAGAGAGAACCGTTAACAATGCCAGCTAATATGGGAGCCAGAAAAGGAAGTTAGGTGGTCAGCAGTTTGGTGGGAATAGGGTCAAGGGAGCAGGAAGTGGATCTCATGGACAAGATGAACCTGGAGAGGCCATGAAGGGAGATTGCAGAGAAACTGGAGGGAGAAGCAAGTTCAGGTCCAGGGCAGGGGGAACCTGAGAAGAAATTTGGACCAGTGGGCTGGGAAAGGAAGGGAAGAGGCAGAGGTAGTTAAATGATGAGCTCAATCTTAAAAACAAAGAAGTCCATGTGCTCCTCACACTTGTTTCCGTAGGTTCAGGTGGAGGAGACAGGGGAGAGGGGTGAGACAGACCCAATGTCATAAAGATCCAGTGACAGAAAGCCACAATGTCATAAGAGCTCAATATCGGATCCAATGTCTGAATGACCCTGGGGGCAAAATTGCACCTTTTTATAGCCCCGTTAGCACCTCTGGGGGAGCAAATGGGGCGCCATGCAGTTTTCGCCTGGGGAGGAGGGTGCCACTGCCTCCCGGGAAATTGCTCGGGAGATTGTTGAGGCAATGCAGCAGTGCCCTGCGGTTAGCGCCCCGGGCCACCACGCAACCAGCGATGACATCATCGCCATTCGCAATGACCCCTCAGCACCCCGCGCCAACCCTTTAATGCCCTGTGGAGGAAATTGCCCCATGGGCCGCGAAGCTGGTGCGGGTGCCTGTCAACACCAGCTAGCTGCTGGACATCCGCTCTCGGGGCACTAATTAAAGGGGAGCGTGCCATCGCCCCGGTCTGCCAGCTGTTTTTATCGGATGACTCTTGGCTTGGCTCAACGATGGTGGGCCTAGTGTGGTCTGAGCCACCATCGTGCAGCCCAGTACTCCATTTTGGGTGCCGGGCTGCTGGCCCCATCACATGCAGACCTGGTGGCCCAATGGCGACTATCAGAGACCATGCAGTGTGTGCAAAGCCCCTCCCCTTTAATCAATGGGGAGGGACGTTGAAGCAGTCAGTGCTATGCGGAGCATCTGTGTAGCGCTGATCCTTTCACCCCAGTACTGCCCGGGACCCACCTCCAAAGGAAGCGGAGCACCGGAAATTGCGCTCCGCTTCCTTTGAGAGACGGTAAGCCCAATTCAGCGTCGGGGGTGGGACATCTGTGTCAGGTGCTAAAAAACCCTGGCCCCAGAAGATTACCGTCCCAATCAGGGCACGGGGCAATTTTGCATCCCCAATTTTAGAAAGACCCAAGGGGAAAAATTACTCCCCTTAGCACCTCCTGTTAGTGCCAGCAGATAGCGCCAATGGGGCTCTAGAGCATTATCGCCAGGGTGAGGTGAATCCAGCGGCACACAACAAATGTCGCCCCCCCCCCCCCCACAGCACCGCTAGTAACATTTATCGGCAGAAGTGTAAATGCCAGGTGGATTGTGATGTCACTGACCGCCCAATCTGCGAAATTGATTGTCGCCACCTACCATAGCGCCTGGAGTAAACAGCGACAAGGAGAGCTGGTGTGAAGCACCAGAAAGCCGGCTCCAGGGACATTATTTAAAGGGATCATCTGTAATGAGTGGCAGCTGTCAGGTTAGTGCATTTTCAGTGGTTTCTTGTCAGTTTCACAGTGCAACAGTTTCATTCAATAATTTAAAGGCTCTTTTGTATCAGGAGTGTTATGGCAAATAAACAAAAGTTACATTTATTCTTCAAAGAGTCAAACTGCTACACTTGGTGACATTAATGGGAGCTGGACTAGCAGTCGACCTAGCCCTACAGGATCTGCAGGCAGCGAGAAAGATTGAAACGTGTGCCCAGAAGGAGGAAGAGGGCCATCAGGGCTCTCAACAAAGGTCTTACCCTCCGAGGGTTTTCTGAGAGCACTTCTCCTACGTCCAAATAAGCAAGGAGCAGTGTATTAAAAGAAGCCGCTTCACCAAAGAGATGGTCACAGAAATCTGTTACATCCAGCCACCACACCTTCAGCCTCAGATCAGGGTGACCATGTCTGTCTCAGTGGCAGTCAAGGTCACCATTGCCCTCAATTTCTTCGCTAGTGGATCGTTCCAGTCTGCAACAGGAGACATAGCTAACATCTCGCATTTCGCCGTCCATCGCTGCATCCGGGAGGTCCCAGAGGCTCTCTACAGTAGGAGAAGGGACTACATTTCCTTGGCCATCACCAGAGAGAAGCAGGACGAATGTGCATGTGGATTTGCCAGGATAATGGGTGATACGTCCTTACTACACAGTATAAATGCACACGAGGCCCATGCTTGAGAGAAGGTCAGTTTGTGACCTGTCCTTTATTCCTTAGCACTCAAGTGATGAAGGTGGGTGGAGCTTCCCCTTTTATACCTGAAGGTCCAGGTTAGGAGTGTCTCCCACCTAGTGGTCAGTGTTCTCACGGTGTACAACTTAGGTCAGTTTAGACATGGGTTACAATGCTGGTTGAATACATGACATCACCTCCCCCCCCCCGAAGTCTTATTGGGATCACAGGTTGAGTCTCTCTGGTGGTTTACACTCCCTTGTAGAGCGCCTGAGTGACTGGGCTCTCCTCCCTTTGGTTCCGGTGTTCGGTCACCTGTGGTGGAGTGAACTCTATATCGTGTTCTTCCTCTGCTTCTTCTATGGGGTTGCTGAACCTCCTTTTTGTTTGATCCACATGTTTGCGGCAGATTTGTCCATTGGTAAGTTTAACTACCAGAATCCTATTTCCCTCTTTGGCAACCACAGTGCCTGCGAGCCATTTGGGCCCTGCAGCGTAGTTGAGGACAAAAACAGGATCATTTACATCAATACATCGCGCCCTCGCATTCCTGTCATGGTAGTAATATTGGGCCCAAGTTTCCACATGATTCGCGCCTGATTTTTAGGAGCAACTGGTGGAGAACGGACTATTTTAGAATTCGCAATTCTCCACATTTTTTTTTCTGCAGTTCTAGTCAGGTAGAACAGTTCTAGTTTAGAACAGAATTTTTTCTTCAAAAGAGGGCGTGTCCGGCCACTGACGCCTGATTTGAAAGTTTCCACAGTGAAAATGTACTCCAAACTAAAGTAGAATGGAGCCAGTGAAGATTTTTGTAGAACTGAAAAAACCTGTTCTACACATTAAAAAATCAGGCGCAGGTTACAAATTAGGCGTCCAGAACGAGGTGGGGGAGGAAGGGAACTCATTAAATTCGACAATAAATCCTTATTTATACTTCTACAAATATTATGCAAATAAATCCAACCTGAATAAACATTTATAAGCCAAGAAAAGATTAAATAAACCATCTTCCTACCTGTGTGAAAGTGCTTCAGCCACGGAGAATGCTGCAGCTGTTCGTGCCGCTGAGCGAGAGAGGGAGGGAGAGAGAGAGAGGGAGGGGGAGAGGGGAGGGGGAGAGGGGGAGAGGGGAGGGAGGGGGAGGGAGGGGGAGAGGGGAGGGAGGGGGAAAGGGGGGAGGGGGAGAGGGGGGGAGAGGGGAGGGAGAGGAGAGGAGAGGGGGGGAGAGGGGAGGGAGGGAGAGGGGGGGAGAGGGGAGGGAGAGAGAGGAGGGGGAGGGGGGAGGGAGGGGGAGAGGGGAGGGAGGGGGAGAGGGGGGGAGAGGGGAGGGAGAGGAGAGGAGAGGGGGGGAGAGGGGAGGGAGGGAGAGGGGGGAGAGGGGAGGGAGGGAGAGGGGAGGGAGGGAGAGGAGGGGGAGGGGGGGAAGAGAGAGGGGGGGAAGAGAGGGGGGGGAAGAGAGACGGGAGGAGGGGAAAGAGAGACGGGGGAGGGAAGAGAGGGGGAGGGAGGGAAGAGAGAGGGGGGGGTCGGGAAGAGAGGGGGGGGTCGGGGAAGAGAGAGGTGGGGGGGTCGGGGAACAGGAGCGGGTTTCGGGTCGGGGGGGGGAGAGCGGGTGTCGGGTCGGGGGGGGGAGAGCGGGTGTCGGGTCGGGGGGGGGAGAGCGGGTGTCAGGTCGAGGGGGGAGGGGAGCGGGTCTCGGGTTGGGGCGGGGGGGGGGGAGCGGGTGTCGGGTCGGGTCGGGGGGGGAGCGGGCCTCGGGTCGGGGCGGGGGGGGGGAGCAGGTGTCGGGTCTCGGTTGGGGCAGAGCGGGTCTTGGGTCGAGGAGGGCGGGGGGAGCGGGTGTCGGGTCGGGGCGGGGGGTGGGGGGATGGAGAGAGCGGGTGTCGGGTCGGGGCGGGGGGGGGGAGCGGGTGTCGGGTCGGGGCGGGGGGTGGGGGGATGGAGAGAGCGGGTGTCGGGTCGGGGCGGGGGGGGGGAGCGGGTGTCGGGTCGGGGCGGGGGGTGGGGGGATGGAGAGAGCGGGTGTCGGGTCGGGGCGGGGGGGGGGAGCGGGTGTCGGGTCGGGGCGGGGGGTGGGGGGATGGAGAGAGCGGGTGTCGGGTCGGGGCGGGGGGGGGGAGCGGGTGTCGGGTCGGGGCGGGGGGTGGGGGGATGGAGAGAGCGGGTGTCGGGTCGGGGCGGGGGGGGGGAGCGGGTGTCGGGTCGGGGCGGGGGGTGGGGGGATGGAGAGAGCGGGTGTCGGGTCGGGGCGGGGGGGGGGAGCGGGTGTCGGGTCGGGTCTGGTCGGCGAGGGGGGGGGGGGAGCGAGGGTCGGATCTGGTCGGGCGGGGAGCAGGAGCTGGTCGTGGGAGGAGCCTCATTCACGCAGCTCCAGTGAGGCCATTGGGCCAGGGCTAGGGGCTGCGTGCTTCGGGCCCCTCCCACACAGTTCAGCGCCTGGAGCTACTGCACTTGCGTGCCGACTGTAGCGCGCATGTGCAGAGGTCCCGGCACTGTTTTCAGCACCGGGACCTGGCTCCGCCCCCCCCACAGCTCGTGCTGGCTGCACCGAGGGCCACAGGACCTGTAAGTCGGTGGAGAATACCGAGGATTTTTTTAGGCGCCGTTTTAGACGCGAAAAACGGGCGCCCAGCTCGGAGGGGCGCCCGTTTTATTTCTTGTGGAAACTTGGGCCCATAGTGACTGGCGCCTGCTCTCGACAATTTCTTTCATGGTGGGGTGTATAAGGGATAATCGGGTTTTGAGCGTCCTTTTCATTAGTAGCTCTGCGGGTGGAACCCCTGTGAGCGAGTGTGGTCGGGATCTATAGGCCAACAGGAGGCGTGATAAGCGGGTTTGTAGGGAACCCCCTTGGAATCTGAGCATCCCCTGTTTGATTATCTGCACTGCTCGTTCTGCCTGGCCGTTTGAGGCCGGCTTGAATGGTGCCGTTCTAACATGGTTAATTCCATTGCCTGCCATGAAGTCCTGGAATTCAGTGCTTGTGAAGCACGGGCCATTGTCGCTGACCAAGATGTCCGGTAGACCGTGGGAGGCGAACATTGCCCGTAGACTTTCTACCGTGGCAGAGGATGTGCTTGAATTTAAAATGTCACACTCGATCCATTTGGAGTAGGTGTCTACTACAACCAAAAACATTTTCCCCATGAAAGGACCTGCGTAGTCCACATGGATGTGTGACCAAGGCTTGGTGGGCCATGGCCAGGGGCTAAGGGGGGCTTCCCTGGGCGCATGGCCCAGCTGGGCACACGTGTTGCACCTGCGAACACAAAGTTCCAGATCTGCGTCTATCCCTGGCCACCAAACGTGACCTTCATCGTGACAATGCCCGGGTGCCCATTGTGGAGTTCTTTGATGAACACCTCTCTGCCCATCTGGGGCATGACTACGCGGTTTCCCCACAGTAGGTAATCGGCCTGAATCGAGAGTTCATCCTTGCGCCTGTGAAATGGTTTAAATTTCTCAGGACATGCCCTGTACGTGGCTGCCCAGTCCCCATTCAGGACACATTTCTTGACTAGAGACAATAGCGGGTCTCTATTTGTCCAGACTTTAATCTGACGGGCTGTCACGGGTGAGCCTTCGCTTCCAAAAGCTTCAACAGTCATGACCATCTCAGCACCATGCTCGGTAGCCCCCTCAGTGGTGGCTAGTGGGAGCCTGCTGAGTGCATCGGCGCAGTTTTCGGTGCCCGGTCTGTGCCGAATTGTGTAGTCATAGGCGGCTAACGTGAGTGCCCACCTCTGTATGCAGGCCGATGCATTTGCATTTATGGCCTTGTTGTCGGCCAAAAGGGACGTTAGGGGTTTGTGATCTGTCTCCAGCTCAAATTTGTACCAAACAGGTACTGGTGCATTTTCTTTACTGCATATACACATGCGAGCGCCTCCTTTTCTACCATCCCATAGCCCCTTTCTGCCTGGGACAGACTCCTGGAGGCATAAGCTACCGGCTGTAACTGACCCTTGGCATTGACATGCTGCAACACACACCCGACACCATAGGACGACGCATCGCACATTAACACAAGTTTCTTACATGGGTCATATAGCGTTAACAGATTGTTGGAACATAACAAATTGCGTGCTCTATTAAAAGCCCTTTCCTGGCTGTCCCCCCAGACCCATTCACGACCTTTGCGTAGGAGCACGTGTAGCGGCTCTAGCAGCGTGCTCAATTTGGGAAGAAAGTTACCAAAATAGTTCAGGAGCCCCAGGAACGAACGCAGCTCCGTCGTGTTACGGGGTCTGGATGCTCTCTGGATCGCTTCCGTCTTGGATGCAGTAGGGCTGATCCCGTCTGCTGCTACCCTCATCCCCAGGAATTCTACCTCTGGAGCTAGGAAGACGCACTTCGCCTTTTTCAGTCGCAGACCTACCCGGTCCAGTCTGCATAGCACCTCCTCCAGGTTGTGGAGGTGTTCTTCAGTATCGTAACCCGTAATGAGGATGTCGTCCTGAAAAACCACCGTCCCTGGAATCGACTTGAGGAGGCTTTCCATATTTTGTTGGAAGATCGCGGCGGCCGAGCGAATCCCGAACAGACATCTGTTGTACTCAAACAACCCCTTGTGTGTCGTGATGGTGGTCAGCTTCTTCGACTCATTCGCCAGCTCCTGGGTCATGTAAGCTGAGGTCAGGTCCAATTTTGAAAAAAGTTTGCCACCGGATAGCGTCGCAAAGAGGTCCTCCGCTCTCGGGAGCGGGTACTGGTCTTGGAGTGACACCCAATTGATGGTGGCCTTGTAATCGCCACATATCATGACCGACCCATCCGCCTTGAGCACCGGCACAATCGGGCTCGCCCAGTCACTGAATTCGATTGGCGAGATGATGCCTTCCAATTCGCCTTCTATCTTTTCCCGCATCACGTACGGCACCGCTCTGGCCTTGTGGTGTACTGGTCTGGTGTCCGGGTTTATGTGAATCACCACCTTGGCCCCCATGAAAGTGCCAATGCCGGGTTGAAATAATGAGTCAAAGTTATTATTATTATGAGTGACAACAGTCTGGGTTGGCTGGATGACAGGCAAAGACAAGGGCAATGGCAGAGTGGCGGTGGTGGGAGCAGGAATACTGTCATCCTGATAGAGGACAGCAGGTTCTTGCTCCACTGATCCACTGTCATTTCCCCGGGGTAGCATCCAGCATCTGTAGCAATCTACTGGAGCACAGATTGTGGCCTTCTGCGACACTGTGAAAACCCTGGTCGACGGTGGTAGACCCAGCCATGATGGCAGCAGTCAGAGCTTGCATGGCATCAAGCTGAGACTGCATGATAGCAGTTTGAGATTGGATGTCACCAAGCATAGATTACATTATAGCACTAAGACATTGTGCCGCTTCCACCGGTGCTGCAATGGAAGCTGCCAGATCGCCCATCACACGTGGTATCAGGTCTGTGTCGCCATGGTCTCTCTGGGAGTCTACATTCTTTGCAGACTGGAAATGATGGGCTCCATGGTGTGCGCAGAACCTTGTGCAATGCCGGAGGCGGACTCCTCCATGCTCCTTACCATTGCCGAGAGGTTCTCGGGCACCGTTGCCATTGCACCTATCATCTGTGTCTGCATGCCCATTACCCTTCTTCTAAAGGCCTCCCCATTGAGGTCCTCATGTGTCCTGTGTAGCAGAACTTGTGCGCGAACGCACTCTCCAGGGAGCTGTCCCCAGAGCTACCTTTTCTCCTGGCCTTCCTGCAGCCCACTTGTCCCCTGTGCCTCACCCTCTGTAGATCCCACTACTATACTAGCCTCTAAAGAACGTGTAGTGGCAGTATCTGAGCTGATGCCTGCGCATGAGACAAGCAATGATATGGTGTGTTCTTCCTCCTCCTCTTCTCCCGCCTCACTCTCTACCGTACCCTCAGGGACAGGCTGTTCGGGTGCTTGCTCATTATCTGAAAGCATAAAGACACAAAAGTCGAGTTAAGTTGAGGAGAGTGGGGCAGAAAGGGAGAAATGCATGCATACAGCATGATTAGCTGGAAAGTGCAAAACGCTTGTGGTGTTTGGGGGAAGTGAGAAGGAGTAGGGATGAGCATACCATTGTTTTCCCCAAGTAGGTCAACGTTGCTGGTGGCCACGGTGCCCACCACCTGGTGCCCAATAATCTCCAGTGCAGACTGTGGTTGGGTGTCGGCTTGTACCCCACCTGTGTGCTCATGCAACCTCCTGCTGTGAGCCACCTAGGGCTGTAATAGACAGGAAAATGTGTGAGTTAGTGTGGAGCAATATGTTTGGGTGATGTGCTTGCCATAGTTGAATAGCTGTCATTGTGTGCAAGATATGAGATGTGGGTGTGATTGTGGGTAGGTAGAGATTGTTGGTGGGTGAGTGCTGGGGATGTGCTGCTTATGCAGTGTGTGAAGACAATGGTTCAGATGGTGGTTGTAGCAGTTGTTGAAACATTCACTCACCCTGACCACCCTAGTGAGGTCATTAAATATCTTCCAGCACTGTGCTGCCCGAGACGTGCTGCACTACCTCCCTCCACATGGTGCTGAAGACTTGCGGCGAGGGCCTCTTGCCACTTGTCGGGTAGAGCAACGCCCTCCATCTCTCCACAGCAAACACTAACGCCTGATCGCAGAATCTGCGGGCTCTCTCCATGGGGCGTTGTCCAGCTTTTGCTTGCTGAGACAGCTGAACAGCCAGCATGCTGAGACTGAGGTTCTGCAGCATCAATGAAACTCCCTTTAAATACCTAAGAACATAAGAAATAGGAGCAGGAGTAGGCCATTTGGCCCCTCGAGCCTGCTCCGCCATTTAATAAGATTATGGCTAATCTGATCTTGGCCTCAACTCCACTTCCCTGCCCGCTCCCCATAACCCTCTACTCCCTTATCGTTCAAAAATATGTCTATCCCCACCTTAAACATATTCAATTACCCAGCCTCCACATCTCCGGGGTAGAGAATTCCAAAGATTCCGACCCTCAGAGAAGAAATTTCTCATTTCCATTTTAAATGGGTGACCCATTTTTCTGAAACTATGCCTCCTAGTTCTAGTTGCGCCCACGAGGTGAAACATCTTCTCTGCATCTACCCTGTCAAGCCCCCTCAGAATCTTATACATTTCAATAAGATCACCTCTCATTCTTCTAAAATCCAATGAGTATAGGCCCAACCCGCTCAACCTTTTTTCATAAGACAACCCCTTCATCTTAGGAATCAACCTAGTGAACCTTCTCTGAATTGCCTCCAATGTAAGTATATCTCACCTTAAATAAGGAGACCAAAAATGTACGCTGTACTCCAGGTGTGGTCTCACCAACACCCTGTACAGCTGTAGCAGGACTTCTCTGCTTCTATACTCCATCCCCCTTGCAATAAAGGCCAACATTCCATTTGCCTACTTAACTACTTGCTGTACCTGCATACTTTTTGTGTTTCATGTCCAAGGACCCCCAGATCCCTTTATACCGCAGCATTTCGTAAACTCTCCCCATTTAAATAATAATTATCTTTTTTATTTTTCCTGCCAAAGTAGATAACCTCACATCTTCCTATATTATATTCCATCTGCCAAATCTTTGCCCACTCACTTAGCCTATCTATATCCCTCTGCAGATTCTTTGCGTCCTCCTCACAACTTGCTTTCCCACCTATCTTTATATCATCAAATTTGGCTACATAACACTCAGTCCCTTTATCCAAGTCATTAATATAGATTGTAAATAGTTGAGGCCCCAGCACTGATCCCTGTGGCACCCCACTAGTTGCAATTTATCAACCTGAAAAAGAGCCATTTATCCCAACTTTCTATTTTCTGTTAGTTAGCCAATCCCCTATCCATGCCAATATATTACCCCCAGCACCTTGAGCTCTTATCTTGTGCAGTAACCTTTTATGCGGCACCTTATCGAATGTCTTCTGGAAATCTAAATACACAACATCTACTGGTTCCACTTTATCCACATTGCTAGTTACATTCTCAAAGAACTCCAGCAAATTTGTCAAACATGATTTCTCTTTCATAAAACCATGCTGATTCCGCTTGACTGCATTATGATGTTCTAAATGTCTTGCTACTGATTCCTTAATAATGGAGCATTTTCTCAATGACAGAGGTTAGGCTATCTGGTCTATAGTTTCCTGCTTTCTGTCTCCCTCCTTTCTTAAATAGCAACATTACATTTGCAGTGTTTCAATCTGCTGGGACCTCTCCAGAATCCAGGGAAGTTTGGAAGATTACAACCAATGTATCCACTATCTCTGCAGCCACTTATTTTAAGACCCTAGGATGCAGGCCATCAGGTCCAAAGGAATTGTCCATCTTTAGTCCCATTAGTTTGCCTAGTACTTTTCTCTTGTGATAGTGATTGTTTTAAGCTCCCCTCTCCCAATAGCCCCTTGATTATCTATTATTGAGATGCTTTTAGTGTTTTCTACCGTGAAGACCGTTACAAAATATTTGTTCAAGGTCTCTGCCATTTCCCTATTTCCCATTATTAATTCCCCAGTCTCATTCTCTAATAGACATAAAAACATATGAACATGAACAGGAGTAGACCATATGGTCCCTCGAGCCTGCTCCACCATTTAATATGATCATGGCTGATGCGATCATGGACTCAGCTCCGCTTCCCAGCTCGCTCCCCATAACCCTTTATTCCCTTATCGGTTAAGAAACTGTCGATCTCTGTCTTAAATTTATTCAATGTCCCAGCTTCCACAGCTCTCTGAGACAGCGAATTCCACAGATTTACAACCCTCTGAGAAGAAATTCCTCCTCACCTCAGTTTTAAATGAGCAGCCCCTTATTCTAAGATTATGCTCCCGTGTTCTAGTCTCCCCTATCAGTGGAAATATTGGGCCCAAGTTTCTGATATCCGCTAGAATGGCGCACCTCCAAGAGGCCCGCCTATTTTGTGGAATGAAAAGCACGCCAAAAACTTACCTCGCGATTCTCCGAGTGCAGCAGGCCTGTTCAGCAGTCAGCGCGATGCAGTACAACAGCAGTGGAGGAGGGGGGCGGAGCTACAGCCCTGGGCCAAAAAGAGGGCCGGCAGCTGCGCGTGTGCGCAGTGGAGTCTGTGCGCGTGCGCAGTAGTTCCTGGCCCCCAGATTCTGTGTGCGTGTGCTGCTGGCTGTGTGGAAGGGGCCCGAACCATGCAGCCCCTAGCCCTGGCCGAATGGGTTCCTGCAGAGCGCCAATTTCCAGCCTGCAGCACACAGCCCCTAACTCTGGCTGGGCTCCCGTGCTCCCGAACAGGTAGGTGAGGTAGGAACTTTTTATTTTTTATTTATTGATTTATTGATTTATTTATGATTTATTATTGTTGATGGTTCGTTATTTGTTAAAGTGAAGTGTTTAATGCTTTGGAAAATCCTCTAACTTCCATCTAACTTCCCTTCCCCCCCCCCCCTCGATCTCTGGCCACCTGCGCCTAATTCTAAAGTGTACGCAAGGTTTTTCTGAGCTCACAAAAGTCGACACTTGCTCCGTTCTAAGTTAGTTTGGAGTAACTTTTTGGTGCCTAAACTTGCAAAACAGGCAGTGGCTGGCAACACCCCCTTTTGAAAATAAAACTGAATTAAAACGAAACTAAATTAACTCACTAGAACTGGAGCAAACTAAATGCTGCGAATTGTGATTTCTAAGATACTCCAAACTAAACTAGTTGCTCAAAAAAAAAGGAGCAACTCCACCCAAAACTTGGGCCCGATCCTCTCTGCATCCACCTTGTCAAGCCCCCTCATCATCTTATAAGTTTTGACAAGATCACCTCTCATTCTTCTGAATTCCAATGAATAGAGGTCTAACCTACTCGACCTTTCCTCATAAGTCAACCCCCTCATCTCCGGAATCAACCTAGTGAACCTTCTCTGAACTGCCTCCAAAGCAAGAATATCCTTTCGTAAATATGGAAACCAAAACTGCATGCAGTATTCTAGGTATGGCCACACCAATACGCTGTATAACTGTAGCAAGACTTCCCTGCTTTTATACTCCATCCCCTTTGCAATAAAGGCCAAGACTCCATTGGCCTTCCTGATCACTTACTGCACCTGCATAATAACCTTTTGTGTTTCATGCACAAGTACCCCCAGGTCCCACTGTACTGCAGCACTTTGCAATTTTTCTCCATTTAAATAATAACTTGCTCTTTGATTTTGTAGTCTATGGAGAAAGAGTCAGACTGAACACTGTGAGCTCAAAGTAAAGTGTGACCTTAGTCTTTTATTGCAGGTCTCCAGAGTGTCTCTCCAGCCTATGAAGCCTCCTTAAATACCTGTGCTCCCAAGGGATTATGGGATCTCTTGGGACTCCAGGGGATGAGCCCTCTGGTGGCTGTACAGAGTAAATACAAGTCCACATATGTAACAGATTTTTTCTGCTAAAGTGCATAACCTCACACTTTCCAACATTATACTCCATCTGCCAAATGTTTGCCCACTCACTTAGCCTTCCTATGTCCTTTTGCAGGTTTTTTGTGTCCTCCTCACACATTGCTTTTCCTCCCATCTTTGTATCGTCAGCAAACTTGGCTACGTTACACTCGGTCCCTTCTTCCATGTTATTAATAGAGACCAATGTTTACTTTAGCTACTCTCTTCCTTTTTATATACCTGTAGAAGCTCTTACTGTCTGTTTTTATATTTCTTGCTAGTCGACTCTCATAAACTATCTTCTCTCTCTTTATCATTTTTTTAGTCGTCCTTTGCTGGTTTCTACAAATTTCCCAATCCTCTGGCCTTCCATTATTCTTCGCAACATTTTTTGCCTTTGTTTTCAATTTGATACCATCCTCCACTTCCTTAGTTCTCCATGAATGGTTCATCCTTCTCTTAGTCTTTCTTTCTCACTGGAATATATCTTTGCTGAGAGTTATGAAATATCCTCTTAAATGTTTGCCACTGCTCATCTAATTTATTTTCCCAGTCCACTTTAGTCAACTCTGCCTTCAAAACTTTGTAATTGCCTTTATTTACGTTCAGGACACTAGTTTGAGACCTAGCTTTCTCATCCTCAAACTGAATTTAAAATTCTACCATGCTCTGATCACTCTGATCACTCTTCCAAAGAGGATCCTTTATTATGACATCATTAATTAATCCAGACTCATTACACATTACCAGATCTAAAATAGTCTGCTCCCTGGTTGTTTCAGCAACGTATTGTTCTAAGAAACCATCCTGAACTCCATGAACTTTTCCTCAAGGCTACCTTTGCCAATTTGATTTGTCCAATCAATATGAAGATTAAAATCGTCCATGATTATTGCCGTACCTTTCTTACAAGCCTCCATTATTTCTTGATTTATACTCTGTCCTACAGTGTGGCTACTGTTAGAGGACCTATAGACTACTCCCACCAGTGACTTCTTTCCCTAATTATTGTTTATCTCCACCCAAACTGATTCTACATCTTGATCTTCTGAGCCATTATCATTTCTCACTACTGCACTGATCTCATCCATTATTAACAGAGCTATCCCACCTCCTTTTCCTTTCTGCCTATCTTTCCAAAATGGCAAATACCCCTAAATATTCAGTTCCCAGCCTTGGTCACCTTGCAACCACGTCTCTGTAATGGCTATCAGATCATACCCATTTATTTCTATTTGTGCCGTCAACTGATCTATCTTGTTATGAATGCTGTGTGCATTCAGATAAAGAGCTTTTAATTTTGTCTTTTTACCATTTGTTCCTACTCTGACCCCACTTTCTGATGCACTCTTATGTTTATACACTCTGTCCCTTCCTGTCACACTCTGGTTATCATTACCCTTATCGCTACCCTGCACTATTGCCTTCTCTTTTTCTTTGACTTTTTACATTTCCGCCCTCCGCAAGTTGGTTTAAAGCCCTATCTACAGCCCTAGTTATTCGATTCACCAGGATACTGGTCCCAGCCTGGTTCAAGTGAAGCACATCCTGATGGAACAGCTCCCTCTTATCCCAGTGCTAATGCTAATGCTCCACTAATGGAAACCCATTTCTCCCACACCACGTGGTCATCTCTCTGGTTTTATTTACCCTATGCACATTTGCTCATGGCTCAGATAATAATCCAGAGATTATTACCTTTGTGGTTCTGCTTTTTAAATTAGCCTCTAGCTGCTCATACTCCCTATATCGTTGGTACCTATGTGAACCATGACATCTGAATCTTTCCCCTCCCACTCCAAGTTCCTCTCCAGCCCAGAGGGGATGTCCTTAACCCTGGCACCGGGCAGGCAACATGGCCTATTAGACGCACGCTCTCGGCAGAGAACAGTATCTATCCCCTAACTATACTGTCCCCTACCACTAGCATGTTTTTTTTACTCCACCGACTTAAATGGCCCCCTGTACCTCGTGCTGTGGTCAGTTTGCTCATCCTCCCTGCAGTCCCTGCTCTCGTCCACAAAGGGAGTAAGAATCTCGTACCTGTTCGACAAGAGCATGAGCTGAGGCTCCTCCGTCACTACATCCTGGGTCCCCATACCTGCCTCAATAATAGTCACATCCTCCTGTCCATGACCACGGACCAAATTTGAATTACTTAACCTAAGGGGTGTATCTCTCTGCTGGAACACCCCTCCCTGATGTGTTGCAGTGTTTGAAGCTCATCAACTCTGAGCCGAAGTTCCTTGAGCCGCCAACACTTACTGCAGATGTGGCCGCCATGGATCACACTGGTGTCCACCTGCTCCCACATGCTGCAGCTGCAACACATCGCCTGCCCAGCCATCTCTAATGCATTTAATTTACTTAATTCAATTTTCAAGTTTTGAATGTTTAGTTTTTAATCCCAGCTCTTAATTTAAACCAAAGACCCCAAAAAAGAGAGAAATACTGACCAACCAATCACTTCCCTGCTTTCGTGTGACGTCACACTTTGATTTATTTTTTCTTTACTCCCTCACAGGTCCGTTGGTGCTGCTCTCTCGCGCTCTTTTTATAGTCCCGCTGGGTCGGCTCTTGCGCTCTTTTTGTAGTGATAAAGCCTATGGCAATTATGACTTGCAATTAGACTGCACCTGATATTGGTCCGCCCTTTGAGTGTAACGCCAATGAGTTTGGGGGTTAAGACTAGAATTAGGACTCCAATAGCTTTTTTGAGCAGTGAATTTTGCTTGCAATCTAAAGCACTAGGGCCTGGCACTAATTCTCCAACTTTTATAATGACACTGCCCATTCCTGGGCTACAATGAATGTTATGTATGTAAATCTGTAATTACCATGTCTAACCACCAGAGGGCTTATCCCCTGGAGTCCCAAGGGATCCCACAATCCCTTGAGAGCACCTGTATATAAGGAGGCCTCAGAGGCTGGAGAGACACTCTGAGATCTGTAATAAAGGACTACGATCACACTTACTTTGAGCTTGCAGTATCTAGTCTGACTCTTTATCCAAGACATAACAACTGGCGACGAGATACAGATAATGAACTCCAACGCAACAATGCAGAGGACTGTGGGCATCCTGGAGAAATTTTTGGAGGGAGATGATTGGGAAACCTTCGTGGAGCGACTTGACCAATACTTCGTGGCCAACGAGCGGGAAGGAGTAAACGAACGCTGCCAAACGAAGGGTGATCCTCCTCACCGTTTGCGGGGCATCAACGTATGGCCTCATGAAAAACCTGCTCGCTCGCTCCAGAAAACCCACAGAAAAGTCGGACGATGAGTTGTGCACACTGGTCTGGGAGCAGCTAAATCCGAAGGAAAGCGTTCTGATGGCGAGGTATCGGTTCTACACGTACAAGAGGTCTGAAGGCCAGGAAGTGGTGAGCTACGTCGCTGAGCTAAGGCGCCTTGCAGGACATTGCGAATTTGAAGGACACTTGGAGCATAAGTTCAGTGACTTCTTTTACTTGGCATTGGCCACGAAGTAATACTTCGCAAACGTTTGACTGTAGAGACCCAATCTTAAGTAAAGTCATAGCGATAGCCCAGGCGTTTATCTCCACCAGTGACAATACCAAACAAATTTCCCAGCACACTAGTGCTGCTGCAAGTACTGTGACAGACATATGTTGTTTCTGAATCAAAATGTACATGGTAAGACTTACACGCCAGTAGCTACACGTCCGCAGATGACTCAGTGTTCGCCATCAAGGGTGGCGAATACAAGGTAATTAACACCTTGTTGGTGCTGCGGGGTGATCATCGATTCCATTCATGCCGCTTCAAAGGAAATGTTTGCAAAGGCTGTGGGACAATGGGACACCTCCAACGTATGTGCAGGCGAGCTGCAAATCCTGCTAATCCTGCAAACCACCATGTTGCAGAGGAGAACAGATCCACGGTGGATCATGATGAACCAGAGCCTCACCAAGGAGGCAGAGGTATATGGGGTACACACATTTACCACAAAGTGTCTCCCGATAATGCTGAAAGTTGAATTAAATGGACTCCCAGTGTCCATGGAGCTGGACACAGGCGCAAGCCAGTCCATAATGAGTAAAAAGACTTTTGATAAGTTGTGGTACAACAAGGCTTCAAGGCCAGTCCTGACTCCCATTCATACCAAACTGAGAACATACATAAAGGAACTGATTCCCATAATGGGCAGTGCTACCATAAAGATCTCCTACGATGGAGCAATGCACGATTTACCACTCTGGGTGGTATCGGACGATGGCCCCACGCTGTTCGGCAAGAGCTGGCTGGGAAAGATACGCTGGAACTGGGACGACGTCCGAGCGCTTTCGTCCATCGACGACACCTCATATGCCCAGGTCCTAAGCAAATTCCCCTCGCTGTTCGAACCAGGCATCGGGAAGTTCCAAGGAGCAAAAGTGCAGATCCATTTGATTCCGGGGGCGCGACCCATTCATCACAAGATGAGAGCGGTACCTTACATGATAAGAGAGAGGGTGGAGATCGAGGTGGACAGGCTGCAACGAGAGGGCATCATTTCAGTAATCGAATTCAATGAGTGGGCCAGTCTGATTGCTCCAGTCTTCAAGGAGTTGGCACCGTCAGAATCTGTGGTGATTACAAAGTAACTATCAATCGTTTCTCGTTGCAGGATCAATACCCGCTACCAAAGGCAGACGACCCATTTGCGATGCTGGCGGGAGGGAAAACATTCACGAAGCTGGACTTGACCTCGGCCTACATGACGCAAGAGCTGGAGGAATCTTCGAAAGGACTCACCTGCATCAACACGCACAAAGGTCTTTTCATCTACAACAGATGCCTGTTTGGGATTCGATCGGCTGCGGCGATATTTCAGAGGAACATGGAAAGCTTGCTGAAGTCGGTCCCGTGCACTGTGGTCTTCCAGGATGACATCTTGGATTCAGGTCGGGACACCGTGGAGCACCTGCAGAACCTGTAGGAGGTTCTTAGTCGGCTTAATCGTGTGGGGCTCAGGCTAAAATGCTCGAAGTGCATTTTCCTGGCACCTGAAGTGGGGTTCCTGGGGAGAAGAATCACAGCGGATGGCATCAGGCCCACCGATTCGAAGACGGAAGCAATCAAGAACGCACCGAGACCACAGAACGTGACGGAGCTGCGATCATTTCTAGCACTCCTGAACTATTTTGGTAACTTCTTACCGGACCTTAGCATATTGTTAGAATCCCTGCACTCTTTACTGCGTAAGGGAGATGAATGGGTATGGGGTAAAAGCCAAGAAAATGACTTTGAGAAAGCTAGCAAGCTGTTATGTTCAAACAAATTGCTTGTGTTGTACGATCGACATAAACGTTTGGTACTAGCATGTGATGCATTGTCGTACGGGGTTGTGTGTGTATTGCAACAAGCTAATGAATTTGGAAAATTGCAACCGGTTGCTTATGCATCCAGAAGTCTGTCTAAGGCCGAGAGGGCCTACAGTATGAGCGAAAAAGAAGCATTAGCGTGTGTTTACGGGATAAAGAAAATGCATCAATATCTGTTGCGACTCAAATTTGAATTGGAAACCGACCACAAGCCGCTTATATCCCTCTTTTCTGAAAAGAAGGGGTAAATACGAATGCATCGGCCCACATCCAGAGATGGGCGCTCACGTTGTTTGCATACAACTATGCCATCCGCCACAGGCCAGGCACAGAAAACTGTGCCGATGCTCTCAGTAGGCTACCATTGCCCACCACCGGGGTGGAGATGGCACAGCCCACAGATTTAGTTATGGTAATGGAAGCATTCGAGAGTGAGCAATCACCTGTTACCGCCCGACATATTAGAACCTGGATGAGCCAGCGCCCCTTACTGTCCTTAGTAAAAAACTATGTGCTCCACGGGAGTTGGTCTAGTGTCAGGTTAGAGATGCAGAAAGAAATAAAGCCATACCAGCGGCGCAAAGTTGAAATGTCCATACAGGCAGACTGCCTCCTACGGGGTAATCGGTTAGTTGTGCCAAGAAAGGGCAGGTACACTTTCATTAATGATCTCACAGTACCCACCCAGGCATTGTAATGATGAAAGCGATAGCCAGATCCCATGTGTGATGGCCCGGTATCGATGCAGACTTGTGTGCATCGATGTAATACCAGTTCCCAGTTAAGCAATGCACCCAGGGAGGCGCCACTAAGTTTATGGTCTTGGCCCTCCAAACCGTGGTCCAGGATTCATATCGACTATGCAGGCCCATTCTTGGGAAAAATGTTTTTAGTGGTTGTAGATGTCTATTCCAAATGGATTGAATGTGTGATAATGGCGGCAAATACGTCCGTTGCCACCATTGAAAGCCTACAGGCCATGTTTGCCACGCACGGCCTGCCTGATGGCCTTGTAAGTGATAATGGGCCGTGCTTTACCAGTGCCAAATTCAAGGAATTCATGACCTGCAATGGGGCCAAACATGTCACGTCTGCCCCGTTTAAGCCAGCATCCAATGGTCAGGCAGAACGAGCAGTTCAAACAATCAAGCAGAGCTTGAAAAGGGTAACTGAAGGCTCACTGCAGACTCGCTTATCCCGAGTCCTGCTTTGTTACCACACAAGACCCCACTCGCTCACCGGGGCCCCTCCTGCTGAACTGCTCATGAAAAGGGTACTTAACACAAGGCTCTCGTTAGTCCACCCTGATCTATACGAACAGGTAGAGAGCAGGCGGCTTTACCCCATACCCATGATTGCGCAAATGTGTCACGCGAAATTGAAGTAAATGATCCTGTATTTGTGTTGAACAATGGACAAGGTCCCAAGTGGATTGCTGGCATTATTTTGGCCAAAGATGGGAGTAGGGTGTTTGTGGTCAAACTCGCAAATGGACTGACCTGCAGAAAACACTGGGACCAAACCAAACTCAGGTTTACGGACTATCCAGAACAACCCACAATAGACTCTGCCTTTTTTGACCCTCCAACAAACACACAAGTGACAACCGACCCAGCAGTTGACCACGAAGCAGAACCCATCACCTGCAGCAGCCCAGCAAGACTCACCACCCCCAGCAGCCCAACAAGGCCAAGTGCGCAACAGCCCAGCGAAAACCCAACAAACGACTCACCAACACCAGCATTGGCACCAAGACGATCAACCAGGGAAAGGAAGGCCCCAGATCGACGCACATTGTAAATAGTTACACTATTGACTTTTATGGGGGGGTGGGGGGGGGAGTGTTGTTATGTATGTAAGCCAATAATTACCATGTCTAACCACCAGAGGGCGTATCCCCTGGAGTCCCAAGGGATCCCACAATCCCTTGGGAGCACCTGTATATAAGGAGGTCTCACAGGCTGGAGAGGCACTCTGAGATCTGTAGTAAAGGACTACGGTCACACTTTAAGCTTGCAGTATCTAGTCTGACTCTTTATCTAAGACATAACAATGAATGTCTAGCCCCCAATGTCATAAGGACTTAATGTCAGAAAGACCCAGGGGTCAAAATTCGGTTGCCACTGCCAGTTGCTACCACTTGGGAGAGGCGCCATTGGGGCGTAAACGGCTGGGTGGCAGTATTAGGTGGGGTGTGCCTGAGGGGAAATTCAATTCTGCTTTTTCAGGACGTAATGATTTGCCGCATCGCTGACTACCGCCATGGAAATCCTGACGTCAGTACACGTACAACGCCTCCTTGGCGCGGTCTCGCCAAATTCACTTTTGCCTAATCCCCACCTTAATTGAATCTAGGTGGCAGCACTATGTCTGTAGCACAGTTACAAATGATAATTGCCGCCTCACTTGCCGCCACTTATCGTCTCCAGAGTAGCATGCAATGCCTGATTTAACGCTACAGTCCCCTTTTGAGGCGGCAAAACTGAATTTCGCGGTTAGTGGTGGCAACTGCCGCCTGGCGGTAGTATCTCCATTCAGACGGTGACACCGCCTCAAAAACGGCAAGACCGAATTTCAACCCCTCAATGCCAGAATGACCCAGTCCAAGAAATTGGCCTCCTTTGTGGCTCCTGTTATCGCCTCCGGGGGGTGATAATGGGGAGCTAACAACCGAGTGCAGTGAAAGAAACAACTTCCGCTAAATTAGTCAAGAGGTTTGAGGCGGCGGTAACAACTTGCACCACAATCTCCTGCGCTCGCAGATCGTGAAGTAATTGTCCTGCGCATTGCCCCGGTAGCGCCCCAAACCCATACTTCAGTTCCGCCACCTACAACATTGCCGGGTAACAACATTGCCAGCTGCAGGTAGCGTTGCTCGAGAGGCCGGGCACTTCGGGCACGCAAGTTAAAGGGGATGTTGGTGTGGTAAGTTAAAAAATTGTGCAAATGCATAATGTCAATTTTTTGGTCGTTTCTCTGGCCGCCAGCTATTTCTTCCCAATGCAGAGTCTGCAGCAACAGCCCTTCCCTTTAAGCGAAGAAGCCTCAGATCCTGGCAGTGCTGCGTGGGGCATTGTGCAGCACTGCATCACCACCGCCCCTCTAGCGTGGTTTAGCGTTCCAGCGGAAGTGGTAGCACTTCAGTTGGTGCTCCTCTTCCTTCTTGGAGCGCTAACACCGAATTTAGAGAAAGCTGAGAATCATTAGTGAATTCCTTCCTCCCAGTGTCAGACAGACCCAATATCAGACAGACCCAATGTCAGACAGACCCAGTGTCAAACAGACCCGGTATCAGACAGACTTTGGGATAGAAATTGCGTCGTGCCCCTTTTGGGGCGATTACTTTTCAGGGTGCACAAAAGCCGGGCGATAAAGACTTGCTGCTGCCAGGAACTTCCGCTTTAGTGCTCCAAGAGGGAAGTTGAGCGCTGCATCAAGCGCTATCACTTCCCTTAGAGCACCGAAGTGATTGACAGGGACGGTATCGGCAGAGCGCTGAGCAATGTTCGGGACAGCGCTGCCCTCTTTATAAACTCTTTCCCTCGCTTAAAGGAAAGGGCCAATGATAGGTTCAATCAATATTTATGCTGTCTCTGTTGGACCACAGCATCTGCAGCCCCAAGCACGCTAAGCGAGTGCAGGGCTGAGCAATTGCCGAGGCAAAAGCAATCAGGGGGCACCAGATTGGGGAAATAAATAAGTTTTGCCTTACCTGACCACCACTGCCTTTAAATTTCACTCCTCAAGCGACCAGCTGAGGTGCCAACAACTCCTGCAGCTGCCGTTGTTGACGCCCAGTGATGCTGCAGGAGGCAGGAGCGAATATTACATCCGGGTGGTAATGGGGCGCTGCGCACCGGATGGTGTCACGATCTAGAGGGCGCAAAAGAGTGATGCGGTAAGTGTTAGCGCCGGCACAAAACCACCAAGAAAGTTTGCGGGCGTCAGTGATTTTGCCACGCCGGGTCAGTAACCCCTTAGCTCCCTGTTACTGCCCCCCACAGGTGCTAATGGTTGGCGCAAGCCAAGTCAATTTCTCCCTCTTAATGTCAGACTGACCCGGGGGCGAAATTGCCCTTCGCCACGATTGGGGGTGGTAACTTTCTGCTCCCAGCACAGAAGTCCCGCCTGCGCAATGGAAATGCCCTTCCCGCCCCCGAAAGGAAGCGAAAAGCAATCTCTCACGCTCCACTTCCTTTGAAGGCAGTAACCGCGGCACTACTGGGGTGCTAAAGGAAGTGATTCAACTTTTCCCTTTGATTAAAGAGAAAAACCTGGATATTCCTGAGTTAGGTGGTCAGGAAGAAATTATGAGAGTTCAGCGAAATCTACGCCGCACATGGGTCTCAGCATGACGATGAGTGGTTGTCCACTGAGCATAACCCTCTACAAATTCACTCAGACCCTGATAGGCAGGAGAATAGCTCTCTGCTCAACTTTGTGATGTGGGATGTTAATCTGAGCTGCACATCGCTCAAAGTGATGACAAAAGTCAGTCTTCGCTCCTGTGTGGGAGCAGATAGTTTATCCAACCAGCGATGACAGTCAGCGATAGCACTCCACTTTACACCCTCCCAATATGGATGATCCAAAGTGTTTGTCAGCAACGCTTTTGTTTCTAATGAAAAGTTTGCAAAGATTGGCATTGGCATCACACATCCATGTTTAGAGTCCTTTTGAAAAAAAAAATTTTTTGTTCAAGTCCTATCTCTGTAATCTCCTCCAGTCCTCCAACCCTTTGAGACCTCTGCTCTCCTACAATTCTGGCCTCTTGTGCATCCCCGATTTTCATCGCTCCACCATAGGTGGCCATGCCTTCAGCTGCCTAGGCCCTAAGCTCTGAACTTCTTAAGCCTCTCCACCTCTCTACCTCTCTCTCTTCCTTTAAGGTATTCCTTAAAACTCTTGGACCAAGCTTTTGCTTACCTGTCCTAATAGCTCCTTACGTGGCTTGGTGCCAAATGTTGTCTGATAACGCTCCCTTGTAGCACCCTGGGGCATTTTACTACTACAACAACAGCAACAACTTGTATTTATATAGCACCTTTAACATAGTGAAACATCCCAAGGCGCTTCACAGGAGTATTATGAGACAAAAAAATTGACACAGAGCCATATAAGGACAAATTAAGGCAGGTGACCAAAAGCTCGGTCAAAGAGGTAGGTTTTAAGGAGCGTCTTGAAGGAGGAAAGAGAGGTAGAGAGGTGGAGAGGTTTAGGCAAGGAATTCCAGAGCTGAGGGCCTAGGCAATATAAGGCACCAATGGTTGAGCGATTATAATCAGGGATCTCAAGAGGGCAGAATTTGAGGAGCGCAGATATCTCGGGGGCGGGGGGGGGGGGGGGGAGTTGTGGGGCTGGAGGAGATTACAGAGATAGGGAGGGGCGAGGCCATGGAGGGATTTGAAAATAAGGATGAGAATTTTGAAATCGAGGCGTTACTTAACCAGGAGCCAATGTAGGTTAGCTAGCACAGGAATGATGGGTGAATGGGATTTGGTAGGAGTTAAGACACGGGCAGCCGAGTTTTGGATCACCTCTAGTTTACGGAGGGTAGAATGTGAGAGGCCAGCCAGGAGTGCGTTGGACTAGTCAAGTCTAGAGGTAACAAAGACATGCATGGGGGCTTCAGCAGTGGATGAGCTGAGGCAAGGGCAAAGACGGGCGATGTTATGGAGGTGGAAATAGGCGGTCTTAGTTATGCTGCGGATATGTGCCCGAAGGCTCATTTTAGGGTCAAATATGACACCAAGGTTGCGAACAGTCTGGTTCAGCCTCAGACAGGAGTTGGGGAGATGGATGGTCTGTGGTTAAGGAACGGAGTTTGTGGCGGGGACCAAAAACAATGGCTTCGGTCTTCCCAATATTTAACTGGAGAAAATTTCTGCTCATCCAGAACTGGATGTCGGACAAGCAGCCTGACAATTTAGAGACCGAGGAGGGGGTCAAGGGAAATGGTAGTATGGTAGAGCTGGGTACATGTGGAAACTGACGCTGTGCTTTCGGATGATGTCGCCAAGGGAAAACATATAGATGAGAAATAGGAGGGGGCCAAGGATAGATTTTTGGGGACACCAGAGGTAACAATGCGGGGGCAGGAAGAGAAACCATTGCAGGTGACTCTCCGGCAAGAGTAGATAGATAAGAATGGAACCAGGCGCGTGCAGTCCCACCCAGCTGGACGACAGTGGAGATGGAGAAGGAAAGAGCGGTCAACCGTATCAAAGGCTGCATTTTTTACTTTGCTGAGAGCCGTTTCGGTACTGTGGCAGGGGCGGAAGCCAGATTGGAGGGATTCAAACATGGAATTGCGGGAAAGATTGGCATGGATTTGGGAGGTGACAACACATTCCGGGACTTTGGAGAGGGAAGCGAGGTTGGAGATGGGGTGGTAGTTTGCAAGGACGGAAGGTTCGAGGATCAGTTTTTTGAGGAGAGGGATGATGACGGAAGATTTGAGGGAGGGGGGAACAGTACCTGAGGAGAGAGAACTGTTAACAATGTCGGCTAACATGGGAGCCAGAAAAGGAAGTTGGATGGTTAGCAATTTAGTGGGAATAGGGTGACGGGAGCAGGAAGTGGGTCTCATAGACAGGATGAGCTCAGAAACGTCATGAGGGGAGATCAGAGAGAATCTGGAGAAAGATGTCAGGTCAGGACTAGGACAGGGGGGGATCTTTAGAGGAAGTTTGGCCCGGAGGGCTAGGGGAAGGATGGGAAGAGGCAGAGGCGGCTGAACAAATGGTCTCAATCTTAGAGACAAGGAAGTCCATGAGCTCCTCACACTTATTGTTGGAGGTGAGGGTGGAGACTGGGGAGAGGGGTTTAAGAAGGCAGTTAGCAGTGGAGAATAGAAGCCGGGGTTTATCTTTACATTCCAGAATGATTCTGGAATAGTGAACAACTTTGGCAGACAAGAGCAGGGGCTAGACGTTCCATTATTTTTGCATGCATACCACCACTTAATGTCCATTTTAACGTTGAAATGAGGTATAACGCCCATATAGCCACAAAATGGAAACTAAGGCCATTTCTCGGTCACGTATCGCCGAGCGTTACTTTCAGCATGAAGCTAACCGTGATAAAAATAATACCGCCCGCCCACTTTTATGGGGCGGAAAGATTAGAAAGGGCGAAACCAACGGCCATAATATCGCCCAGTGTTACTTTCGGCATGTAATTAACGCTGAGATTTAATAATACCGCCCGTCCACTTTTTTTTGTCGTAAAGATCACATTTGCCGAAACTAACGCCCAGAAAATCGCCGAGCGTTACTTTCGACACCTCCCACACATCTCGCCGACAATATTGCTCGCCAAAAAAAATGCTGTGAAAAAGTTGCTCTCACCTGAACTAATCACAGCAGAATGGACGCCATTTTCTAAATCACAGGTTGCTTCATTTAAAAGGCTGCTTCAACTTCGGGGAAGTTTGGATGAACTCTGGAGTTCTTTTAAGGTGATGTGAACATCTGAATGAACATCTTATCGTACTGTGGACGATTACAATTTACTTTAGGTGTCTTAGTGGGGACATTTATTGTTTGTGAACATCAGGTGTAATACCGATAGTTATTGGAATGGGGCCTGTCATTTCACAGCCTGTCTTGATGAGTACTCACATGCTGCAGATTCGAGATGGCAGAAGGTATATTCGACAGCATTATGTGCCCAATCTGAGGCATGCCAGACTGCTAAGGAGGACGAAACCTTACACCCCCCGCACTTACAGGGAGTTACCTTAACTTGTCCGATAACACCTACCTTAGGAGACTGCGCTTCCACAAAGAGGTTATCAATGAGATATGCCAGCTCATCAGGGGATATTATTGGTCGGATATGAGTGGGTGTGGCATCAATTGAATTTACATCACGCAATGGTGTATACTTTACTCACGTGGCATCACATCAGGCTCTGCTGCTGCTTGCGTGGCCGACCGGGGGCGGGTCCCCACTAGTGCCAGCACCCACTCCTCGATATCGGTGAGGTCGATGATGACTGGTGGCCCCCCACCCATTCACCTCTACTCAGCCCTATTCTTCGAAAGCATCTTCTGTAACAGGTAACACCAACACGACATGGCATGAGATGATTGCATGAGATCATTGCTAGGTACTGTCACAGAGACTGATACAACATATAACCGACAGATGTAAAAATGATTATTATGATAATTATCATTCTTTACCTAAAGACGTACACTATAAATGTAGGCTTTGAGTAAAACATTCCCGGTATAAGTGCAAGGCATCACATCTGATTTTAATCACTCATTACACTTACAATTCAAATTATATAAATATATAAGTACATGTAAATAAATGTAATACTTACTCTGGCGGATCCAACAAGGTCGTTCCAGCACTTGCGGCACTGGTTGCCCTCGCGCACCTTGTTGGTTGTCGACGAGACCACCTCGGCTATGTCGGCCCATATCTTCTGATAGGCCTTTGGGGTGGGCTTCCCACGCCTTCCCTGGGTCAATTGACCCCAGCATGACTTGACCTCCTGCATGAGGGAGGCATTTGCCTCATCGGAGAACCTCCTCGCTCTTTTTTGACCTCCCAATTGTTCCTCTCCCACCTCACTGCTTTCGCCAGCATCAGTCTCCACAGCGAGCTGTGTCGCCTTCTCCATCACTTCTATTTTAAATATTATTTTTTTGACAAAAAATTGGTGCCAACTTTGTTCTTTGTGCTCAGTTGGCTTTTTGCTGCTGGTGAATCTCCCTCCTGCCTCCCACAACAGCCAAACACCCATACAACACACCCACACACGCTTTCAGTTCCTCTCTGCTCCCTCTCTCTCTTCTGCGCATGTAATGATGACTCCTAACCTCCTGAAATGCGGGAAACGAGCATTGCCATGCCGTTGCTATGGACGCCGACACTTTACGGTAGAAGGTAAAAAAAATGTAATGCTAACGCCCATTTCAGATCGCTTACGGTATCGCCCATTTTAAGAAATGGAAAGTTAGGGTTTTGAAAATGGGCGATAATCCGTGTCTCAAAACCCATATTTACCACCCACGCTGGAAATAACACCAATTTTTGGGTGATCTGCACAAAAGTGGAAAGTCTAGCCCCAGGACACTATATAAATGCAAGTTGTTGTTGTTTTTAAAGGGTTTCTTGAGGAAGTGCGTTGGCAAATTCTTTCTTGTTCACAGAGCAACCGAATGTCATTTCCATCATGATAATGAGATGGAATCTGTTGCAACTAAAACATGTCCTTGACATTCTTCTATTCAATGTTGGTCAGATTACAACAAGATGTCTTTTTCTGTGTGGGGAGTGATTAGTAACATTTGAAATTCTAATGAGCTCACAGCAGGTGTGAGCACCCTGAATTGATTAATCACCGAATACAAAACCTTTCTGAACATTGCTTTGAGTAATTATCTCGGCCATGGCTCAGTGGTAGCACTCTGTGACTCTGAGGCAGGAGGTTCTGTGTTCCAAGTCCCACTACAGAAACGTGAGCATATAATCCACGCTGACACTCCAGCGGAGTACTAAGGGAGTGCTGCACCGTCAGAGGTGCTGCTTTCAGATGAGATGTTGAGCCAAGGCCCTGTCTGCCCTCTCAGGTAGACATAAAAGATCCCATGGTACTATTTGAAGAAGAGCAGGGGACTTCTCCCCTGTGTCCTGGATAATATTTATCCCTCAACCAACATTACCAATACAGATTATCTGGTCATAAATTGGTGTTTGTGGGAACGTGTGCGCAAATTGGCTGCTGTGTTTCCTACTATACAATTAATTATCATCATAGGCTGTCCCTCGAAATCGAGGAAGACTTGCTTCCACTCTAAAAGTGAGTTCTCAGGTGAATTACAGTCTCTGTCACAGGTGGGGCAGACAGCGGTTGAAAGAAAGGGTGGGTGGGAAGACTGGTTTGCTGCACACTCCTTCCACTGTCTGCGCTTGTTTTCTGCATGCTCTCGGCGACGAGACTCAAGATGCTCTTCCATTTTGGGTGGTCTTGGGCCAGGGATTCCCAGGTGCTGGTGGGGATGTTGCACTTTATCAAGGAGGTTTGAAGGTGTCCTTGAAACATTTCCTCTGCCCACCTGGGGCTCGCTTGTGCGGACGTTCCGAGTAGAGCGCTTGCTCTACAATTATCATCCGTACAGTTGATTGCAACAGTTGACCGAGCTACTATTCCTTGAGTATGTTGGTTGAGTTCTCTCAGTTGACTCTGCAACAAGCAAAGATTTCTTTTAGAAAATGACACTGAGCAATGTGTCAATTGGGGCAGTAATATCAGCTTCCAGCCTGGTGCAGAAACATAGAAGGGTTTGGGTGAGGTGATAGGGGAAGAAAGAGGTCCTATTATTGCTTGAACTCTCTGTGATGCAAGTAATTAGCAAGTTCGTGAAGCAAGCATGGTGACTTTGGACAAGTTACAAGACACGGCAACCTCTCATTAACTACAGTATTCACAATGAAAGTGCCAGGCATTGCCGCGGGACACGTGACATGCACTGAAAAAATCTATAAAGGGCAACCAGAGCTCATGATGTATCAAGATAGAGCTCCAACATAAGAAGGAACTCAACACAGTGCAGAGATGCCGGGAGTTTGACACGAGAGAAGATGAGCCCAGTACCAGTCTGTGCTAACCGCCTGCCAACCTCTCACCATGTCTGAGTTATTTATCTGGGTCATTCAGCACTCCAGGCGTGTGTAGGTGCTCTCCATCCAGCTTTACATTGAGTTTGTAAGTACCATTGTGTTAGGTTTGCAAAAGGGGCACAAATACGAACATACGAAAATCACGGACTGGAAAAGGTCATCAGTCCTACAAACTGCCTCATGCTGATCACACACTTCCTCCCCACCCCTACAGTCATTTCATTTCCTGAGAAAGGCAAATAAAAAGAGAAAAATATGCCCAGGGGCAATAAGGGAAAAATACACTGGAAAATTCCGCTCTGACCTCCTCAGGTGATCCAGGAGATCACGGGCCGAAATTCAACTCCCCTTCCGTATCACCTCCACTTCCTGTCCAATGGCCACCGCCAACGAAATTTAGCACGGGGATTTTTCTGGCGGTCCCCACTTCTGCCCCGCTGCTGCCGACCGTCCTAAGTGTGACATCAAAGGGTGCACCGTTGACATCCCACACCTCCATCGCACCTCCCACAAAATTTAGATGCAAAAATCATTATCCTGCCACGCAGTGCCCTCGACAGCTTTTTCTGTCGGTGCACCCTGTTTACACTCTGTGAACCATGGTAGCACAGCGGCCCTTCAAGGGATGAGCACACTGCCAAGGCCACCATGTTTGCTTTTGTTGGTCGACTGCCATGGACAATTATGTCCCCTGGTTCGGCCGGACCGCCAATAGACAGCCTGGCACCCCATCTTGGGTGCCAGACTGCTGGCCCAGCCAAAACCCTCTCTGGTGGACCAGTGGACCGAAATTTCAAAGTGCCGTCAGCTCTCACTTTTAAGTGAAGGGGAGAGTGCAGTGTTGCACATGCGTCACGATGTCATCTCTGATCCGCTGCTGATTGACAGTGGCGGAGATTCCGTATCGCCTCCACTTCCACCCCTCTAGAGTACTTACCGCCCCACTTCTGCCCCTCCCCCTTATGACCGACTTCTGGTCACAAAAACGCCAAAGAGCTCAATTTACCGAAAGAGGCGACGTCATCCGAAGCGGCAGAAAAAACACTTTAGGAGCGGAAGGTGTGACTCATTTCGGATGAAGGTAAATTTTGGTCCCCACATATTATGTACCAAGCCATTTATCTTCTATATGATGCCATCTCTGTGCCAGCCAAGAACTGGTCTTTAAGGTGTTCAGAGAGTCAGTGTCTAACACACCAGCCGGCAACTCTAAATATATATTCAAGCAGATTATGGAAGATTTATAACACTGCCTGAGTTATAATTTGTGAAGCGGGATGCTCTTCATGTAGGAATGTTTGGCAATCGGTGCCCATTGGGAGAGAGAGGCGAACGAGGAGACCCGCAAAGCAGTCCACCGCACTAAAGTAACGGAGCAGCAACACAATGGCACATTATAACGGAGCTAATGGCAGTACGGGCTTGATGCCCCCCTTGACTGTCTGGGCAGTGTTCCTGTCGGATTGACTCAATTCAATGGAATGAACATCGGGCAGGTGCTACAAATGGTGAGCGATTCGTTTGGCCAGAACCGGAAAATCAACCCCCATACGCTGGATACTCAAGAGTGAGTTACAGACTGAAATTAGGGGTCGAATTGTCCCAGCATCCATAACCTTTTGGGGGAGAGAGTTCCAGATTTCCACTACCCTTTTGTGTGAAGAAGTGCTTCCCGACATCACCCCTGAATGGTAAAGCACTGATTTTAAGCTGTGCCCCCTGGTTCTTGATTCCCCCACAAGAGAAATTAGTTTCTCTCTATTTACTCTATTGTATCCCTTTATCAGCGATCAGATCAGCCCTCAACCGTCTAAACTCAAGGGAATACAAGCCAAGTTTTTGCAACTTAACCACCATAATTTAATCCTTTAAGCTCAGGTATTCCAGTAAATCTCTGTTGTACCCTCTCCGAGACCAACCCCAAGCAGGAATGGAGTACTGAAGTTGCATGATCAGCCATGATCATATTGAATGGTGGTGCAGGCTCGAAGGGCCTAATGCCTACTCCTGCACCTATTTTCTATGTTTCTATTCTTCCTGAGGTGTGGTGCCCAAAACTCGATGCAATACTCTCACCAATGCTCTGTACTAATGAAGCACAACTCCTCCCCTTTGTATTCCAACCCTTTTGAGATAAAGGCCAACATTCCAATAGCATTTTTGATTACTTTGTGTAGCTGTGCACTAGTTTTGTGATTTGTTACCTTGACACCTAAATCCCTTTGCTCCTCCACAATTTCTAATCTCTCGCCATTAAGAAAATATTCTGATTTGTCTTTCTTGGATCCAAAGTAGATTACCTCTCACTTTCCCACATTGAACAGTTTTGCCCACTCACTTAATCTGTCTGAGGAAGAAATCATCACCGTGTGCACCACCCATTTTCACCCAGAGGGAAAATTCTGTAGCGCTCCTGAAGCCACCGCGAGCAATAATTAATGATGTGGTGGGGAATGTAAAAAAAAAATGGCCGACTTACCGGTCGCGGCCTTCTTCCTCCTCGATTGCAGGGTCTGTGTCGCGATCTTTCAGCCTGGCACTCCGCTTTGTGTGCCAGTCTGCTGCCAAGGCACCCTGCCTTCTGGTGGTCCAGGGACGGCCCCGTTTCCTGCCAGCAGAATCAGTAGCTTGGCCTACCTCTTTATTGAGGAGGGGCCCTGTCTACGCGGCAGCGTTACATGTCCCACTGCATAGCGCTGCGCCCTTCGTGGAGTCCATTCGCCCTGCTCACGTCCCACAGAGCAAGTGGAGCGTGACATCTTGCACTCCACTTGCTCTCGGGGGCGGTAAGCCAAATATAGGTCGCGGGGCGGGACTTCCCCACCTCATGCAGGAACTGTGCAATTTCAGCCCCTCTGTGTCTCTTACTAACATTCTGCTCCCAGTTACACAACTTACGGTGCCTCCTAACAATGTCAAGCTGCAGAGAAACCCAACCACCTGGTCTTACTGGAGCAAAGCACACAATCCCAAAGCACTCATCCTTTAATAAGGTTCTGTGTGAGCTGAAATGTTGACTGTTTTATTCTAACCACCAACACTGCGGAGTTGGCTCGGAGTCTGTTTTCTATAAATATTGCTATTGTTTACAACACACAAACAAACCCCTCTGGCAAGCGAGTCGTGATGAGCTAAATCATTAAATAGATAAATGAAAGCGTGAGCAGTACAGTGTCAAAGCAGAGCTGAAGCCCTGCTCTCAGCCGCACCAGGCTTTTTAAATTCATTTCCCTTTGCTCCCTCTCTTCTCCCGAGGGCACTGACACTTGCTTGGGCACAGTTCCACAGTTGACAGCTGCTCTCTGGTACCTCGCCCGAGCAGCCACTTGTGTGAGCCGAGACAGTATCGCAGGCCATTCAACCATTCAACTCTCAGCCACTATAATCACACCAGCAGGGATTAAAGGGTGCAAGATTATATTGCTCTTTATATTGTTTCTTAATTCAAATCCCCATTAAAAATATATAAGGGCAAAAGAATAAATCAAGCATCTTGTTGCCTGCAGTGCTGTGTGGAAATGTTTCCATTTGGAGAGAACTTGTTGTTTTCTAACTGCATAGGAAAAGTGCTTCTGGCCAAGTAGAAACCAATTGGGCAGAGGCTGGCATCAGTACTACACATCCCAGCCCCTGACTCCACATTGGAAAAGGAACACTCAGAAAATGTCCATAAGGTTCAATTCCATGTATCCATTACAATAAGTACAGGCACGGAGATTGCTGGAATAACAGCATTTGAAAAGGTCTGTTAACATTTTAGGGACCAATCTCAGATGTGGCAATATTGATCTGAGAGAGTGGTCTAAAAGAAAATGTTTAAGAGCAACCAAGACAAGAAGATCTATGAAATTGATAATCTAGAAAGAGATTTGCTTAGTTCATGGAAGGCTAGACATGAAGGTCTGGACTTGGTGAGCTCTAGACATGGAGGTCTGGTCATGATGAGGTCTAGACATGGAGGTCTGGGCATGGTGAGGTCTAGACATGGAGGTCTGGGCATGGTGAGGTCTAGACATGGAGGTCTGGGCATGGTGAGGTCTAGACATGAAGAACTGGGCATGGTGAGGTCTAGACATGGAGGTCTGGGCATGGTGAGGTCTAGACATGGAGGTCTGGGCATGGTGAGGTCTAGACATGGAGGTCTGGGCATGGTGAGGTCTAGACATGAAGAACTGGGCTTGGCAGGTCTAGACATGGAGGTCTGGGCATAGTGAGGTCTAGACATGAAGGTCTGGGCGCAGTGAGGAGCAGACAAACAATTGAGTGCAGTGAATATTAAACAAAGCACTGAATGTAGTGTAGATTAGACATCAAGAACTGAATACAGTAAAGAATACACATGAATGACTGGGATGCAATGAGGATTAGATGAACGGAATTTGGTGCAGTAAGGATTAAATGTGACAAAGTGGAGCATCTTTACCTTACATTGAGTAATTTTGAAAGAGATTCCTTTTCCAATAAATTAAGATAGCTTGCCCCTCTGCCCAAACACATTCAATAAATATGTGTTGGATGGAAACTTCATTAGAAGCTGAAGCCCTGTGTAAGATTGACCAAAGAGAGTTTTGGAGATCAGGAGCCGACAGAGTGGGAGCGACTCCGAGGAAATTCCTGACGTATGTTTGTAGCTAAAGGTGACTTAATTTTTAAAGAGACAGGATCTGACAGGGATAATCCCAGATGCTTCAGTTTTCCTAGAGTGGACCGCTGGTGCATTTTACTCCGAATCTGAATCGATATGAAGAATATCCCACTGACAATCATCGAAAGGCAAAAGAAATGAATGAGACAGTGAATGAGCTCAACCATAAGCTGGCAAAGCTGACAGAAAAGGTAAGATTTGAGGGAACAGACTCTTTCTCAATGAAGAAAAAATAGTCTTCATTGCACTAACATTCACCATTGAAAATATTGGTGGTGTTTCCATGATGACTTAATTAAAAAATGCACTTTTACATTACATAGAAACATAGAAAATAGGTGTAGGAGTAGGCCATCCTGCACCACCATTCAATAAGATCATGGCTGATCATTCCTTCAGTACCCCATTCCTGCTTTCTCTTCATACCCCTTGATCCCTTTAGCCGCAAGGGCCATATCTAACTCCCTTTTGAATATATCCAATGAACTTGCATCAACAACTCACTGCGGTAGGGAATTCCATAGGTTGACAACTCTCTGAGTGAAGACGTTCCTCCTCATCTCAGTCCTAAATGGCTTACCCCTTATCCTACGACTATGTCCCCTGGTTCTGGACTTCCCCAACATCGGGAACATTCTTCCTGCATCTAAGTTGTCCAGTCTCGTCAGAATTTTATATGTTTCTATGAGATCCCCTCTCATCCTTCCAAACTCCAGTGAATACAGGCCCAGTCGATCCAGTCTCTCCTCATATGTCAGTCCTGCCATCCCGGGAATCAGTCTGGTGAACCTTCGCAGCACTCCTTCAATAGCAAGAACGTCCTTCCTCAGATGAGGGGACCAAAACTGAACACAATATTCCAGGTGGGGCCTCACCAAGGCCCTGTACAACTGCAGTAAGACTTCCCTGCTCCTATACTCAAATTCTCTTGCTATGAAGGCCAACAGACCATTTGCCTTCTTCACCGCCTGCTGTACCTGCATGCCAACCTTCAGTGACTGATGAATCATGACACCCAGGTCTCGCTGCACTTCCCCTTTTCCTAATCTGCCGCCATTCAGATAATATTCTGCCTTCGTGTTTTTGCCCCCAAAGTGGATAATCTCACATTTATCCACATTATACTGCATCTGCCATGTATGTGCCCACTTGCCTAATCTGTCCAAAGCACTCTGCAACCTCTTAGCGTCCTCCTCACAGCTCACACCACCACCCAGTTTCGTGTCATCTGCAAACTTGGAAATATTACACTCAATTCCATCAGTCAGATCATTAATATATATTGTAAAGAGCTGGGGTCCCAGCACTGAGCCCTGCGGCACTTCATTAGTCACTGCCTGCCATTCTGAAAAGGACCCGTTAATCCCGACTCTCTGCCAACCAGTTCTCTATCCACATCAGTACATTACCCCCAATACCATGTGCTTTGATTTTGCACACCAATCTCTTGTGTGGGACCTTGTCAAAAGCTTTTTGAAAGTCCAAATACACCACATCCACTGGTTCTCCCCTGTCCACTTTACTAGTTACATCCTCAAAAAATTCCAGAAGATTTGTCAAGCATGATTTCCCCTTCATAAATCCATGCTGACTTGGACCAATCCTATCACTGCTTTCCAAATGTGCTGCTATTTCATCCTTAATGATTGATTCCAACATCTTCCCCACTACTGATGTCAGGCTAACTGGTCTATAATTACCCGTTTCTGCTCTCCCTCCTTTTTTAAAAAGTGGTGTTACATTAGCAATCCTCCAGTCCATAGGAACTGATCCAGAGCCGATAGACTGTTGGAAAATTATCACCAATGCATCCACTATTTCCAGGGACACTTCCTTAAGTACTCTGGGATGTAGACTATCAGGCCATGGGGATTTATCGGCCTTCAATCCCATCAATTTCCCTAACACAAGTTCCTGCCTAATAAGGATATCCTTCAATTCCTCCTTCTCACTAGACCTTCAGATCCCTAGTACATCGGGAAGGTTATTTGTGTCTTCCTTTGTGAAGACAGAACCAAAGTACTTGTTCAATTGGTCTGCCATTTCTTTGTTCCCCATTATAAATTCGCCCGAATCCGACTGGACCAACGTTTGTCTTCACTAATCTTTTTCTCTTCACATATCTATAGAAGCTTTTGCAGTCATTTTTTATGTTTCCGGCAAGCTTCCTCTCGTACTCTATTTTCTCCCTCTTAATTAAACCCTTTGTCCTCCTCTGCTGTATTCTAAACTTCTCCCAGTCCTCTGGCTTGCTACTTTTTCTGGCTAACTTGTATTTCTCTTTGTTGGATTTAACACTATCCTTAATTTCCCTTGTTAGCCACGGTTGAGCCACCTTCCCCGTTTTATTTTTACTCCACACAGGGATGTATAATTGTTGAAGTTCATCCATATGATCTTTAAAGGTTTGCCATCCACCGTCAACCCTTTAAGTATCATTTGCCAGTCTAATCTAGCCAATTCACGCCTCATACCATCAAAGTTACCTTTCCTTAAGTTCAGGATCTAGTTTCTGAATTAACTTTGTCACTCTCCATCTTAATAAAGAATTCTACCATATTATGGCCACTCTTCCCCAAGGGGCCTCGCACAACAAGATTGCTAATTAGTCCCTTCTCATTACACATCACCCAGTCTAGGATGGCCAGCTCTCTGGTTGGTGCCTCGACATATTGGTCTCGAAAACCATCCCAAATACACTCCAGGAAATCCTCCTCCATCGCATTGCTACCAGTTAGGTTAGCCCAATCAATATGTAGATTAAAGTCGCCCATGATTACTGCTGTACCTTTACTGCACACATCCCTTATTTCTTGTTTGATGCTGTCACCCACCTCACTACTACTATTTGGTGGCCTGTACACAACTCCCACTAGTGTTTTCTGCCCTTTGGTATTCCGTAGCTCCACCCATACCGATTCCACATCATCCAAGCTAATGTCCTTCCTTACAATTGCATTAATTTCCTCTTTAACCAGCAACACTACCCCACCTCCTTTTCCTTTCTGTCTATCCTTCCTAAATGCTGAGTACCCTTGGATGTTGAGTTCCCAGCCTTGGTCACCCTGGAGCCATGTCTCCATGATACCAATCACATCATACCCGTTAACTGCTATCTGCGCAGTTAATTCGTCCACCTCATTCCGAATACTCCTCGCATTGAGGCACAGAGCCTTCAAGCTTGTCTTTTTAACACACTTTGACCCTTTAGAATTCGGCTATAAAGTGGCCCTTTTTGTTTTTTGCCTTGAGTTTCTCTGCCTTCCACTTTTACTATTCTCCTTTCTATCTTTTGCTTCTGTCTCCATTTTATTCCCCTCTGTCTCCCTGCATAAGTTCCCATCCCCCTGCCATATTAGTTTAACTCCTCCCAAACAGCACTAGCAAACACTCCCTCTAGGACGTTGGTTCCGGTCCTGCCCAGGTGCAGACCGTCCGCTTTGTACTGGTCCCACCTCCCCCAGAACCGGTTCCAATGTCCCAGGAATTTGAATCCCTCCCTTCTGCACCACTGCTCAAGCCACGTATTCATCTGTGCTATCCTGTGATTCCTACTCTGACTAGCACGTGGCACTGGTAGCAATCCTGAGATTACTACTTTTGAGGTGCTACTTTTTAATTTAACTCCTAGCTCCTTAAATTCGTCTTGTAGGGCCTCATCCCGTTTTTTACCTATACCGTTGGTACCTATGTGCACCATGACAACTGGCTGTTCACCCTCCCTTTTCAGAATGTCCTGCACCCGCTCCGAGACATCCTTGACTCTTGCACCAGGGAGGCAACATACCATCCTGGAGTCTCGGTTGTGGCCGCAGAAACACCTATCTATTCCCCTTACAATCGAATCCCCTATCACTATCGCTCTCCCACTATTTTTTCTGCCCTCCTATGCAGCAGAGCCAGCCATGGTGCCATGAACCTGGCTGCTGCTCCCCTGATGAGTCATCCCCCTCAACAGTCCCCAAAGCGGTGTATCAGTTTTGCAGGGGGATGACCGCAGAGGACCCTTGCACTACCTTCCTTGCACTGCTCTTCCTGTTGGTCTTCCATTCCCTATCTGGTTGTGGACCCTTTACCTGCGGTAAGACCAACTCACTAAATGTGCTATTCACATCATTCTCAACATCGTGCATGCTCCAGAGTGAATCCATCCGCAGCTCCAGTTCCGCAACGCGCTTCGTCAGGAGCTGGAGGCGGATACACTTCCCGCTCATGTAATCGTCAGGGACATCGGAGGTGTCCCTGATTTCCCACATGGTACAGGAGGAGCATTACACAAGTCCGTGTTCTCCTGCCATGACTTAACCCCTAGATTAACTTAATTTGGCAACTACAATGCTAAAGGTTACTTACTGAACTAGAAAAGAAAAAGAAAAACTACTTAGCAATCACCAGCCAATCACTTACCCCCTTGTCTGTGACATCACCTTTCTATTCCTTTCTACTTTTTTGCCTTCTCACCCCGCTGCAGCTGCACAAGCACACCTTTTGTAGGCCTGGGACGCTGCCGCTCCGCCTCTCGACTCATGCTGGCCTTTTGTAGGCCTGGGACGCTGCCGCTCCGCCTCACGACCTCCCTTGTGGGACTGAGACTTATAGAAAAGGAATGTTTCGAGTTCAAGCTCTAGTTTCTATTTGAGCTAGCTGGGGCTGTTATAGTTAGTGTCTCTGATTTAGGGAGTGAAAGATTGGCAACAAATCTTCTACTGTACCTCTCCTAACAGCTGATTACAGAGAAGAGGCCTGGCTAATTGGCCATAAATCCGGCTCAGGAACAATAGTGTCTCTGCTTGGCTCAGTTGGTAGTACTCTTGCCTCTGAGTCAGAAGGTTGTAAAGTCCAGTCCCATTACTGGGCTGATATTCATTGCCATGCTAAAATGTGGCAGATATGCTGTTAAACTTGAGCTCTGTCTTCTTACTTTGACTGGATGTAAAAGACCCCAGAACACTATATAAAAAGAGAAGGGAGTTCCCTGGTGTCCTGGCCAACATTCCTCTATCAATCAATGTCACTGAAAAACAGATTAACTGATTATTTATCTCATTTATTGTTTTTCAAACCTTGCTGAGTGCAAATTGGTTGCTGTGTTCAGAAGCAATTCACTGCTCGTGAAGCACTTTGGGATGCCCTGAGGATGTGAAAGGTGCTATCTAAATGCAAGTTCTTTCTTTCAAATATTTTAACAGTATCTTGAAGTTTGGAATATAACAGTAACTGAGCAAAATGGGGCATCTGGAACAGGGGCAATGAGCTAATATTGAGGGTTGGTGTTTATTTTGTGAAATTGGGACACTGAGATCTGCCAAGTGTAGAACACAATGAGATGTACAGTCATTCCAATAAGCAAGTTAAACTGTTCACCATATGCTCAGCCGAGGGCTGCCAACTCTCTAGACTTGCACTGGAGTATCCAAGAATTAAAGGTTAATCTCCTCGACACTGCTGCAAACCACCCAGGAGCAAAATCATAGCGGCATTGAAAAAACTGTATTTTTTCACATTGTTTGAACACTTTTGTTTATTAGTTATAAAAATATTGAAAATGGGAAAAAGATTGTTTTGACTGACAGTCAAGAATCATCCAATCAGTTTTTCAATTGGCATGGATAGGCGGGGCACTGTGAAGATGAATGTGATGAGTGACCAACGGTGGGAATGTGGGAGCAGTATAGTTGAAAGCAGGTGGTGGTCTGATGAAACCTCCAGGAATACAGGCAATCGAAGTTGGCAACCCTAGCTCAGCCCCTAGGGCCCTGAAGCCACAGGATTCATAGAATTATAGAATGGTTATAGCACAGAAGTAGGTCATTCAGCCCATCAAGCCTGTGCCGGCTCTCTGCAACAGCACCTCAGCTAGTTCCACTCACCCGCCCTTTCCCCATAGCCCTGCAATATTTTTTTTCTTCAGGTGCTTATCCAACTCCCTTTTGTTGAGTCTGCCTCCACCACCCTTTCAGGCCATGCATTCCAGATACTAACCACTCCTGTGTAAAAAAGCTTTTTCTTATGTTGCCTTTGGTTCTTTTGCTAATCACCTTAAATCTGTGTCCTCTGGTTCTCGACCCTTCTGTCAATAGGAACAGTTTCTCTCTATCTATTCTGTCTAGATTCCTCATGATTTTGAATACCCCTATCAAATCTCCTCTCAATCTTCTCTGCTCAAAGGAGAACAACCCCAGCTTCTCCAGTCTATCCACGTAACTGAAGTCCTTCATTCCTGGAATCATTCTCGTAAATCTTTTCTGCACCTTCTCTGAGGGTTAACTGAGGATCAACCATCTGCTGATGGTAGAGGAATTTAAGGTGGAATTTTCACTCCCACCCACCTCTCAACTATACTCGCTAGGAGAAAAATACTACAGCAGGAGTTTCCGATGAATTGATTATTAGTGTCTGTGAAACAGGTGCAGTATGATGAATGTGATCTGTCTCACAACAGCCCTTCTGTTTCTAGTCACTGTTTCCTTTACACTCCTTTCCCAAGGGCACCAACTCATCCTAGGCTAATGTTGCATTCTGTTTGTAGTCAATTTTCCCTTTTTACGGCCCATCACCTTTCCCGAGGGCCCTCACTCATCCTAGGCTATGGTTCCACAGATTGTGAGGTCTCAGAAGCCTTTTCCATATAAACAATCATGATGTTTGAGCCTAAGGACTTTCAACATGTCATTCAATCATAGAAACATAGAAAATAGGTGCAGGAGTAGGCCATTTGGCCCTTCAAGCCTGCACCGCCATTCAATATGATCATGACTGATCATGCATTTCAATACCCCATTCCTGCTTTCTCTCCATTTCCCATGATCTCTTTAGCCATGAGAGCTACATCTAACCACCTTTTGAATATATCTAATGAACTGGCCCCAACAACTTTCTGTGGTAGAGAATTCCACATGCCCACAACTCTCTGAGTGAAGAAGTTTCTCCTCATCTCGGTCCTAAATGGCTGTTCTTGCTATTGAGGGAGTGCAGCGAAGGTTCACCAGACTGATAGCTGGGCTGTCATAGGAGAAGAGACTGGATCAACTGGGTCTTTATTCACTGGAGTTTAGAAGGATGAGAGGGGATCTCATAGAAACATATAAGATTCTGATGGGACTGGTCAGGTTAGATGCGAGAAGAATGTTCCCGATGTTGGGGAAGTCCAGAACCAGGGGACATAGTCTTAGGATAAGGGATAGGCCATTTAGGACTGAGATGAGGAGAAACTTCTTCACTCAGAGAGTTGTTAACCTGTGGAATTCCTTGTCGCAGAGAGTTGTTGATGCCAGTTCACTGGATATATTCAAGAGTGAGTTAGATATGGCTCTTACGGTTAAGGGGATCAAGGGGTATGGAAAGAAAGCAGGAAAGGGGTACTGAAGGAATGATCAGCCATGATCTTATTGCATGGCGGTGCAGCTCGAAGGGCCGAATGGCACCTATTTTTCTATGTTTCTATGTTTCTACCCGTTATCCTTAGACTGTGACACCTGGTTCTGGACTTCCCCAACATCCGGAACATTCTTCCTGCATCTAATCTGTCCAATCCCGTCAAAATTTTATATGTTTCTATGAGAACCCTCTCATTCTTCTAAATTCAGCTGAATACAAGCCTAGTCGACCCAGTCTTTTTTCATATGTCAGTCCTGTCATCCCAGGAATCAGTCTGGTGAACCTTCGCTGCACTCCCTCAATAGCAAGAATGTCTCAGATTAGGAGACCAAAACTGTACACAATATTCAAGATGTGGCATTACCAAGGCCCTGTACAACTATAGTAAGACTTCCCTGCTGCTATACTTGAATCCTCTCGCTATGAAGACCAACATGCCATTTGCTTTCTTTACTGCCTGCTGCACCTGTATGCCAACCTTCAATGACTGATGTGCCATGACACCCAGGTCTCGTTGCACCTCCCCCTTTACCAATCTGTCACCATTCAGATAATAATCAGTCCTCCTGTTTTTATCACCAAAGTGGATAACTTCACATTTATCCACATTATACCGCATCTGCCATGTATTTGCCCACTCACCTAACCTGTCCAAATCACCCTGCAGTCTCTGAGCATCTCCCTCACAGGTCACACTGCCACCCAGCTTAGTGGCATCTGCAAACTTGGAGATATTACATTCAATTCCTTCGTCTAAATCATTAATATATATTGTAAATAGCTGGGGTCCCAACACTGAACCTTGCGGTACCCCACTAGTCACTTCCTGCCATTCTGAAAAGGACCCGTTTATTCCTACTCTCTGCTTCCTGTCTGCCAACCAGCTCTCTATCCACGTCATTACATAACCCCCAATACCATGTGCTTTAATTCTGCACACTAATCTCTTATGTGGGACCTTGTCAAAAGCTAAATTAACCACATCCACTGGCTCCCCCTTGTCCACTCTACTAGTTACATCCTCAAAAAATTCTAGAAGATTTGTCAAGCATGATTTCTCCTTCATAAATTCATGCTGACTTGGACCGATCCTGTCACTGCTTTCCAAATGCGCTGCTATTACATCTTTAATAATTGATTCCAACATTTTCCCCACCACCGATGTCAGGCTGACCAGTCTATAATTTCCTGTTTTCTCTCTCCCTCCTTTTTTAAAAAGTGGGGTTACATTAGCTACCCTCCAGTCCATAGGAACTGATCCAGAGTCTATAGAATGTTGGAAAATGACCACCAATGCATCCGCTATTTCTAGGGCCACTTCCTTAAGTACTCTGGGATGCAGACTATGAGGCCCTGGGGATTTATCGGCCTTCAAGCCCATCAATTTCCCTAACACAATTTGCTGACTAATAAGAATTTCCTTTAGTTCCTCCTTCTCCCTAGACCCTCGTTCTCATAGTATTTCCGGAAGGTTATTTGTGTCTTCCTTAGTGAAGACAGAACAAAAGTATTTGTTCAATTGGTCTGCCATGTCTTTGTTCCTCATTATGATGTCACCTGATTCTGACTGCAAGGGATCTACATTTGTCTTCACCAATCTTTTTCTCTTCACGTATCTGTAGAAGCTTCTGCAGTCAGTTTTTATGTTCCCTGCAAGCTTACTCTCATATTCTATTTTCCCCCTCCTAATTAAACCTTTTGTCCTCCTCTGCTGAATTCTATATTTCTCCCAGTCCTCAGATTTGCTGCTTTTTTTGGCCAATTTATATGCCTTTGCCTTAGATTTAACACTATCCCTAATTTCACTTGTAAGCCACGGTTGAGATACACTCCCCGTTTTATTTTTATGCCAGACAGGGGTGTACAATTGTTGAAGTTCATCCATGTGATCTTTAAATGTTTGCCATTGCCTATTCACCTTTAAGTATCCCTTTAAGTATCATTCACCCGTCTATTCTAGCCAATTCACGTCTCATACCGTTGAAGTTACCTTTCTTTAAGTTCAGGACTCTAGTCTCTGAATTAACTGTGTCACTCTCCACCTTAATGAAGAATTCTACCATATTATGGTCACTCTTCCCCAAGGGGCCTCGCACAACAAGATTGCTAATTAATCCTCTCTCATTACACAACACCCAGTCTAGGATGGCCAGCTCTCTAGTTGGTTCTTCGAAATATTGGTCTAGAAAACCATCCCTTATACACTCCAGGAAATCCTCCTCCACCGTATTGCTACCAGTTTGGTTAGCCCAATCTATATGTAGATTAAAGTCACCCATGATAACTGCTGTACCTTTATTGCACGCATCCCTAATTTCCTGTTTGATGCCAGCCCCAACCTCACTATGACTGTTTGATGGTCTGTACACAACTTCCACTCGCGTTTTCTGCCCTTTGGTGTTCCGCAGCTCTATCCATACAAGATTCCACCTCATCCACGCTAATGTCCTTCCTTAATATTGCGTTAATCTCCTCTTTAACCAGCAACACTACCCCACCTCCTTTTCCTTTCTGTCTATTTTTCCTGAATATTGAATGCCCTTGGATGTTGAGTTGCCAGCCTTGGTCACCCTGGAGCTATGTCTCCGTAATCCCAATTACATCATATCCGTTTACCGCTATATGCGCAGTTAATTCATCCACCTTATTACGAATGCTCTTCGCATTGAGACACAGAGCCTTCAGGCTTGTTTTTTTTTAACACTCTTTGTCCTTTTAGAATTATGCTGTAATGTGGCCTTTTTTGATCTTTGTCTTTGATTTTTCTGCCCTCCACTTTTACTTTGCTCTTTTCTACCTTTTGCTTCTGACCTCATGTTACTTCCCTCTGTCGCCCTGCATAGATTCCCATCCCCCTGCCCTATTAGTTTGAACCCTCCCCAACAGCAGTAGCAAACACTCCCCCTCGGACATTGGTTCCAGTCCTGCCCAAGTGTAGACCGTCTAATTTGTACTGGTCCCACCTCCCCCAGAACTGGTTCCAATGTCCCAGGAATTTGAATCCCTCCCTCTTGCACCATTCCTCAAGCCACGTATTCATCTTAACTATCCTGCTATTTTTGCTCTGACTAGCACGGGGCACTGGTAGCAATCCTGAGATTACTACCTTAGAGGTCCTACTTTTTAATTTAACTCCTAGCTCCCTAAATTCAGCTTGTAGGACCTCATACCACTTTTTACCTATATCATTGGTACCTATATGCACCACAACAACTGGTTGCTCGCCCTCTCCATCCAGAATGCCCTGCAGCCGCTCCGAGACATCCTTGACCCTTGCACCAGGGAGGCAACATACCATCCTGGAGTTTCTGCAGCTGCAGAAATGCCTAACTATTCTCCTTACAATAGCGTCCCCTACCACTATAGCTCTCCCACTCTTTTTCCTGCCCTCCTGCGCAGCAGAGCCAGCCATGGTGCCATGAACTTGGCTGCTGCTGCCTTCTCCTGATGAGCCATCTCCCCCAACAGTATCCAAAGTGGTATATCTGTTTTGGAGGGAGATGACCGCAGGAAGCATCACAGCCAAGCACAATTGCACCTTCATCTGACATGATTTTTCACTTCCCTAGCTCAAGGCAGATTGTGGAACCTAAGCTGACATCCCAGCAGAGATGCAAATGCATTCATGAGTTCTTTTTTCAATTTTTCATAGATGTGAAAGGTCCACAATGCAGACATCTGACATGCCGTCAGTCTTTAATGTACACAACAGTGGCTACACTTCAAAAGTACTTCATTGGTTGTAAAGCACTTTGGGACGTCCTAAGGCTGTGAATGGCATTGTTTAAATGGAAGTCTTTATTTCTTTCTCTCTCTTACTCCCTCTCTCGTTCTTTCTTTTCTTTTAGTACTAGAGTGAAAACCCTGAAATAAGAAACAATTGTAATGCTGCAATGGGAGGATATAGGAAGGAAATGGGCCAAATGGCCTTCCTCAACTGAGTATATCCTGTGAAATGACCAATAAACATCTTAGATAAGTTGTTAAATAACAGAAGAAAAAGTGCAAAGCTGTTGTAACAGCAACATTTAGCAAAACACTCAAATAAATTCAATTTTCTCAAACTTTTCAAGTTGCATTTTTGCTCGAAGATCAAAAGGAAAAATACATATTTCACTCCAGGAATTGCCATGACAACCACCACTCTAAATAGAGTATGATGTATTGGTTTTCAGCAAATAATCTAGCCCATTAAAGAAAATCTCGAATGGGAAAGCACTGCTAACATTACAATAAAAATTAGAGTGCAAAAAGGTTCTCAAAAATATTTGTAAAAATGTTAAGAACATAAGAACTGGGAGCAGGAGTAGGCTACTTGTCCCCTCGAGCCTGCTCCGCCATTCAATAAGATCTGATCTGATCTTGGCTTCAACTCCACTTCCCTGCCCGCTCCCCATAACCCTTGACTCCCATATCGTTCAAGAATCTATCTATCCCCAGCTTAAATATATTTAATGAGTCAGCCTCCACAGATCTTTTGCTAAATGTTGCTGTTGTAACAGCTTTGCACTTTTTCTTCTGTTATTTAACAGCTTACCTAAGATGTTTATTGGTCATTTCACAAGACCACAGGATATACTTGGCTGCAGAAGGACATTCGGCCTATTTCCTTCATAAGACAATCCCTTCAACTCAGGAATCAACCTCGTGAACCTTCTCTGAACTGCATCCAATTCAAGGAGACTAAAACTGTATGTAGTACTCCAGGTGTGGTCACAGTTGTAGCAGGACTTCCCAAATTTTATACTCTATCCCCCTTGCAATAAAGGCCAACATTCCATTTGCCTTCCTAATTACTTGCTGTATCTACATGCCAACCTTTTGTGTTTCATGTCCAAGGACCCTCAGATCCCTCTGTACCGCAGCATTTTGTAATCTCTCCCCATTTAAATAATAATTTGCTTTTTTATTTTTTCTACCAAAGTGGATAACCTCACATTTTCCCACATTATACTCCATCTGCCAAATTTTTGCCCACTCACTTAGCCTATCTATTTCCTTTTGCGGATTCTTTGCATCCTCTTCACAGCTTGTTTTCCCACCTATCTTTGTATCATCAGCAGACTTGGCTACATTACACTCGGTCCCTTCATCCAAGTCATTAATATAGATTTGTAAGTAGTTGAGGCCCCAGCACTGAACCCTGCGTCACCCCACTAGTTACCGTTTGCCAAACTGAAAATGACCCATTTATTCCAACTCTCTGTTTTCTGTTAGTTAGCCAATCCTCTATTCATGCTAATATATTACCCCCAACCCTGTGAGCTCTTATTTTGCACAGTAACCTTTTCTGTGGCACATTATTGAATGCCTTTTGGAAATCCAAATGCACAACATTCCCCTTTATCCACCCTGCTCATTACATCCTCAAAGAACTCCAGCAAATTTGTCAAACATGATTTCCCTTTCATAAAATCATGCTGACTCTGCTTGACTGCATTATGCTTTTCTAAATGTCCTGCTACTTCCTTGATAATGGACTCCAGCATTTTCTAAATGACAGATGTTATACTAACTGGTCTATAGTTTCGTGCTAACTGTCTCCCTTCATTCTTAAATAGGGGTGTTACTTTTGCAGTTTTTCAATTCGCTGGAACCTCTCCAGAATCCAGATAATTCTGGTAGATTACAACCAATGCATCCAATATCTCTGCAGCCACTTCTTTTAAGACCCTAGGATGTAGCCCATCAGGTCCAAGGGACTTTCCCATTTGTTTGCCTAGTACTTTTTCTCTTGTGATAATGATTGTTTTAAGAATGTTTTCAGAAAGGCAAGCAGTGACCAGTGGGGTGCCGCAGGGCTCAGTGCTGGGACCTCAGCTATTTACAATATACATTAATGATTTAGATGAAGGAATTGAAAGTAATATCTCCAAGTTTGCAGATGACATTAAGCTGGGTGGTGGTGTGAGCTGTGAGGAGGATGCTAAGAGGCTGCAGAGTGACTTGGACAGGTTAGGTGAGTGGGCAAATGCATGGCAGATGCAGTATAATGTGGATAAATGTGAGGTTATCCACTTTGGTGGCAAAAACACGAAGGCAGAATATTATCTGAATGGCGGCAGATTAGGAAAAGGGGAGGTGCAATGGGACCTGCGTGTCATGGTACATCAGTCATTGAAGTTTGGCATGCAGGTACAACAGGCAGTGAAGAAGGCAAATGGCATGTTGGCCTTCATAGCTAGATGATTTGCGTATAGGAGCAGGGAGGTCTTACTGCAGTTGTACAGGGCCTTGGTGAGGCCACACCTGGAATATTGTGTTCCGTTTTGGTCTCCTAATCTGAGGAAGGACGTTCTTGCTATTGAGGGAGTACAGCGAAGGTTCACCAGATTGATTCCCGGGAAGGCAGGACTGACATATGAGGAGAGACTGGATCAACTGGGCCTGTATCCACTGGAGTTTAGAAGAATGAGAGGGAATCTCATAGAAACATAAAAAATTCTGACGGGATTGGACAATTTAGAGGCAGGAATAATGTTCCCGTTGCTGGGGAATTCCAGAACCAGGAGTCACAGTCTAAGAATAAGGGGTAAGTCATTTAGGACCGAGATGAGGAGAAACTTCTTCACTCAGAGAGTGGTTAACCTGTGGAATTCTCTACCGCAGAAAGTTGTTGAGACCAGTTCGTTAGATATATTCAAAAGGGAGTTAGATATGGCCCTTACGACCAAAGGGATCAAGGGGTTATGGAGAGAAAGCAGGAAAGGGGTACTGAGGTTGAATGATCAGCCATGATCTTATTGAATGGCAGGGCAGGCTCGAGGGGCCGAATGATCTACTCCTGCACCTAATTTCAATGTAATTTCCCCCTTCCCAACAACCCCTTGATTATCAATTACTGGGATACTTTTAGTGTCATCTACCATAAAGACCGATACAAAATATTTGTTCAAAATCTTTGCCATTTCCCTGTTTCCCGTTATTAATTCCCCAGTCTCATCCTCTAAATGACCAATGTTTACTTGAGCTACTTTCTTCCTTTTTATATACCTGTAGAAGCTCCTAATCTTTGTTTTTATAATTCTTGCTAATTTATTCTCATGAACTATCTTCTCACTCTTTATTATTTTTTTAGTCATCCTTTGCTGGTTTTTACACATTTCCCAATCCTCTACTTTTCCACTATTCTTTGCAACATTGTATGCCTTTGTTATCAATTTAAACCATCCTTCACTTCCTTAGTTAGCCACGGATGGTTTATCCTTCCCGTAGAGTCTTTCTTTCTCATTGGAATATATCTTTGCTGAGAGTTATGTTTGCCACTGCTCATCTACCATCTTACCCTTTAATCTATTTTCCCAGTTCACTTTAACCAACTCTGCCTTCATACCTTTGTAATTGCCTTTATTTAAGTTCAGGCAGGACACTAGTTTGAGACCGAGCTTTCTCACTCTCAAACTGAATTTGAAATTCTACCATGCTCTGATCACTCTTCCCAAGAGGATCCTTTACTATGAGATCATTAATTAATCCAGACTCATTACACATTAACAGATCTAAAATAGTCTGCTCCCTGATAGACTCCACAACGTATTGTTCTAAGAAACCATCCCGAATACACTCTATGAACTCTTCCTCAAGGCTACTCTGGCCAATTTGCTTTGTCCAATCAATATGAAGATTAAAATCGCCCATGATTATTGCCATACCTTTCTTACAAGCCTCCATTATTTCTTGATTTATATTCTGTCCTACAGTGTGGCTACTGTTAGGGGGTCTATAGACTACTCCCACCAGTGACTTCTTTCCCTTATTATTTCTTATCTCCACCCAAACTGATTCTACATCTTGATCTTCAGAGCCAATATAATTTCTTTCTACTGCACTGATCTCATCCATTATTAACAGAACTACCCCACCTCCCTTTCCTTTCTGCCTATCCTTCTGAAATGGCAAATATCCCTGAATATTCAGTTCCCAGCCTTGGTCACCTTGCAACCACGTCTCTGTATCAGATCATACCCGTGCTGTCAACTGGTCTATCTTGTTACGAATGCTGCGTGCATTCAGATAAAGAGCTTCAAATTTTTTCTTTTTACCATTTGTCCCTACTCTGACCCCACTTTCTGATGCACTCTTATATTTATACGCTCTGTCCCTTCCTGTCACACTCTGGTTATCATTACCCCTATCGCTATCCTGCACTATTGCCTTCTGCTTTCTCTTTGACTTTTTAAATTTCCGCTCACCAGATCACTCCACCCCCCTCTATTTAGTTTAAAGCCCTATCTATAGCCCTAGTTATTTGATTCGCCAGGACACTGATCCCAGCCTGATTCCAGTGAAGCCCGTCCCGACAGAACAGCTCCCTCGTATCCCAGTACTGGTGCCAGTGCCTCATGAATCGAAACCCATTTCTCCCACACTAATCTTTGAGCCACACATTCATCTCTCTGATCTTATTTACCCTATGCAAATTTGCCCCGAGCTGCTCATACTCCCTCAGCAGTACCTCTTTCTTTGTTCTACCGATGTCGTTGGTAGCAACTGGATCTTGCCCCTCCCACTCCAAGTTCCTCTCCAGACCAGAGAAGATGTCCTTAACCCTGGCACCGGGCAGGCAACACAGCCTTTGGGGCTCATTCTCTCGGCTGCAGAGAACAGTATCTATCCCCCTAACATTCTAAAAAGGGAGGGAGAACAGCCAGTTGTCATGGTGCACATTGGTACCAACGACATAGGTAAAAAAAGGGATGAGGTCCTACGAGACGAATTTAAGGAGCTAGGAGTTAAATGAAAAAGTAGGACCTCAAAAGTAGTAATCTCAGGATTGCTACCAGTGCCACGTGCTAGTCAGAGTAGGAATCAAAGGATAGCACAGATGAATACGTGGCTTGAGCAGTGGTGCAGCAGGGAGGGATTCAAATTCGTGGGGCATTGGAACAGGTTCTGGGGGAGGTGGGACCAGTACAAACTGGACGGTCTGCACTTGGGCAGGAATGGAACCAATGTCCTAGGGGGAGTGTTTGCTAGTGCTGTTTGTGAGGAGTTAAACTAATATGGCAGGGGGATGGGAACCAATACAGGGAGACAGAGGGAAACAAAAAGGAGACAAAAACAAAAGACAGAAAAGAGATGAGTAAAAGTGGAGGGCAGAGAAACCAAAGGCAAGAAACAAAAAGGGCCACTGAATATAAAAGGGCTGCAGGAGGGGTAAAAACTAAAAATCATGGTTTAAAAACTAGGATGAAAACACTCTACCTAAATGCACGTAGCATTCGAAATAAAGTAAATGAGTTGACGGCACAAATCATTACAAATGGGTATGATTTGGTGGCCATTACAGAAACATGGTTGCAAGGTGGCCAAGACTGGGAATTAAACATACAGGGGTATCTGACGATTCAGAAAGATAGGCAAGAAGGGAAAGGAGGTGGGGTAGCTCTGTTAATAAAGGATGATATCAGGGCAGTTGTGAGGGATGATATTGGCTCCAATGAACAAAATGTTGAATCATTGTGGGTGGAGATTAGAGATAGTAAGGGGAAAAAGTCACTGGTCGGCGTAGTTTATAGGCCCCCAAATAATAACTTCATGGTGGGGCGGGCAATAATCAAGGGAATAATGGAGGCATGTGAAAAAGGAACGGCAGTAGTCATGGGGGATTTTAAACCTACATATTGATTGGTCAAATCAAATCGCATGGGGTAGCCTGGAGGAGGAATTCATAGAATGCATACGGGATTGTTTCTTAGAACAGTATGTAACAGAGCCTACAAGGGAGCAAGCCATCTTGGATCTGGTCCTGTGTAACGAGACAGGAAAAATAAACGATCTCCTCATAAAAGATCCTCTCGGAATGAGTTATCACAATATGGTTGAATTTGTAATACAGATTGAGGATGAGGAAGTTGTGTCAGAAACGAGCGTACTATGCTTAAACAAAGGGGATTACAGTGGGATGAGGGCAGAGTTGGCTAAAGTAGATTGGAAACAAGGACTAAACGGTGGCACAATTGAGGAACAGTGGAGGACTTTTAAGGATATATTCCAGTGAAAAAGAAGGGCGGCAAGAGAAGGGATAACCAGCCGTGGATAACCAAGGAAATAAAGGGAAGTATCAAATCAAAGACCAATGCGTATAAGGTGGCCAAGGTTAGTGGGAAACTAGAGGATTGGGAAAATTTTAAGCAACAGCAAAGAATGACTAAAAAAGCAATAAAGAAAGGGAAGATAGATTACGAAGGTAAACTTGCGCAAAACATAAAAACAGATAGTAAAAGCTTTTACAGATATATAAAACGGAAAAGAGTGACTAAAGTAAATGTTGGTCCCTTAGAAGATGAAAAGGGGGATTTAATAATGGGAAATGTGGAAATGGCTGCGACCTTAAACAATTATTTTGCTTCCGTCTTCACAGTGGAAGACACAAAAACCATGCAAAATTTGCAGGCCACAGGTATGTAGGAAGGGGGGACCTTGAGACAATCACTATCACTAGGGGGGTAGTGCTGGACAGGCTAATGGGACTGAAGGTAGACAAGTCCCCTGGTCCTGATGAAATGCATTCCAGGGTATTAAAAGAGATGGCTGAAGTTATAGCAGATGCATTCGTTATAATCTACCAAAATTCTCTGGACTCTGGGGAGGTACCAGCGGTTTGGAGAGCAGCTAATGTAACGCCTCTGTTTAAAAAAGGGGGCAGACAAAAGGCAGGTAACTATAGGCCGATTAGTTTAACATCTGTAGTGGGGAAAATGCTTAAAACTATCATTAAGGAAGAAATAGCGGGACATCTGGATAGGAATAGTGCAATCAAGCAGACGCAGCATGGATTCATGAAAGGGAAATCATGTTTAACTAACTTACTGGAATTCTTTGAGGATATAACGAGCATGGTGGATAGAGGTGTACCGATGGATGTGGTGTATTTAGATTTCCAAAAGGCATTCGATAAGGTGCCACACAAAAGGTTACTGCAGAAGATAAAGATACGCGGAGTCAGAGGAAATGTATTAGCATGGATAGAGAATTGGCTGGTGAACAGAAAGCAGAGAGTCGGGATAAATGGGTCCTTTTCCGGTTGGAAATCAGTGGTTAGTGGTGTGCCACAGGGATCAGTGCTGGGACCACAACTGTTTACAATATACATAGATGACCTAGAAGAGGGGACAGAGTATAGTGCAACAAAATTTGCAGATGACACTAAGATTAGTGGGAAAGCGGGTTGTGTAGAGGACTCAGAGAGGCTGCAAGGAGATTTGGATAGGTTAAGCGAATGGGCTAAGGTTTGGCAGATGGAATACAATGTCGGAAAGTGTGAGGTCATCCACCTTGAGGAAAAAAACAGTAAAAGGGAATATTATGTGAATGGGGAGAAATTACAACATGCTGTGGTGCAGAGGGACCTGGGGGTCCTTGTGCATGAATCCCAAAAGGTTAGTTTGCAGGTGCAGCAGGTAATCAGGAAGGCAAATGGAATGTTGGCCTTCATTGCGAGAGGGATGGAGTACAAAAGCAGGGAGGTCTTGCTGCAACTGTATAAGGTATTGGTAAGGCCGCACCTGGAGTACTGCGCGCAGTTTTAGTCACCTTACTTAAGGAAGGATATACTAGCTTTGGAAGGGGTACAGAGACGATTCACTAGGCTGATTCCAGAAATGAGGGGGTTACCTTATGCTGATAGATTGAGTAGACTGGGTCTTTACTCCTTGGAGTTCAGAAGGATGAGGGGTGATCTTATAGAAACATTTAAAATCATGAAAGGGATAGACAAGATAGAGGCAGAGAGGTTGTTTCCATTGGTGGGGGAGACTAGAACTAGGGGGCACAACCTCAAAATACGGAGGAGCCAATTTAAAACCGAGTTGAGAAAGAATTTCTTCTCCCAGAGGGTTGTGAATCTGTGGAATTCTCTGCCCAAGGAAGCAGTTGAGGCTAGCTCATTGAATGTTTTCAAGTCAAAGATAGATAGATTTTTAAGCAATAAGGGAATTAAGCGTTACGGGGAGCAGGCGGGTAAGTGGAGCTGAGTCCACGACCAGATCAGCCATGATCTTATTGAATGGCGGAGCAGGCTCGAGGGGCTAGATGGCCTACTCCTGTTCCTAATTCTTATGTTCTTATGTTCTTATAATATATTGTACTCTATCACTACCACATTTCGTTTTACTCCCCCCACTTGAATGGCCCCTGTAGTATACGTGTAAATAACTGACAAACTGAACAGGAGAAAAGTAACTTAACTTAACTGAGCTTTTATACAACCCAAAATGGTATCCCCAAACCGGCATAAACCAGCATGAATTCAGCAACTGTGAATAGCTTCCACAGGGTCCTAATGCCCGTCCAGTGAGCTGTAACAAATAAATCGAGTGTGAACACAACATATTTCCCCTCTTTTTAAAACCACAGTCTATGTACAGACTGTTGTGTATGTATAAAACAAGTATATATTCTGTACACTCAATGTACAGTTACATAAGACCACCGAATATATCTTCACACTGTATACACTATGCCTGTACCACCGGAGGGTGCAACTGGTGGAGACCTGTGGGTCACCTGTACACTGCAGGTAACCAAGTATAAAAGGGAGCTCACCTTCCTGTACCCTCATTCAGAAGATGCAATAAATGGACTAAGGTGCAATACTTTACCTCGTGGAGTCATTACTAGAGTGCTTACAGACACAATACAGACAATTTCATTGAGATAGCCAGGTCGTGTTCTGATACACTGAGACCGGCATGGAGCTTGCGGTGTGTGATCGAGGGTAACGGTTGGGAAACAGAATGGTGCCTTTGTTCCATCCTGCTGGTCTGTTGGCTTGTGAGTTGAGATCAGTCTAGGAGCATTCCATCGAGTTCCATCATTGAGCTCGTAGGTGTGAGGGTTGAACTTTCATCCAATCTGTTTTGGAGGCGAAAGTGAAGATGCGAACTTATGACTACGGTTTGGGTGCTTAACTCTGACCCAATCTCCGTTTTTCAGTTGGGGCTTTTGAGCGCGTTGTTTTGTGTCAGTGTACGACTTCGCTTTTCGTTGGCGTTCCGAAATCTGGGATGCGCGTGTGGCTATCTTTGCTCTAGGTTTGGCTGAGGGTTTGAGAATGTCCAGTAGCTAGCGAAGATTCTGCCCAATCATGAGTTCAGCGGGTGTTTTCCCTGTTAGCGAGTGCTTTGTCGAACGGTATGTGCGGAGAATGGTTTGAACCGCTCAGTCGATTGTTTAGCCTGCTGTGCGGTTGGCTTTCAAACCCTCTTTGATGACGCGGTTAAAACGCTCAACACCTCCATTGTTTTGAGGATTGTACCGAGCAGTAAGGCGATGCTCGATAGCATGACAAGTGAGGAAATCCGGGGACGAGTCGGACATAAACTGTGATCCATTTTCAGTAATAATGACCTCTGGGAGGCCCCACTTTATGAACATACGCTGCAGAATAGTGACAATCGTTGATGAGGTCACTGAAGTTGTTGTAGCGATTTCTAGCCATTTGGAATACAGGTCATGTATTACAACAAGGAAATGCTGGTGCTGTGGAGCTGCTTCAACTGGACCGAAGATATCCAACTGAAGTTGTTGCCATGGTCTTTGTAGCCATGGAATGGGCTTCATTGGCGCTGGTCGGATGTTTGTGGCCTTTTCGCTCAGACTGCATGCTTCACAGTGTGAGACAAACTCCTCGATGCGAGTGTCAATCCCAGGCCACCATACTGAATCGTGACATCTCTGCTTCAAGTGGACAATGCCAGGGTGTTCATCATGTGCTAATGAGAGAATGCGTTGTTGAAGTAACTTGGGAATTACTGCTCTATCACCACGAGCTAGGCAGCCATCATTCCAAGCCACAAATTAACCGCGAAGTCTGTGGAATGTTTTCGCTCTTCCGGAATTTACTTAGGCCTCTTAGTCTGGTGGAAGTGGCACATGTGCTGGAGCGTAGCATCATTCTGTGATTCGGTTTTGAGTTTGTTGCAGGAGACTAGGTTTCTGATGGATTGAGTGATGATCGACGTGACATATGTGTCGTCATCTGTGAACAAGTCAGGACCAGAGTCCGAAACAGGTGTTGAACGGCTGAGCATATCAGCTACGTGGCTGTGACTGCCAGCGATGTACTGTACATCAAAGTTATACTGATGAAGGCAATCTGACCATCGGTTGATTCGTAATGGTCTGTGCCCAGATCCAGTTGTAGCCAGTAGCGTAGTTAGCACTTGGTGATCCGTACGGAAGGTAAATTTCCTGCCATAGAGGTAGATGTGCCAGCGTTCACATGCGTAGATGCAAGTGAGTGCTTCACGTTGCCCTGTAGAGTATTTATGTTCTGCAGACGAGAACATGCAAGAGGCGAAGGCAACTGGGCATTCCAGGCCATCAATCCATTGCGAGAGCACAACATCCATGGCGGCGTTTGATGCATCCGTGGTGACATACGTAATGGCATTCGGATCAAAGTGCGCAAGGATAGGAGGGGATGTGATTTTCTCCTTAAGCGTGGTGAATGCCTGAGCCTGGGAATCTGTCCATTCCCAAGGGATGTCCTTGCGCAGCAACTTGTGAAGTGGTTCGGTGATGTGGGTGTAGTGCGGGGCGAACTTCAGATAGAAGTTGCAAGGGCTGAGGAATGATGAAAGTTCTTTGACGTTGGTAGCATCCTGCATTCGCTGGATTGTGTCAATCTTGTCAAGCGTCGGCTTGACATCTGTGACTCTAGCCCAGAAAGTTTATTTCTCCAGCAGCGAATATACACTTATCGGCATTAAGTGTAATGTTATGTTTAGCAAATCTAGTCATAATTGCGTGAAGTCGCTGGTCATGTTGTTCCATTGTCCGTCCATGGATGATGATATCATCAAGCAGATTGAGAGCTCCCTCTATGCCTGATAGCATAGTAGTGACAATCTTCTGACATGCACTTGGTGCAGAAGATAGTCCCTAGGGCATGCGTCGATACTGATCCAGACCATCGTGCATCGTGAATGCCCTGAGCAGTTTGCTGTCCTCCGTTAGGGGTATTTGCAGGTAACTGCGGCGCATGTCGAGTTTCATAAAGACTATTGAGCCGTGGTATTCTGAAGACAGTTCATCGATGGTAGGAAGAGGGTACTTGTCGGGATGATGGCCTTGTTGACCTCTTTCAAGTCGATGCATAGGCAGATCTCCCCATTTTTACGCCAAGCAATGACTAAGTTCGAGATCCAGGGTGAGGAGTTGATGCTCTCAATGATTCCCTGAGATTCGAGTCATGTTAATTCTGCGGATAATTGGTCGCAAACCACGAATGGGAGACGGCGAAGTCACTGAGTAACCGGTTTGACGGAAGGGTCAACGCGGGGACGATGGCAGAATTTTGTTGTCACTCCAAACCCTGTGAAGATTGAAGGATACTGCTTGTCAAATTCCACTGTGTAGAGGTGTGTCAGTTGGGTCATAAACTTTGTCCCCCAGCTTGTCAAAAAGGTCAACATCCATGAGGCTTTGTCCCTTCGCGACATAAAAGGAAAAGTTCTCCAATGTTATGTCCTTGTAGTATATCGGGACAGATATGAACCCAAGTACCTCAATTTTGGAGTCGGAATACGCATGTAGAATGGAAGTTGCGGGCTGCAGTTGACAGTGCGTAAAGTGGGTTTTGTATACAGACTCACTCAATATGGATGGTAGGAAGAGGGTACTTGTCGGGATGATGGCGGGATGATTTGGTTCCAAGGTCAATAAGGAGGCAGCAGGGTGTGCTGCCACTGTTTACGTCACAGTCCTTGAATTTGCCTGAACCGATGTGCGAAATATCACTAACAGTGTAAACCATACTGGGTTTATCACTATCGGGATTGTCCACATGTCAAATATGCTGCGATGAGCGACAGACACTAGCAAAATGGTTCATTTTACCACATTCAGAGCATTTCTTCCCACGTGCAGGGCAATTAGGACTCTTTGCTGAGTGTGATTTGTCCCCACAGTTAAAGCAGTGGAAGTTAAGCCCGCAATCAGTAGTGGGTGGCTTATTATTAGCCCTGGGTCTTTGCTGTGATTTCCACTTTGGATGAACGCCTTGGACAAGAGCAAGGGCCGAGGCACCTCCATCACTATATCCTGGGTCCCCATACCAGCCTCACTCGTAGTGACACCCTCCTGTCCCTGACCACGGACCAAATTTGAGTTATTTAACCTGAGGGGTGTGACTGCCTCCTAGAATGGTGGTCGCCGCGGATCACACTGGTGTCCACCAGCTCCCACATGCTGTAGCTGCAACACCATCTCTAAAGTATTTATTTAATTAATTTGTTTTTGAAGTTTTGAATTTTCAATTATCTATGTATAGTTTTAATCTATAATCCCAGCTCTTAATTTAAACCACTGTCCAAGTTCAGAAAAAAAGAGAAAAATACTCACCAACCAATCACCTACCTGGTTTCCAGTGATGTCACACTTTTATTTGATTTCTTTTCCCCTTGCAGGTCCATTTGCGTTGCTCCCACCTAGCTGTTTTGTAATCTGGCTCTCCCGCCATCCCGCTCTCCTGCTGTTTTGTCGTCCCGCTCTCCCGCTGTTTTGTAATCTGGCTCTCCCGCCCTCCCGCTCTGTTTTGTAGTCTCGCTCTCCCGCCGTTTTGTAGTTCCACTCTCCCGCTGTTTTGTAGTCCCGCTCTCCCGCTGTTTTGTAGTCCCACTCTCCCGCTGTTTTGTAGTCCCACTCTCCCGCTGTTTTGTAGTCCCGCTCTCCTGCCCTCCTGCTCTGTTTTGTAGTCCCGCTCTCCCGCTGTTTTGTAGTCCCACTCTCCCGCTGTTTTGTAGTCCTGCTCTCCCACTCTCTCACTCTGTTTTGTAGTCCCGTTCTCCCGCTGTTTTGTAGTCCCGTTCTCCCACTGTTTTGTAGTCCTGCTCTCCCACTCTCTCACTCTGTTTTGTAGTCCCGTTCTCCCGCTGTTTTGTAGTCCCGTTCTCCCACTGTTTTGTAGTCCCGCTCTCCCACTCTCTCACTCTGTTTTGTAGTCCCGTTCTCCTGCTGTTTTGTAGTCCCACTCTCCCGTTCTGTTTGTAGTCCCGTTCTCCCGCTGTTTTGTAGTCCCACTCTCCCGTTCTGTTTGTAGTCCCGTTCTCCCGCTCTCCCACTCTCCCACTCTGTTTTGTAGTCCCGCTCTCCCACTCTCCCGCTCTGTTTTGTAGTCCCGCTCTCCCACTCTCCCGCTCTGTTTTGTAGTCCCGCTCTCCCACTCTCCCGCTCTGTTTTGTAGTCCCGCTCTCTCACTCTGTTTTGTAGTTCGCGTTCCCGCTCTGTTTTCTTTTCTTTACTAAATATTCTTTACTTTCCGCGACTTTCCCCTTGGAATTATCTACATATTTGAAAGTTACATTTGGAAGTAAATTATTTTTATGAAATGTACTTTTGTCACAATTATCATCTGTGTGCACTAGAGGGCGCCAACACCAAATAATCGAATAGTGGTTCCTCTGCTCCATCGCTTTAAATATTGCCTGAAAACTATTTTCTAATCTCTAATAGCTAGTGGACAATACAAAAAATAATTTAAAAGGTTAATGAAATGTTAACTTTTATCTCAAGGGGGCTAGAATACAAAGGGGTGGAAGTTTACCACAGAATAGACTTGTTAGCAAAATTGAAGCCCATGGGATTAAGGGGCAGTGTCTGCATTGATACAAAATTGGCTAAGGGACTGAAAGCAGAGAGTGGTGGTGAATGGTTGTCTTTCAAACTGAAGGGAAGTATACAGTGGCGTCCCTCAGGGGTCGGTGTTGGGACCACTGCTCTTTTTTATATATACATATATTAATGACAGGACATAATTTCAAAGTTTGCAGTTGGCATAAAATATAGTAAACAGTAACAGACTTAAGAACATAAGGCATTCAAGAGGACATAGATTGACTGGTGAAATGGGTAGACACATGACCAATTTAATTTTAATGCAGAGAAGTGTGAGGTGACTCATGTTGGTGGGAAGAATGAGGACAGGCAATATAAACCCAATGATACAATTTTAAAGGGGGTGCAGGAACAGAGAGATCTAGGGGTGTGAGTTAACAAATCTTTTTAGGTGGCAGGACAAGTTGAGATGCCTGTTAAAAAGGCCCATGGAATCCTTGGCTTTATAAATAGAGCCACAGAGTTCAAAAACAAGGAGATTATTCTAAAATTTTATAAAGCACTGGTTAGGCCTCAGCTGGAGTAAGAACATAAGAACGTAAGAACATAAGAAATAGGAGCAGGAGTAGGCCATTTGGCCCCTTGAGCATGCTTCGCCATTTAATAATATCATCGCTGATCTGATCATGGACTCAGATCCACTTCCCTGCCCGCTCCCCATAACCCTTTATTCCCCTATCACTCAAAAATCTGTCGATCTTCGCCTTAAATACGTGTATATTCAATGACCCAGCTTCCACAGCTCTCTGGGGCAGAGAATTCCATAAATTTACAATTCCTCCTCATCTCAGTTTTAAATGGGCGACCCCTTATTTTGAGACAATGTCCCCTAGTTTTAGTTTCCCCTATGAGTGGAAATATCCTCTCTACATCCATCTTGTCAAGCCCCCTCATTATCTTATATGTTTGGATAAGATCACCTTTCATTCTTCTGAACTCCAATGATTATAGGCCCAACCTACTCAACCTATCTTCATAAGTCAACCCCTCATCTCCGGAATCAACCTAGTGAACCTTTTCCGAACAGCCTCCAATGCAATTATCTCTTTCCTTAAATACGGAGACCAAAACTGTACGCAGTACTCTAGGTGTGGCTTCACCAATAACCTGTACAGTTGTAGCAGGACTTCTCTGCTTTTATACTCTATCCCCCTTGCAATAAAGGCCAACATTCCATTTGCCTTCCTGATTACTTGCTGTACCTGCATATTAACCTTTTGTGTTTCATGCACAAGAACTCCCAGATCCCTCTGTACTGCAGCACTTTGCAATGTTTCTTCATTTAAATTATAATTTGCTTTTCTATTTTTTCTACCAAAGTGGATAACCTCACATTTTCCCACATTATACACCATCTGCCAAATTTTTGCCCACTCACTTTCCCACCCATCTTTATATCATCAGCAAACTTGGCTACATCCAAATCATTTATATAGATAGTAAATAGTTGAGGACCCAGCGCCGATCCCTGTGGCACCCCACTAGTCACTGTTTGCCAACCGTAAAATTACCCATTTATTCCGACTCCCTGTTTTCTGTTAGTTAGCTAGTCTCTATCCATGCTAATATATTACCCCCAACCCCATGAACTTTTATCTTGTGCAGTAACCTTTTATGTGGCACCTTATCGAATGCTTTCTGAAAATCCAAATACACCACATCCACTGATTCCCCCTTATCCACCCTGCTCATTACATCCTCAAAGAACTCCAGCAAATTTGTCAAACATGATTTCCCCTTCATAAAACCATGCTGACTCTGCTTGATTGAATTATGCTTTTCCAAATGTCCCGCTACTGTTTCCTTAATAATGGACTCCAGCATTTTCCCAACAACAGATGTTAGGCTAACTGGGCTATAGTTTTCTGTTTTTTGTCTGCCTCCTTTTTTAAATAGGCCTGTTACATTTTCAGTTTTCCAATCCGCTGGGACAGCTCCACAATCCAGGGAATTTTGGTAGATTACAGCCAATGCATCCACTATCGCTGCAGCCACTTCTTTTAAGACCCTAGGATGCAGGCCATCAGGTCCAGGGGACTTGTCCGCCTTTAGTCCCATTATTTTGCCGATTACTACTTCATTAGTGATTATCCACTATTGGGATGTTTTTAGTGACTTCTACCGTTATTTGTTCAATGTCTCTGCCACTTCTTTGTTCTCCGTTATTAATTCCTCAGTCTCATCCTCTAGGGGACCAGCATTTACTTTAGCCACTCTTTTCCTTTTTATTTATCTGTAGAAACTGTGGACAATTCTGGGCACCATACTTTAGGAAGGATGTCAAGGCCTTCGAGAGGGTGCAGAGGACATTTTCTATAATGCTACCAGGAATGAGGGACTTTAATTACATGGAGAGACTGGAGAAATTGATGTTGTTCTCCTTGGAGCAGAGAAGTTTAAGTGGGGAATTGATTGAGGTGTTCAAAATCTAGAGTAAATAAAGAAAAACTGTTTCCAGTAGCAGAAGGGTCAATAACTAGATAAGATACAGATTTAGGATAATTGGCAAAAGAATCAGAGGTCACATGGGGAAAAAATATTATGCAGTGAGTTGTTATGATATGGAATGCACTGCCTGAAAGGGTGGAGGAAGCAGATTCAATAGTAACTTTCAAAAGGGAATTGGATTATATTTGAAAAGGAAAAGTTAGCTGGGCAATGGGGAAAGAGCAGGATAGTGGGATTAATTGGATAGCTCTTTCAAAGAGCCAGCACAGACCCAATGGGCTGAATGACCTCCTTCTGTGCTTTAACTTTCTATGATTCTAAGCTATGCTAGAGTTGTACAAAACTCTAGTTAGACCAGAACTGGAATACTGCATTCAGTTCTGGCACCACACTACAGAAAGGATAAATTGGCCTTGGAGGGGGTGCAATGCAGATTCACTAGAATAATGCCGGGGCTATAAGGGTTAAATTATGAGGATAGGTTACATCGACTCAGCTGGTATTCCCTTGAGTATAAAAGATTAAGGCATGATCTAATTAAGGTGTTTAAGATGTTGAAAGGATTTGATAGGGTAGATAGAGAGACACTATTTTCTCTGGTGGGGGAATCCAGAATAAAGGGGCATAACGTTAAAATTCAGGGGTGATGTTAGGAAGCACTTCACACAAAGGGTGGTAGAAATCTGGAACTCTCTCCCCCAAAAAGCTGTTGAGGCTGGGGGTCAATTGAAAATTTCAACACTGAGATTAATCAATTTTTGTTAGATAAGGGCATTAAGGGACATGGATTAAAGAGGGATAAATGGAGTTAAGATACAGATCACCCATGATCTAATTGAATCTAAACTAACAGGCTTGAGAGACGGAATGGCTTCCTCCTGTACCTATCGTGACTGGGTTCTCTGCCGTTTAAACCGACCGATACTCTATAACCATGGGAAAAAAGGCATAAGATCTAATTCCTTGAAGTTGTTTTTGATTTGAAGTAATAATTCACTGCATGACTCATTTTGAAATGGTTTGGCATGAAGTACATTGATGTAAGTGTTCTGTTTACAGAATACTAGACATTACGGCATGGAATGAGAAGAGGCCATTCAGTCATCAAATCCAATCCTTCTATAAACCATTTACAAATCATTTGGCCTCTGCTCTTTGTTTAATCTCCTGAAAGAAGGTCATTAAAATACCTTACTGATATAGCCCTTCCCCTCCTCCTCCTCCCCGTCCCACCCCTAATGGTGAATAAGCAACACTGCAGAATATCTGTTGGACTCAACATCCTATTCAATCACACATTTTACATTGCATTCAATCGTTGTTACTTGTACTTTTCCTTCCAACTCCCCATCCTGTTCTTACAAATTGTTAATTAACACTGCATTAACGATCTTAGCTTGAAATCTTTTCCGTAAGAACAGGAGGAGGCCATTCAGTCCCATAGACCTGTTCCGCCATTCAATTTGATCTTGGCTGATCTGTACCTCAATTCCATTTAACTATCAATCTCAATCTTGAAAATTTAAATTGATCCCTCAGCGGGAGCAGCTCTTTAGGACAGAGAGTTCCAGATTACCACTACCCTTTGTTATGAAAAAATGCTTCCTGACATCACTCCTGAATGTCCAAGCTCTAATTTTAAGGTAAAATCCCCTCGTTTTGGATTCTCCCATCAGGGGAAATACTTTCTCTTTGTCTACCCTATCGAACCCCTTAATCATTTTAAATACCCCAACCGTCGAAACTTAAAGGAATACAAACCAACTTTATGCAATTTATCCTCAAAATTTAACTGTTTAAGCCCCGCTAACATTCTTGGTGAATTTGCATGGCACCCCCTCCTACCTTCCTGCGGTGCAGTGCTCAAAGCTGAACGCAATGCTCCAGGTGGGATATGACCATTCTTTGTACAACTGAAGCATTATTTGCTCACTTTTGAATTCCAGCCCCCTTGAGATAAAGACATGGATCAGCGTCTTGTGGGAGGTGTATTCCTTCGAACCTGAAATTTGCTCAATCTAAATTAAACTGCATACCTTTGTCCATTATCCATTGCTCTCAGCATTTGGGAAACCTGGATCATGTCCCCGCTTGAATAAAATGGACCTGAGCTCTGTCGGTCCCGCTTCCTAACTTAGTCCTTGATTTATCCTCTTCACTTTACACAAAACCTTAATGCACCAATGTCCTTCTAATGGTGGATCAACTCAAAATGACTTACAATAATTTTAAACATGGTCTCTCAAATGACATATGAAAGTTTGGAATAATTTGTTATAACTATTCTTGGGTTACTGCCATCACTCTTGCCATTGGTAACTGTTTCTCTCTATCGGGAACGGTTGAATAGTGGTTATTGGTGGCCTTACCGCCCACTGCCGCCTGCTGCTGCCGACTGCTGCTGAGTTTTGCCTCCGGTTTCCTCTCTCTCCCAGTTTCCACTTGGGCTGGAATAGGTGGGAGGGGAGTACCATCGGGAACCGCCCGCTGATGTCCTCTGGTGGCCAAGTCGCATAAGTGGCCTCCCGCCCGCCAAGTTGCCAGTTTGGTGCGGGCAGGAGTCGGCAGGAGTTGGCCCCAACAGAGGGAAGGACCACGCGTGGAGACTGTTCTAACCCCAACAGGGGGGATGAAGAAAGGGAAAAAAAGGTTCATGACCATAATTAACATTTCTTTTTTACAGCGACTTACCTGGATGGGGTCCCCTGAAGGTGTTCCATTGATTTTTTTTTGTCATGCTTTTTATTTGCAGGTCTTCCACCCTCCCTGGGCCTGACTCCATCCTCGGAGGCACTTGGGCAGCAAGCTCATTTGCCGCCGAGATGAAGAGCTCCCGCCCGCTGCTGCCCAGAGTGACGGTGTAAGCCGTTATTTTGCCACCAGTCGGTACTGCTACCTCTTTTAGAGGAATCTTTCGGGCGAAGTACCGCTCGGTCTCTCGGCGGCCATCGGCGGTCCTTTGGGCGGCACTTGGGCGGACCTTGCAGATCATGAAAAGCGGGGCCTATGTTACGGGACATGCAATCCAGAAGCCTAGATGAATGATCCGGGGACATGAGTTCAAATCCCACCATGGCAGCTGTGGAATTTAAATTCAGTTAACTAAATAAATCTGAAATAAAAAGCTAGTATCAGTAATGGTGACCATGAGCTCAAAATTGGCCAGGAATTATTCTGTTTTTTTTGGAGCAACTTGATTTTTCTGGAGTATCTTAAAAATCCCCATTTTGCACATTCAATTTGCGCCAGTGTAAGTGAGTTAGTTACGATTTTTTTAGTTTTGTTTAATTTTTTTCTCAAAAGTGGGCGTTACGAGCCACCTACGCCAGTTTTGGCCATTTAGGCCACTTTGGCCAGCTAATAGTTACTCCAAATCTACTTAGGCCAGCATATGTGGCCACTTCAGAAAACCTTTGCAGAGAGTTAAGAAATCAGCGCAGGTAGGTACATCAGAGGCCAGTAGAACTTAATGACTTGACTAAAGAATGTGAATAGGATCAAACAGCTATACAGGACATCATATGACAAATTTCGCAAAGTTAATTTACTATACAACAGAAGCGTTCAAGGAATCTTAAACTACAAAAATAAAAGAAGTAAAAGATAATTCAATTAATTGCTCTAATCTCACAACTAATTTCAACAACTATTTGTTTGCAATGATTATTGTCATGTATTCAACTATTATTGTAACCCATGTAGAAGCTGATCTAAGTTGTACACCTTGAGAATATTGACCACAAGGGGGTGAACCTGTGGGAGACACTTCTAACCTGGACTTTCAGGTATAAAAGGGGAAGCTCCGCCCACCTTCATCACTTGAGGTCTTGGTAATAAAGGTAACTGGTCACAGAGAAACCTTCTCTCAAGTATGGGCCTCGTGTGCATTTGTACTGTATAGTAAGGACATATCATTGGCGATGAGAAACTGGGATTTAAACCACGCGAGCATGGCCACTAGTAGCACAGAAGAGAGGTACTATGTTGGTGATGATTGGGACGACTTTATTGAGAGACTACAGCAAAGTTTTGTCACGAAGGAATGGTTGGGACAGGACTCAGCCGACAAACGCAGGGCTCATCTCCTGACGGTTTGTGGATCCAGAACGTACTCCCTGATGAAGGACCTTCTACTGCCAGAGAAGCCGGCGGACAAGACGTTCGAAGAGCTCAGTAAGTTGATCGGGAAACACCTTAAACCGGTGAGCAGCATGCACATGGCGAGACACCGGTTTTACACGCACTGACGACAAGAAGGGCAAAGCATTCCAGACTTCGTGGCAGATCTCCGGCGACTGGCGAGCCTATGTAAGTTCCCAGATGCATGCTGAGCGGAGATGCTGCGAGACTTTTTTATTGAGGGCATCGGGCACGCTGGGGTTTTCAGGAAACTGATTGAGACCAAAGACTTGACCTTGGAAGCGGCGGCTCTGATAGCCCAGACATTTGTCTCAGGGGAGGAAAAGACCAGAATGATGTATGACAAAAGTCTTGGCTCAAATGTGGCAAACGACCAGGGAGTCAACATTGTTAATGCAGCACACAGTTCTCTAGGCAGACAAGGGCAATCGAACATGCCCCAGCAGGTAGTCGAACCCAAAGGGGGAATTCAACAGAGACAATGGCTAGCTGAACGGCGATTCATGCCATCGCAATGGACAATGCGGCCAGTAATGGGGCCATCAACACCTGTTAATGGTGCGCTTAAGGACAGTTACAGAGACAGTCAGACACGATCGACTGGTAATGGACCTTTTGTTTCCAACAACGGGGCCTCCAGATCAATGCTGGAGGTGTGGAGGCAAACACACAGCCAGAGCTTGCAGGTATCAGCAAAATACCTGCAGAAACTGCAACATCAGCGGTCACTTGGCGCATATGTGCAGGAAGCCTGCAGCCAGGTTGATGTACGAGGAGGATGGGCCCAATGTAAGCCCTACGAGGCCAAATGAATACTGGGGAAAATCGCTGGAAGCTGAAGTTCAGCGAGTTCATGTGGAGCACATATAAAGTTCATATACCAGGACACCACCTATAATGATGGAAGTGCTCCTCAATGGCATCCCAGTATTAACGGAGCTAGACACGGGGACCAGCCAGTCCCTGATGAGTATCAAACAGTTCGAAAGGTTGTGGGTGTCCAAGGCCAGGAGGCCAAAATTATTGCTGATTGACGCACAGCTACGGACATATACAAAGGAGATCATTCCGGTGCTAGGCAGCGCCACGGTAGTCATGACCCACAAAGATTCGGAGAACAAGTTGCCACTCTGGATTGACCCGGGGGATGGTCCCGCACTACTGGGGAGGAGTTGGCTTGCTGTCATGAACTGGAAATGGGGCGATGTCAATGCAATTTCTTCTGTGGAGCGAGTATCATGCTCACAGGTCCTGGACAAATTTGACTCATTATTTCAACCCGGCATCAGCACTTTCATGGGGGCCAAGGTAGTGATTCACATAAACCCAGTTGCCAGGCCAGTACACCACAAGGCCAGAGCGGTGCCATACGGGGAAAGATAGAATGCGAATTGGACCGCCTGCTGAGGGAAGGCATCATCTCGCCAGTCGAATTCAATGACTGGGCGTGCCGGTGCTCAAGGCGGATGGGTTGGTCAGAATATGCGGCGATTACAAGGCCACCATCAATCGGGTGTCACTCCAAGACCAGTACCTGTTACCGAGAGCGGAGGACCTCTTTGCGACGCTATCCAGTGGCAAATTTTTTTCAAAATTGGACCTGACCTCAGCTTACATGACCCAGGAGCTGGCGAGTGAGTTGAAGAAGCTGACCACCATCACGACACACAAGGAGTTGTTTGAGTATAACAGATATCCGTTCGGGATTTGTTCGGCCGCCGCAATTTTTCAAGCGAAATATGGAAAGCCTCCTCAAGTTGATTCCAAGGATGGTGGTTTTTCAAGATGACATCCTCATCACGGGTCGCAATACTGAAGAACACCTCCACAACCTGGAGGAGGCGCTACGCAGACTGGACTGGGTAGGGCTGCGACTGAAAAAGGCGAAGTGCGTCTTCTTAGCTCCAGAAATACAATTCCTGGGGAGGAGAAGCAGCAGATGGGATCAGACTTACTGCGTCCAAAACGGAAGCGATCCAGAGAGCACTCAGACCCCGTAACACGACGGAGCTGCATTCGTTCCTGGGGCTTCTGAACTATTTTGGTAACTTTCTTCCCAAATTGAGCACGCTGACAGAGCCACTACACGTGCTCCTACGCAAAGGTCGCGATTGGGTCTGGAGAGACAGCCAGGAAAGGGCTTTTGATAGAGCACGCAATTTGTTATGCTCCAACAAACTGTTAACGTTATATGACCCGTGTAAGAAACTTGTTTTAACGTGCGATGCGTCGTCCTATGGGGTCGGGTGTGTGTTGCAGCATGTGAATGCCAATGGTCAGTTACAGCCGGTAGCTTATGCCTCCAGAAGTCTGTCCCAAGCAGAAAGGAGTTACGAGATGGTAAAAAAGGAAGCGCTAGCATGTGTATATGCAGTAAAAAAAATGCACCAGTACCTTTTGACAGGAAATTTGAGCTGAAGACAGATCACAAACCCCTAACGAACCTTTTGGTCGCCAACAAGGCCATAAATGCGAATGCATCGGCCCGCATACAGAGGTGGGCACTCACATTAGCCGCCTATGACTACACAATTCGGCACAGACCGGGCACTGAAAACTGCGCTGATGCACTCAGCAGGCTTCCACTAGCCACCACTGAGGGGGCAACTGAGCATGATGCTGAGATGGTCATGGCTGTTGAAGCTTTCGAAAGCGAAGGCTCACCTGTGACAGCCCATCAGGTTAAAGTCTGGACAAATAAAGACCCGCTACTGTCTTTAGTTAAGAAATGTGTCCTGAATGGAGACTGGGCAGCCACGTACGGAATGCCCGGAGGAATTTAAACCGTTTCATAGGCGCAAGGATGAACTCTCGATTCAGGCCTACTGTGGGGCAACCAAGTAGTCATGCCCCAGATGGGCAGAGAGGTGTTTATCAGAGAACTTCACAATGAGCACCCGGGCATTGTCATGATGAAGGCAATTGCCAGGTCACACGTTTGGTGGCCAGTGATAGATGCAGACCTGGAACTTTGTGTTCGCAGGTGCAACATATGTGCTCAGCTGGGCAACGCTCCCAGGGAAGCCTCCCTTAGCCCCTGGTCCTGGCCCGCCAAGCCATGGTCACGCATCCATGTGGACCACGCAGGTCCTTTCATGGGAAAAATGTTTTTGGTTGTAGTAGATGCCTACTCCAAATGGATTGAGTGTGCCATTTTAAATTCAAGCACATCCTCTGCCACGGTAGAAAGTCTACGGGCAATGTTCGCCAGCCATGGTCTACCGGATATCTTGGTCAGCGTCAATGGCCCGTGCTTCACAAGCACTGAATTACAGGACTTCATGGCAGGCAATGGAATCAACCACGTCATAACGGCACCGTTCAAGCAGGCCTCAAACGGCCAGGCGGAACTAACAGTGCAGATAATCAAACAGGGGATGCTCAGAATCCAAGGGGGTTCCCTACAAAGCCGCATTTCATGCCTCCTGTTGGCCAATAGATCCCGACCACACTCGCTCACAGGGGTTCACCCGCAGAGCTGCTAATGAAAAGGATGCTCAAAACCAGGTTATCCCTTATACACCCTACTATGAAAGAAATTGCTGAGAGCAGGCGTCAGTCACAATGTGACTACCATGACAGGAATGCGAGGGCGCGATGTATTGATGTCAATTACCCTGTTTTTGTCCTTAATTACACTGCAGGCTCCAAATGGCTTGCCAAAGAGGGGAATAGGGTTTTGATAGTTAAACTTACCAATGGACAAATCTGCCGCAAACAAGTGGATCAAACTAAAAGTAGGTTCAGCAACCCCAAAGAAGAAGCAGAGGAAGAACACGACGTTGAGTTTACTCCACCACAGGTGACCGAACACCGGAACCAAATGGAGGAGAGCCCAGTCATTGGGGGCAGTCCGGACAGGCCCGAGGCACCGCAAAGAGCAAATACACAGGCCAGCGCCCAACAACCGGAGCCCCAACTCAGGCGCTCTGCAAGGGAGCGTAAACCACCAGAGAGACTTAACCTGTGATCCCATGAAGACTTTGGGGGGGAGGTGATGTTATGTATTCAACTATCATTGTAACCCATGTATAAGTTAACCTAAGTTGTACACCTTGAGAACATTGATCACAAGGGGGTGAACTTGTGGGAGACATTCCTAACCTGGACTTTCAGGTATAAAAGGGGAAGCTCCACCCACCTTCATCACTTGAGGTCTTGGTAATAAAAGTAACTGGTCGCAGAGTGACCTTCTCTCGAGTATGGGCCTCGTGTGCATTTATACTGTATAGTAAGGACATATCAATTATACTGGGCCAAAATTGAACCCATATTCTCTAAATAAAGCCTACTTCAATAAATAAGATATTCTCTCAGTGTTCCTCCCTCACTTATGTTCTTCCTCAAGTCGCTGGAGAAATACCACCAACGATGTCTCCGTAACATCCTACAAATCCCCTAGGAGGACAGGCGCACCAACATTAGCGTCCTCGCCCAGGCCAACATCCCTAGCACTGAAGCACTGACCACACTTGATCAGCTCTGCTGGGCAGGACACATAGTTCGCATGCCAGACACGAGACTCCCAAAGCAAGCGCTCTAATCGAAACTCGTCCACGGCAAACGAGCCAAGAAAGTGCGACATCCCCACTGACACCTGGGAGTCCCTGGCCTAAGTGGAAGAAGTGCATCCGGGAGGGCGCTGAGCTCCTCGAGTATCATCGCCGAGAGCATGCAGAAATCAAGCGCAGGCAGCGGAAGGAGCAGAAGTCAAACCTGGCTCCCCACGCACCCATCCCTTCAACCACTGCCTGTCCCACCTGTGACAGAGACTGTGGTTCTCGTATTGGACTGTAAAGCCAACTCAGAACTCATGCTAAGATTGGAAGCAAGTCTTCCTCGATTCTGAGGGACTGCCTATGATGATGATCTTTCACAATAGCACCAGGTGAATAGACTTGACAAATGGTCACCACTATTCACAAGAGACAAAACATACTTATATAATTTTTTCCAAATATCCAAAAGTCCAGGAAAATGACAAGCCATTAAGAAAGTTCAAAAATAGCTACAGTGCATAATATATCAAACCTGAGGTCGATCGCACTGGGACGCCACTTGGCCAGGGCCAAGGGAGGGCATCATTGGGTCCCACACACACAGCGGCTGCAGCACGCACAGAGAGGTTGGGGGTGAGGAGCTATACCACATGCGCGGACACTCCACTGCGCATGTGCAGACGTCCCGGCATTGTTTTCAGCGCAGGACGCTGGCTCTGCCCCCGACTCGACTGGGCACACTGCGCGAAGACCGAGGAGAGGCCGGACAGCAGCCAAAGTGGGGAGCAAATTTTTCGGCGCACTTATCAACAGAGAAAAGTAGCGCATCTCCAGTAAGTGCGCCGAAAAAAGGGGTGGGTCAAATTTGAGCCCTATGTAACTACCGGATTGTCATAAAAACCCATCTGGTTCACTAATATCTTTTAGGGAAGGAAATCTGCTCCTGGTCTGACCTATATGTGACTCCAGATCCACAGCAGTGTGGTTGACTCTTAACTGCCCTCTGAAATGGCCTAGCAAGCCACTCAGTTAAGGACAAATAGGGATGGGCAATAAATACTGGCCTTGCCAGTGATGCCCACATCCTGTGAATGAATATATTTTTTAAAACTCTATCAAAATCCCATGTAATTTTGAACACTATTAAATCTTCACATAACCTTCTCTGCTCTAAGGAGAACAATCCCAACTTCTCCAGTCTATGCACATCACTGAAGTCCCTCACCCTGGTACCATTCTAGTAAATCTCCTCTGCACCCTCTCTAAGGCCTTCACATCCTTCCTAAAATATGGTGCCTAGAATTGGACACAGTACTCCAGCTGAGACCTAAACAGTGATTCATGTGGTTTACCATAACTTCCTTGTTTTGTAATCTATTTATAAAACTCAGGATCCCGTATGCTTTTTTAACAGTTGTGGAAATGTATTTTTATCTAAGCTGTACCACATTGTATTTTTGTGCCCTTTTTGATATAAAACAAAATGGAGTCCTGGTCCTTCCAGAAATTTCTGCAACAAGCAGTCGCTTTGCATAAACAGCTAAACCTGGCTTGAAATGGCTGATAGCCACCAGACAGCTAGGAGGCAAGTCCTGCTGAGACAAGTACCCCACATGGTGCTCTCCTATTGTCTATACAACACCAGTTCCACTCCACCCCGCCCTTTTCGAAGTACTCAAACCACAAACCATTGTGTCTTGTAGAGACCGCATCCATTTGATGCAAAAAGATAACTGACCAGGAAACTGGACAATCCTGACACAATGCAATGCAAGTAATAGCTCATTGCCACACTCTCATCGAGTATGGCCTGCTGACCAACGAATAACCTGGCAAAAGGAAATATCTGGAAACCATGTCAGGACAAGGATGTAGTAATTAACTCTTTAACTGTATTCACTGACTGCGAGACAGAGCCAATACACAGGGAGAGGCCATAACTTGGGTTTTACTGTATAAATATCTCGTGAAATTGTACCATTTCGGGGGTCTCCATGTAGCCTTTGACTGGGTGAGATCTTTCCCCTTGCTGCAAGTAAATTAAAGAAACTTCTGCCGGAGCTGAAGTTGTCTGAGTTGTTTATCGGGAGTCGAGATTTCGACAGTTACTTCTTGGAGATTCCACCGAGACGCATACTCTCTACCCTGTGAGTAAAACAGATACAGGCATAGTGCCTCTCCAGTGAAAGGCTTCAGTGCCAAAACAAGGTGAGCCTTTTGCTCACAAGAGGTTTCTTCACTGTTGAATCGCATATGTAAATCTGTTGTCCTCAGGGGAGGTGCTGCAATCTACGAGACTCGACATATAAAAGCTAAAGTTATTTTTGTGATAATTTCTTCCTCAGCTCGCAGACAGAAGAGATCTGATCCTGGAAATATCTAGAAACAGCACGGGGAAGGTTTCAGTAGGAAAAGGTAAAAAGAGCACTATCGAAGGTTCTTATGTGATAAGATTAGGAAAAAAAGCACTAATCGATCGAAGGTTCTTATGTGATAAGAGTTAATTAGGAAAACGGTTCTTGTGTAATAAGATTAGGGGGAAAAAAGCGCTAATCGATCGAAGGTTCTTATGTGATAAGAGTTAAGGTAATGGGAGCATAAGTTTTATAAGTTTTATTAGGATAAGTTAAGGACTCGGTCTGTAGTGGCATACAACGCAGACTGAGAATTGATTATTTGTTTAGATAGAGTTTAAGGTTATGATTTGTATACTCGCATGAATGTTGTTTGTCCTAGTTGTCCTTGTTATATTGTTGTGTTCAATACCTTTGTGCGACATTGCAATTAGAGAAACGGGAAGAGTCACTAGGGAAAATTGTGATTCGGAAAAACAAGGATTGATTGAGAAAAGAAACAGTAATTGATTGATTAACTACGGTTGGTTCATGCTAACATCTCTCACACACCCAGACTGAGCCCGAATTAAGAGCCTTTTCAGACCACGTAACGGTCAGGAAAAGTGGGCGTAGAGAACTCGGTTGGCTGAAAGGATTGTGAGATCAGAAACTGTGGAAAATCTGAATCATCCAGAATGGGTGCCGGAGCAAGTTAAAACACCACAAAAGGGTACACTAGCCTATGTTATGCTCCAGAATTGTGGTCAGTCTTCAATTGACCACCTAAAAAAAAATGGGTAAAGTGGACTAAGGGTGAAAACAGGCCATTTCCACCTGATGGTTCATTTAATTTAGAGAGAACAACATGTCTAGAGGAATGTCTTATAAACAGAGACCCAGGTAGAAGAGGTAAAGAAAAAAAAAGGAAAGTAATAGAAAAGGCCTGGGTTCCGATTCTTCAAGCCCACATAAAATTAACAGAGGAAGTAAATCAATATGTAAGAAAAAAAAAGAACCCGATAGTGACTTATGGATCAAAAAAAAATAGAGCTGGCCAACAAAAAGCTTTATTGAATGAAGAGAGACTATTGTGAATGTCTGTCTTTGAATGAGAATGCTTGTGTGTTTTTTTTTTCATGTGTCTGGAAGCCTGTTTTGAAAGGTGGTGCAACTGCCTGTTTGTTTTAGCTCCACCAACTTTTTCAAACAGAGTGAAGGTTTTTTTTAATCCTTCATAGTGTCCTGTATGTGGGAAGTTTAAGACATTTTAAGTTAGAAACGCAAGTGTGGATTTATTCGGATGAGAATTTACAGAGCTAGGAAATGCACAAAGGATAGGTTTGTTGAGACATGGTCCCGGTGGTTTAAAAAAAAAGAGAATTTATTTGACACGCTTACTTACTTGTCGAAAGAAGACACGCAATCATTGATTACATTGGATTGAAAGACATCAATTTAGTCTAGGAGTGAGATAAAGAACGGGGAAGGGAAGTTGTAATGCCTTTTTTTTAAAAAGCCTTTGTGGGTCTCTCGAGGCTGCAGGCTGGGGGAGTACGTTCCCATTGTCCTTGGTGTAAAACCTTGACGTGAAAGCTTCTAGCTCAGTAAAAAGATTTTTTTTTAAAAATAAAGGTTGGCAGTACAATATTTGAATTGGGATTTTGAGATATTTCAGATAATTCTCCTTGATCAACATTTTGGGTGTATTGGAAAAATCTTGGGTTGGGAAGCCTTTTAATAAAATTATAAAACAAGTACTTTGCATTCTGTGATCTGTGAATCACTATAAGCATAAATGAGAAGTCTGTGTAACACACCGATTCTTCCGGTTCAGAAGCCCAATAGTGACAAATGGAGGTTTGTCCAAGACCTACAAGCTATGAATGAATCTACTATATTCTCACAATGCTTAAAGAAGGATTTGGAATCTTAAGCAGTCGCTCACTTCAGCACCAGCCTTGGGATTACCAGATTACACTAAGACATTTAACTTATTTGTTCATCATAATTCGGGTTTTGCACAATCTGTTTTGACTCAGTTACAAGAGGACAGGCAGCGACCGATAGCGTATTTCAGTGCCCAACTAGACCCAGTGGCACGCGGTCTACCAGGATGTCTTCCTTCGTTGGCAGCAGCTTATTACGCTGTACAACAGGCTCAGACAATAACTCTAAATCATCAAACCGTTTTATATATCCCACACTCTGTCGAGATTTTACTTACTAAATGTGCCACGCCACACCTAACTTCTGCAAGAACCACTAAATATGAAGTCGAACTGTTATCAAATCCGAACCTTATCATTAAAAAATGTACTACCTTAAATCCAGCCACTCTACTCCCCACGGAGGATGACAGCGAACCCCATTCATGTGAAATGGTAATGGAATTAGTGACTAAACCACGTATCAATTTAACAGATGTACCAATGTGTAATCCTGACCTAGTGTACTATGTTAACGGATCAGCCTTACGAAATGATAGGGGCCAACCTAGAGCGGCTTATGCAATTGTAACCCAGTTTAATGTTGTCTAAACAGCCTCTCTTCCAGACTCCTTTTCAGCCCAACAAGTCGAATTGTTTGCGTTAACTCGAGCCTGTATTCTGGCTGAAGGACAAACAGTTAATATCTAGACCGAATCCAGGTATGCTTTTGGGATATCACATGACTATGGACAAATTTGGAAGATTTGTGGGTACCTGACTTCAGGAACCACTATCAAAAATGCAGAACAATGGAAAATCTCATGCGAGCCATTCAATGTCCCTTGAAACTTGCCATTATTAAATGCCAAGCACATACAGGCCAGTCGAATGAGGTGACACCTGGGAACGCCAGAGCTGATAATGCAGCTAAGTCAGCAGCTCTGTCAAAAGGGGGGATGCAGGTGTCATTGTTCCCACTGAGGAAAAATAATTGCTCAGACCCGCCACCCACTATTAATGACATGCTGGCCTTTCAGACACAGGCCGAGGAGGAGGTGGTGACCTGGACGAAGGATCAATGTTATAAAAATCCAGAAGGAATATGGGTTCACCACGACGGCCGCGTGGTGGCGCCCAGATTCTTACTTCCATGGATTGCCCGATGTGTTCATATGTTCAAACATGCAGGCAAAGGGGGGATGGCAGATTATATGTTGGCAACTTGGTATGCACCAGGTATTTCGGCAATTGCAAAACAAATTTGTGAAAATTGTATTACCTGTCAGACAATGAATCCGGGTAAGACGGAAAAAGTAGAATCTGCCTCCCACCCAAATCCAGTGGGGCCTTTTGTACATTTACAAATGGATTTTATTGAATTACCTATGTGTATGGGATTCAAGTATGTATTAGTTATTGTAGATGGATTTTCTAGATGGATTGAAGCCTTTCCATGTAAAAAGGCCGATGCCACTACTGTTGCTAAATGTTTGTTAAAGGAAATGGTAACGCGCTTCGGAATCCCTGCTAAGCTTTCTAGTGATAACGGGTCACATTTCACGGGAACTGTTATAAGAGAAATGTGTAAAGCTTTGCAGATTAATCAACGTTTTCATTGCAGTTATCATCCACAATCAGATGGACTTGTTGAATGATATAATGGAATGCTAAAAAATAAGCTGTCAAAATTATGTAATGACACTGGACTGAAATGGATAGAACTGCTGCCCTTAGCCTTGATGGTAATGCAATCTGCAACCAACAGAACAACAGGCCTGTCACCGCATGAGATAGTTAGCACCATTTACTGCAAAACAAATGGACATCCACAAAATGGAGGAAAATATGTTGAATTATTGTATTGCACTAACCAAATGTATTTCCAGCTTTCATTCACAGGTAAAGGAAGCTCAAGTCAAGCCAGCGGAAGGGAAGTGTCATAACCTGGACCCCGGGGAATTTGTTTACATCAAAATCTTTAAAAGAAAAAGCAGACTACAACCAAGATTTGAAGGACCATACCAGGTCTTGCTGGCGACTAATACTGCAATCAAGGTAAAGGAAAGACTAACATGGATCCATGCGTCCCATTGCAAAAGGGCACCCGACCAGGAGGAAGGGAAGAAGGAACCAGAGGAACAGAAAAAGGAAGACTGAATAAGGAACTGTATGGACTATGGGGACTGATGGTGCTGGGCTTGACAGGGTTTTACTTGCATTATTGATTATACCAGGGGTACAGACATGCCACCGAAGGGAACTGCAAGTAAACGTATTTATGGCACTGAGTCATAAGTATGCTCAAGAAAGAAACTTGTCTAGTTGTTGGATATGTTCCCATGTACCTGTCCACTCCGAAGGGGGTATTCCCCTAAGATCTGTCCCCTTTAACGAATCAGAAATGGTAGAATGGTTGATAGTGCAAAATAGGACAAACCTAACCAAGGTGTCAGAAACGAAGGAGCAAACAGAATGGAGGTCAACGGGGTATAAACTTACAGCCTTCCAGGGATGGTGCCAGCCCAATTATAATAATAACCGTCAGCCTCCCTTCCTAAGCATTACTTCCAGCATAGGAAATCCTGAAGGTATAATATGCCTAGTGAGTAATGAGACTAAAGGACCAGAAATGGGACGCAGCAAGTGTTCCCAAATGACTAAATGGCAAGCCACAACTAATCCCACTGATGGGAGAAAGATAGCAACCGTTGGCTGGACAATGGTCCATAACAATGCCCGAGGTGAAGGGTGGGAAGGTGAGACCACTCGAGTATGGATGGCGCAAAAGGACCAGGAGCTGACGTCCTATAATTATACCTACTTTATTTGTGGCCATAAAGCCTACCCATGGTTACCAGCCAACTGGACAGGGTCCTGTTACTTAGGATATGTGGTACCCTTTATCAGATCAATAAAGACTCTAAGGGATGCCTATGGAAGTCATAGATTTAAACGGGATTTGACATGGCTAAATGGAATATTCAAGGTAATGGTGCCACCCTATGGAATAGCATCAACCGAATGGCAGTTACGGGAACTGGCTAACTTAGTCGAATCAGTAGCCAACGCAACTTCCCAAGCCTTCGAAGGGGTGAATGATGAAATGGTAGCTATTCGAACAGTGGCTCTCCAAAATCGTATGGCCTTAGATTATCTTCTAGCCAAGGAAGGAGGGACATGCGCATTAATAGGTGGAGCATGCTGTACGTATATCCCAGATAAGTCAGAAGAAATCGGCAGTCTAGCTGAATACATTAGGAACAAGGTAATAGAGTATAAACAGACAGTTGGCCAGGACGGTACTACTTTGTGGAATTGGGCATCGGAATGGTTGGGATCCCTAGGGAGATCTGTGGTACAGGGTTTGATCATATTCCTGCTGATAGTCTTCGCCCTATATCTTTTATTTGTCTTAGTTAAGTGTTGCTGTGCCAGGCTGGGAAAAACCATGTTACCTACCAAGACCACGGCTAGAGTTATGGTAGCAACAACTACTGAAGGCTTTTGTGTGGAAATGGAAATAGAGAGACTGTACAAGATCAGAATGGATTAAGTTGTCCTTGTGAAGGACAAAATGGGGGAATGTGGAAATGTATTTTTATCTAAGCTGCACCACACTGTATTTTTGTGCCCTTTTTGATATAAAACAAAATGGAGTCCTGGTCCTTCCAGAAATTTCTGCAACAAGCAGTCACTTTGCATAAACAGCTAAACCTGGCTTGAAATGGCTGATAGCCACCAGACAGCTAGGAGGCAAGTCCTGCTGAGACAAGTACCCCACATGGTGCTCTCCTATTGTCTATACAACACCAGTTCCACTCCACCCCGCCCTTTTCGAAGTACTCAAACCACCAGCCATTATCTCTTGTAGAGGCCTCATCCATTTGATGCAAAAAGATAACTGACCAGAAAACTGGACAATCCTGACACAATGCAATGCAGGTAATAGCTCATTACCACACTCTCATCGAATAATGGCCGGCTGGCCAACTAATAACCTTGACAAAAGGAAATATCTGGAAACCATGTCAGGACAAGGATGTAGTAATTAACTCTTTATCTGTATTCACTGACTGCGAGACAGAGTCAATACACAGGGAGAGGCCATAACTTGGGTTTTACTGTATAAATATCTCGTGAAATTGTACCATTTCGGGGGGGTCTCCACGTAGCCTTTGACTGAGACCTTTCTCTTGCTGCAAGTAAATTAAAGAAACTTCTGCCGGAGCTGAAGGTGTCTGAGTCGTTTATCGGGAGTCGAGATTTCGACTCAGTCGTATTGACTTGTCCTGCCACCTTCAAAGGTTTGTGTGTGTGAACCTCCAAATCTCTCTGTTCATGCACCATCCAGAAAATTGTTCTATTTGGTTTATATTGCCTCTCCCCATTTTTTCTTTCCAAAATGAATCATTTCATACTTCTCTGCCTTAAATTTTATTTGCCAAGTGTCAGCCCATTTCACCAGCCTGTCTATGTCCTCCTGAATTATGGTTTTATCCTCCTCACTGTTTACTACATTTCCAAGTTTTGTGTCATTTGCAAACATTGAAATGATGCCCTATATACCCAAGTCCAGGTCATTAATATATATAAAAAATATATATCCTCGCTGTTCTCACTATGTGACCGGAATCTTTACCTTGGAGTCGGGTTGGGTGCATGCAGATTGTGTAGCGGGTTGCCATCCCGAAGATTTGAACAGCGTGTTCTGCACTGCACGTTTAACTCAATGGCATCAATTGAAACAGTCATGCGCGTTTCCCGGCCCAATTAAATAGAGTGAGCCTGATGACATCACCGATGACTCCAATCACCATAAGTATGAATGGGAATACCGCCAAAAACACACAAACACTTAAGATAAATTTTTTGAAAACCATCACATATTTAAAATGAATCAAAATGGAATTTAATTAATTATTTAAAACAAAAATTTTACTTTTGAAAAATTAAATTTACATATTTTAAAGGGTCTAAAAATAAACGTATCATTAATAGGATTTTAAACGTTTAAATTATTGAAAAAAATGTATTATTCTGTGCTTTAAAAGTCTTATGCTGAAAAAACAGGCTTACGCCTGCTTTTATCAGTTATTAGAATTTGAAGGATATTCGCTGGGCAGTAGTTGGGCAAATAGCCCAACTCTCCGCCCATGGAAGCTCTTCAGTTTCGGACGCGAGTGGTCTCAAGTTTCGTTTATAGGTGCATGCGTTTCGCATACCTAAACCCGGAACTTGCAGAGAGCCCACAGGCATGTGCGCATCTCTTACATGCCCATGGGGAGCGCAAATTCAGGTTCAATGATTTCATGAGATCAGGAAAGGAGAGTGCAATGCCACACTCACCTACATCTTTATGTGCCTGTCAACACAACCCCATCACTCTGCCTTCCCAAGCCTATTCCTGAACATCACTCCTCACACCAACCTACCTTTCAGGTACACCAATCCTTCTCTGTCTATGTACCTACTCACATCCCCAACTGACTAATCACCACTCACACTCACCCTCTCATCCTAACGCAATCATAGAAAGCAACACCACAGAAAGAAGCCATTTGGCAATGTCACGCCACTCCCTCATAATCACCCTCTACAGATGTAGTCCATCCATTCTCTACACTCATTCCATCACTCTCACTCAAATGTCTCTGTTTCCCTCCTTGCAGGAGAAGAGACCGCAGAACAACAGGGAGAGACAGAGAACTGGAGGTGGCCCTCCAGTCTTCACAAATTTGACTCCAACAGAGGAGGAGATCCTAGACATCTCTGGAGTTGCAGAGCTGCTGACGGAGAGGGAGGGACCTCCCAGCAATCTGGTGGCAGAACTAAATCTCATACAGCCACATGGCATACGACAGTCACCCATATGGTGACAATTGTCAGCAGCCAGTGAAATGTCATCATGAGTATAATGGTAACGTTACCTATTCTTCTAATTCATCTATTTACTCTCCCATAGGTCCATCAAGTGCCCCCACCCCACCCCCCTGCCCCCCCCATCATCCAGCCAGAGGAGAAAGGCGACTCCTCAGAGGAAGTTCCAACCTCTGAGGGTGCACCTCCAGCAGACCTATGCGCACCCAGCACCAGTGTAGACATGCACACCTCGGTGGGTCCTGTGTGAGATAGAGTAGCATTGTTGTCATGTATTCAACCAGCATTGTAACCCAAGTATAAACTGACCTAAGTTGTACACTGAGAACAATGACCACTAGGTGGTGAACTTGTGGGAGACACTCCTAACCTAGACCTTCAGATATAAAAGGGGAAGCTCCACCCACTTCCTGCACTTGAGTGCTATGAAATAAAGGACAGGTCACAGACTGACCTTCTCTCAAGCATGGGCCTCATGTGCATTTATACTGTATAGTAAGGACGTATCAATAGCGACAAGAAACTGGGATTTAAACCACGCGAGCATGGCCACTAGCAATAACAGGGGCAGTCAGGGACGATCGACTGGCAAGGGACCTTTTGTTTCAAACCGCAGCTCATGTTGGAGGCGTGGAGGCACACACTCAGCCGGAGTTTGCAGAGGTGAGCAAAATACCTGCAGGAATTGCAGAAGTGAACGCTGGGGAAAATCGCTGGAAGCTGAAGTTCAGCGAGTTCATGTGGAGCACATATACAGTTCATACACCAGGACGCCACCGATAATGATGAAAGTGCTCCTCAATGGCATCCCAGTATCAATGGAGCTAGACACGGGGGCCAGCCAGTCCCTGATGGGTATCAAACAGTTCGAAAAGTTGTGGGCGTCCAAGACCAGGAGGCCAAAATTATCGGCGATTGACGCACAGCTACGGACTTACACAAAGCAGATCATTCCGGTGCTTGGCAGCACCACGGTAGTCATGACCCACAAAGATTCGGAGAACAGACTGCCACTTTGGATTGTCCCAGGGGACGGTCCCGCACTACTAGGGAGGTGTTGGCTTGCTGTCATGAACTGGAAATGGAGCGATGTCAATGCAATTTCCTCTGTGGAGCGAGTATCATGCTCACAGATCCTGGACAAATTTGACTCGTTATTTCAACCCGGCATCGGCACTTTCATGGGGACCAAGGTAGTGATTCACATAAACCCGGACACCAGGCCAGTACACCACAAGGCCAGAGCGGTGCCGTACGTGATGCAGGAAAAAATAGGAGGCGAATTGGACCGCCTGCTGAGGAAAGGCATCATCTTGCCAGTCGAATTCAGTGACTGGGTGAGCCCGATTGTGCCGGTGCTCAAGGCGGATGTGTCGGCCAGGATATGTGGCGATTTCAAGGGCACCATCAATGGGTGTCACTCCAAGACCAGTACCCGCTACCGAGAGCGGAGGACCTCTTTGCGACGCTATCCGGTGGCAAACTTTTTTCAAAATTGGACTTGACCTCAGCTTACATGACCCAGGAGCTGGCGAGTGAGTCGAAGAAGCTGACCACCATCACGACACACAAGGGGTTGTTTGAGTACAACAGATGTCCGTTTGAGATTCGCTCGGCCGCCGCGATCTTCCAACGAAACATGGAAAGCCTCCTCAAGTCGATTCCAGGGACGGTGGTTTTTCAGGACGACATCCTCATTACGGGTTACGATACTGAAGAACACCTCCACAACCTGGAGGAGGTGCTACGCAGACTGGACCGGGTAGGGCTGCGACTGAAAAAGGCGAAGTGCGTCTTCCTAGCTCCAGAGGTAGAATTCCTGGGGATGAGGGTAGCAGCAGATGGGATCAGTCCTACTGCGTCCAAGACGGAAGCGATCCAAAGAGCACCCAGACCCCGTAACATGACGGAGCTGCGTTCATTCCTGGGGCTCCTGAACTATTTTGGTAACTTTCTTCCCAAATTGAGCATGCTGCTAGAGCCGCTACACGTGCTCCTATGCAAAGGTCGCGAATGGGTCTGGGGGGACAGCCAGGAAAGGGCTTTTAATAGAGCACGCAATTTGTTATGTTCCAACAATCTGTTAATGCTATATGACCCATGTAAGAAACTTGTGTTAACGTGCAATGCGTCGTTCTATGGTGTCGGGTGTGTGTTGCAGCATGTCAATGCCAAGGGTCAGTTACAGCTGGTAGCTTATGCCTCCAGAAGTCTGTCCCAGGCAGAAAGGGGCTACAGGATGGTAGAAAAGGAGGTGCTCACATGTGTATATGCGGTAAAGAAAATGCACCAGTACCTGTTTGGCAGGAAATTTTAGCTGGAGACAGATCACAAACCCCTAACGTCCCTTTTGGCCGACAACAAGACCATAAATGCAAACGCATCGGCCTGCATACAGAGGTGGGCACTCACGTTAGCCGCCTATGACTACACAATTCGGCACAGACTGGGCACCGAAAACTGCACCGATGCACTCAGCAGGCTCCCACTAGCCACCACTGATGGGGCTACCGAGCATGGTGCTGAGATGGTCATGGCTGTTGAAGCTTTCGGAAGTGAAGGCTCACCTGTGACAGCCTGTCAGATTAAAGTCTGGACAAATAGAGACCCACTATTGTCTCTAGTCAAGAAATGTGTCCTGAATGGGGACTGGGCAGCCACGTACAGGGCATGCCCTGAGGAATTTAAACCATTTCACAGGCGCAGGGATTATCTCTCGATTCAGGCCGATTGCCTACTGTGGGGAAACTGCATAGTCATGCCCCAGATGGGCAGAGAGGTGTTCATCAGAGAACTCACAATGGGCACCCGGGCATTGTCACGATGAAGACAATTGCCAGGTCACACGTTTGGTGGCCAGGGATAGACGCAGATCTGGAACTTTGTGTTCGCAGGTGCAACACATGTGCCCAGCTGGGCCATGCGCCCAGGGAAGCCCCCCTTAGCCCCTGGCCATGGCCCGCCAAGCCTTGGTCACGCATCCATGTGGACTACGCAGGTCCTTTCATGGGGAAATGTTCGCCGCCCACGGTCTACCGGACATTTTGGTCAGCGACAATGGCCCATGCTTCACTGGACTTCCAGGACTTCATGGCTGGCAATGGAATTAACCATGTCAGAACGGCACCGTTCAAGCCGGCCTCAAACGGCCAGGCAGAACGAGCAGTGCAGATAATCAAACAGGGGATGCTCAGAATCCAAGGGGGTTCCCTAGAATGCTGCTTATCACGTTTCCTGTTGGCCTACAGATCCCGACCACACTCGCTCACAGAGATTCCACCTGCAGAGCTGCTATTGAAAAAGACGCTCAAAACCCGGTTATCCCTTATACACCCCACCATGAAAGAAACTGTCGAGAGCAGGCGCCAGTCACAATATGACTACCATGACAGGAATGCGAGGGTGCGATGTATTGTTGTAAATGACCCTGTTTTTGTCCTCAACTACGCTGCAGGACCCAAATGGCTTGCAGGCTCTGTGGTTGCCAAAGAGGGAAATAGGATTCTGGTAGTTAAACTTACCAATGGACAAATCTGCCGCAAACATGTGGATCAAACAAAAAGGAGGTTCAACAACCCCATAGAAGAAGCAGAGGAAGAACACGATGTAGAGTTCACTCCACCACAGGTGACCGAACACAGGAACCAAAGGTAGGAGAGCCCAGGCACTGTGGGCAGTCCAGACAGGCCTGAGGCACTGCAAACAGCAGACACCCAGGCCAGCGCCCAACAACCGGAGCCCCAACTCAGGCGCTCTACAAGGGAGTGTAAACCACCAGAGAGACTCAACCTGTGATCCCAATAAGACTTTGGAGGGGAAGGTGATGTCATGTATTCAACCAGCATTGTAACCCAAGTATAAACTGACCTAAGTTGTACACTGAGAACAATGACCACTAGGTGGTGAACTTGTGGGAGACACTCCTAACCTAAACCTTCAGATATAAAAGGGGAAGCTCCACCCACTTCCTGCACTTGAGTGCTATGAAATAAAGGACAGGTCACAGACTGACCTTCTCTCAAGCATGGGCCTCGTGTGCATTTATACTGTATAGTAAGGACGTATCAATTGTCACCTGGTGTCTCACACATCATGGCCACGATTTTGCCACCCGTGGTGAGTTAGGTGCAGTCGGCATTGGTGGCATGTGGGGAAGCCACTCCCGACTCCATCCCGCCATCTGTACCCAATCTTCCATTGATGGGGCCTGCCCTGCGGGATTCCCAGGCAATTAACAGGAAGCTGTTCTGTTGATGTCATCTGATGATCGGTTTCCTTAAAGAGACCATACCCACATTGATTTTGACAGTTCTTCTGTCAGAGTTCTGCAGCATTGAGTTGCTGTAAACACTGACAAGCACTGCACAGAGGCTCTCCCATCACTCCCAAAGATGCTTCTAGAGGGAGTCACAGCACGTAGGGAGGTCCTCTTCCCTTCCAATGGTGGAAGAGACCTCCCCAGGGCACCACGCAGCTTAGTTGCACATGGCACAGGAGGGTACAAGCAGGGATGTCATCAGGGGGACCTGGCTGCAATGGCGCAAACCTTTCAATGATCTCAGTGGATCACGAAATATTACTGCATGCCACACTCAACCTCATCTTGCTGTGCCACTCATCACATCCCCATCATTCTGCCTTCCCTACTCTATCCCTGCACATCCTTACTCACACCAACTTATCTTGCACCTCCACCCATCCCTCTCTCTCTATCTACATTATCACTTCCCCATCTCACTAGTCACCCCTCACCTTCATCCTTGTCCAACCATACCAACTAACAACACACAAGGGTAGGCATTTGTGTCCTTTAGCCAATGTTCATGTAAAATTTATGTTGATGTGTTATCAAACATTGAAATCTTTGGTTTAAGCACTTTGCATTCTTGGACAGATTTGTAGGCACCTTTGGAAGTGGCTTAATGAGTTGTAGTGAATGGTGAGACATAAAGGTACCCCCCACAACGGTGATGAATGTGAAAAGAATGGTTTGGACATTGCAGGGATGCCTTATAGAGCTGCTGTGGGATGGTGCCAACCTGGCGCATCATGTGGCAGCCAGGGTGTACAGCATCAAATGAAGTAAATGTGGCCATGGTGAGGCCATCACTGGCCTCCCAGGCAGCAATGTGGTCGGGTGCTGATGCCCTGTGTCCTGTGCAGCATCAGTTGATTGCAGAGAAGGTTGATGATGTTGTTGGTGATGCTGGTGTGTTTAGTGATGTTGGTGTTCTGGCTGATCGTGGTGGGATTCTGAGGACCAAGGTGAGATTTTTTTCAAAGGCACCGATGCTGCTGGAATAGATGGCGGATGAAGCAATCTGTCAATGGTGAGAGAGGTTGCTCCAAGGAGGTGACAGTGAATAGAGAGTTCACTGGAAACACTTCCAATCTGCATACAGGTCAAAAGTTTCTTCCAAATCACGAAGGCTTCAGCTTCTGACGTTGGAAAGTGAACAGCTGTGAAATGCTAGCTTTTATACCACTTCTGCAACTGTCAACCAGCCAAAGTAATGGAGAGTCACTGAGAACCCTGGTGTGTTCCCCGTAGATGGCAAACCCATCAAAATGTTGGTAAAATTGTAAGTGCCTGCTTCTAATCCTCTTAAGTAGCATTCAACTACCTCCTAACTATCCTAATTAACTGGCCCGCCACTTACTGTTGGGTCTGCGATCTGCATGCATTCCTAACATGTCAAAAACTGACACGGAGGCAGGTTTAGAGTGGGATCCCGACCCGGTGTCAATCTCGGCCATTTTGACAGTGGTCCCACCTCCAAACCTACACTCGCAGGGCGGGAAGATTCCGGCCCACTAGTGGGCAAGAACAGATGATGTTGACAGGGACAGCAGTGGAGACACCTCGCTGGAGGGCGCAGGATGCTCCAAGCTGTGCTCAGCTGCATGTAGACGCTAAGCTCGGGGACCATCGAGAAAGAGGCCGATCTTGGAGGGGCAGCAATAATTGCATGAGGCTCTGGCAGTTTTTGCAGCCGCAATGTCTACAAGTGTACAGAGAATTGAGGAGTCCATCTCCAACATGAGCAGCAACATCTCACAGGCAATGGCGACGATGTGCTGTTCCATGGAAAGGATGACCACCTGCATGGAGCAGCAAATGCGGCAGTTCAACGAGAACATGCTTGCTGTGAACAACAGATTTCAAATGCTCATTGACCTCATCTCGAGCAGGGATATAAACGTAGACTTGGGTCTTCATCATCCCACTGATGTGCAGTAAGCTGCTCTCCAGCTCCTTGCTAGTAGGGAAGTGTGGGTGGCCCATGAGAAGGATGCTCTGCTCAAAGCGATCCCACTTCTCCCTCATTGCCTCCTCTCAGTCAGAGTCCCACATGCTGTCTCGGATCTCGATGGCTGAGTCTGTCCCTGCACAGTTGCAGGAGGAGCAGTCTTTGGCTCCAAAACCCAGAGAGTATTTGCCAAAAATATCAAAGCAGTCTCAGCAGGGCAGTAAGCAGGCTGCCTCTACCTCTGCTGAAGCCACAGGTGTTGCACCTCGTTAAAACACGTGGAAAAGAAAAAAGACACATTCGTAGATGCACAAGGATATGCACATGGTGTATGAAAACATTTTAATGTTACGTGTTGGATATAATTATGATGCACATAAATTTATTTCCTTGCACAACTTTCTCGTCTTGTCCATTTTTGCCTGCTACCTGGGAAGTGGCTTTGTCACTTGGAGTGGATGGTGAGGCATTATTTAACCTCAGGCTATGGGGGTTTGGGTGACAGGAGTGGCTTGGTCATTGTACTACTTTGTGGTGTTGTTGGTTTGAGGTGGGGGGGAAGTTAGTACAGCATCTGGCAGCCATATGGGTGCACTGGTGTGTTAAGTAAATTGTGAGGCCATCCTGGGCCTCCCGTGCAGCAATGTGCACTGCTGCTGTTGCCATCTCCACCTCAGGTTCCTCCTCCTCCTCCTCCTGCTCATGTTCCACCTGTTCCTCCTCCCCCACCTCCTCCTCCTGATCTTGTCCCATCTGTTCCTCCTCCTCCTCCGAAGAGGCTCTGTGCCTTGCTCCTCCTGCAGTTCCAATCCTCGCTGCTGTGCTATGTTGTGCAGTGTGCAGCGTAAAACAATGATTCTCGAGACCCTCCAGGTCTGTCAAGGCATCTGAAGCACATCGTCATCATGCCGATTGCTTGCTCTATGACACACCTGGTCGACATGTGGCTGCCATTATAATGCTCCTCAGCCTCATTACTTGGCCTTCACAAGGGTCTCATTTGCCACGCCTTCAGTGGATAGACCTTGGGGCTGAAATTCAGCCTCCCGATAAGGCCTGTTACCGCCGGAAAGCGGCGGCCACGTGGCAGTGTCGAATGGCCGCCGCTCGTGAAATTCTCCCCGGTGGTTTTTCTGGCTGTGACCATATCCGCCCCACTCCCGCCCCTCTGCTGCCGAACCCTCCTAAGTGCGTCATCAAAGCGCGCACTTCCGATGTCCTGCCCAGCAAGCAAAATTCACCTGAGAAAATATTACGGCCGCCACCCGGTTCCCCCGACAGTTTTTTCTGTCGGTACAGTGTTTGCACTGTGTAAACTGGTGGTATGGACCCCATTAAAGGGGAGGGCGCACTGCCGCGGTCGCCATCTTATTTTTTTTTGTCGGCCGACTATCAGGTCGGCCCGACAATTATGCCCCCAGGTAAGGCCGGGCCTTCAACAGGCAGCCTGGCATCCCCTCTTGGGTGCCATGCTGCTGGACCGGCTGAATCTCTCCCTTGTAGCCCAGTGAACCTAACTTAAAAAGCTGCAGAGCTCACAGTGGCTCTCCCCTTTAACTAAAGGGGAGAGACGTATTGACGCGCCAGTGCAATGACGTCACCAGCCTGGCGCTGATAACTGACAGCGGCGGAGACTCCGTCCGACCTCCACTTCCGTCCCCATTATGACGGTCTCTCCGTTCACACCCCCGCGTCTGCCCCCATTATGACCGACTTCCTCCCCACTCGGAAAGAAACGACTAAGAGCTGAATTTCGCAAGATGGGCCGCTACATCCATTACGGCAGCCAAAACACACCAGAAACGGTAGGTGCGACCCATTTCCGGCGGGGGTGAATTTCGGCCCCCTTGTCTCCAATCAGCCAGCTGGTAAGTCTGTTTGGAGGTGTGAAGAGCCGAGGGAGGGTGGACCGGTGCAGGACGAAAGAGTCATGATAACTACCAGGGAATCTGGTGCATACATGCATGGTGATCTTTTTATGGTTGCAGACACACTGCACATTGAAGGCGTAGAAGCCCTTCTGGTTCACAAACACTCCTGGGCAATCTAGGGGTGCCTTGTTGGCTACATGTGTGCACTCATGGGAAGCCAGCCAGAGCCGCAAAGCCCAGCGTCCCTTCGGTATCACTGGCTTCGTCAGTGGCAAAGTTTACATAAGTGGCTGACTTGTGAAACATGGCATCACCACTTGTGGGTAGCCGACTGCGAGACCCTGCAAATGTCTGCTGCAGATCCCTGGAAGGAGCCTGAGGTGAAGAAGTTGAGGGCAGTGGTGACTTTGACAGCCATTGGGAAGGCTTGTCCACCAGGTCCTCTGGGCAGCAGGTCTTGTTCCAGCAAGCTATAAATGTCTGCGATGACCTGGCACTAAAGCCTGAGCCTCCTGAGCACTGCTGTTCAGTCATGTTCAGGAAGCTCATCCTCTGCCTGTATACTCTGTGTTGAGGGTATCGCCTCCAGCACGGTGCAGCCCTGCACTGATCCCCTCTCTCCTTTGGAGTATCAGGTTGGTGAGGAGAAGGCTGTTGGGGTTGTTGCTGCTGCTGGTGTTGCTGCTCTTGTTGGTGCTGGGGCTCATCTTGGTCCGATTCTGAGGTCCAAGGTGAGACAGCATAAGCGGCACCCATGCTGATCTGATAGATGGCAGGTAAAGTGGAGATCAGAGGCACAAATCTTCGATGTACTGATAGTGACTAGCAATGTGTCAAGAGTGGCTTCCGAGGTTGCAGAAATCACCTGCAAACTCCTGAAAGCAAAATCTCTGGATTTCCATTAGGCAAGGAAGCAGGTGTAAGGTGTGCATATTTATGCATTTTTCCAGCTGTCACTTAATGGAATTACACCATGGCCACTGAGCTCCCGCCTCCCCTTCACAGGCGAGGTTCCCAAGGTGCATGAAGTCCATTTGCAACCAGTTAAAGCTAAAACCTGATGTTAAGTCTCTCAACAAGTAGTTAACTACTTCTAACTCACAGAGCAGGTCTCCAGTCATCCTGGTTAACCCTTGCCACTGGATAAAGGCCTAGCTCTATCAAGCCTGTGTGGTGGCTGCTGTGCAACAGTCACCACACGTTAAAAAAATCCACACACAGGCATCTTCCATCCCCTCAATTGGAGTTCAGGACTGGAACATCGGGTCCTTCATTGAAACATCTGTGAACCCATGTTGAAGCAAGTCATCCTCGTTCGAGGGACTGCCTATGATGATGATGATGATGAACTGCTTCAATGAGGTCGCCCGCCTCTCCCAAGCGGGATGATGGTGGGTTTCCAACGGGCTGTCAATTTCCGCACTTTTAACCGCCAACCCGCACCCAAAACCGCACGCTCGGCACCGGGAAAATTCTGACCCTTGTGTCTTTAAAATACCTCTGCTTTGTTTGAACCTGGTGTAAAATGGAAGGAATCAATTAATAAGAAGCCTCTATTGTCAAAGGATAATAGGGACCATCTCGCTCTCTCCTTGATCTGAGGCAGTCTAACTTGCTTTCCTCAGTGACACGACTATACATGACAACCTTTGGATAACCTAGAAATGCCATGGCAGCACAAACTGAGGTGGCCCCACACCAAATCATTTGCTTTCAGTTAATAAATTACTGCCTCCATAAAACTGACAAAACATACCACAATTCAGAGAAGAACTATTCCAGCCTGACCATAATTCATTACAAAACAGCTTCCAACTCAAAGTTCAAGATCACTCACTTTTCAAACTATTGTTTCATGTTCCCATTTTTCTCCCTTGGACACAGTTTTCAATGAGTGCTCTTTAACTAGTCCCATACAAATCAACTCCACTGAAATACTAATGAAGTGCCTCCTCCACCACCGCCCAGCAGAAACTAGGCAGGAGGAGCCGTTTAAATGAATTATTCGCTCCGTTACAATTTTAAAATGCCTGATTTTTCAGGCACGTGAGAGGCCCACTCGAGTCAGAGAGGAGTGTCAGACAATTTATGTAAATTGGAGTCCTATTACATCAATTGAATCCATCTTAGCCACAAAAGGAAAGATTTCAGAACATAGGAACAGGAGGAGGCCATTCAGCCCCTTGAACCTGTTCCGCCATTCAATTAGATCATGATCTTGAACTTCATCTACCCGCCTTGGTTACTTAACAAAAATCCATCAATCTCAGGTTTGACATTTTCAATTGAGCCTCAGCATCGACAGCTTTTTGGGGGAGAGCTCCAGATTTCCACTGCCCTTTGTGTGAAGAAAAGCTTCCTGACATCACCCCTCAACAGCCGAGCTCTAATTTTAAGGTTTTTCTGGACTCCCCCACTAGAGGAAATAATTTCTCTCTATCTACCCTAGAAACACCTTTATTCATCTTAAACACCTGAATTAGACCCCCCCCCCCCCTTAATCTCCTATACTTCAGTGAACACAAGGCTAGTCTATGCAACCGGTCCCCATAATTTAACCCTTTCAGCCCAGGTATTATACTGGTGAATTTATGCTGCACCCACTCCAAGGCCTATATATCTTTCTTGAGGTCCGGTGCCCAGAACTGAATGCCGGGATTGTTCACCTTTAAGGGAAGATTTAATTGAGGTGTTCAAAATTATGAGAGGTAAAGAAGAAGAAACTGTTTCCACTGGCAGGAGGAGTGTTAACCAGAGCACACAAATTTAAGATAATTACGTAGGGGGCGAAATTGCCCCTTTTTTAGAGGTGCTAGTGGGGTGGAGGAGATTTTTTGCCCGGGAGGCCCGGGGGGTGGGGGGGGGGGGAGAGGGGGGTGCATCCCCGCAGTTCGAGCCCCAGGCCGCCCCGCACCGCCCCCTTTCCCGGGCCATGAGGCTGGCACAAGCAGATATCAATGCCAGCTTCGTGGGTCACTACTTAAAGGGGAATGTGCCAGTGCCCTGGGCTGCCATCTTTTCTGGATTGCCGACTCTCGGGTCGGCTCCAGGATGGCGGTCCTAGCGTGGTCCGGGCTGCTATCTGTTTTGGGTGCCGGCTGCAGACCCAGTCCCAGACTGCCCTGATGGCCTAGTGGTCTTGAAGAGTGTGCAGTGGCCCTCCCCTTTAAGCGAAGGAGAGGGGCGTTGAAGCACTTCCCTCACCACCCCAGTAGCGCCCCGGGAACCGCCCCCAAAGGAAGTGGAGTGCGCGAGATTGCGCTCCACTTCCTTTGAGGGGCGGTAAGCCCAATTTAGAATGTTCCGGACCCAGCTAGTTACCACCCCCAAGCGGGGCGCATGGCAATTTCGCCCCATAGAATTACAGCAGAGAAACAGGCCATTCGGCCCAAGCAGTCTATGGCAGTGTTTATGCTCCACTCGAGCCTCCTCCCATTCTTCCTCATTTAACTCTATCAGCATAACCCTCTATTCCCTTCTCCCTGATATGCTTATCTAGCTTTCCCATAAATGCATCTATCCTATTCGTTTCAACTATTCGCTGTGGTAGCGAGTTCCACATTCGAACCACTCTCTGGGTAAGGAAGTTCCTTCTGAATTCCCTATTTGATTTCTTGGTGATGGCCGCTAGTTTTGATCTTCCCCACAAGTGGAAACACTTTCTCTGTGTCTATTCTATCAAAACCTTTCATAATTTTAAAGACTTTTATTAGGAGGAAATGGGGACAATTTGTTTTACGCAGTAAGTTGTTATGATCTGGAATGCATGACCTGAAAGGGTGGTGGAAGCAGCTTCAACAGTAACTTTCAAAAGGAATTGGATAAATACTTGAAAAGGAAACATTTTCAGGGCTGTGGGGAAAGAGCGAGGGAGTGGGACTAATTGGAGAGCTCTTTCAAACTGGCACGATGGACTGAATTGCCTCCTTCTGTGCTGTAATGTTCTATGATTCTCTCAAAGGGGCAAGATTGCAACTTACTGTAACTCTCCAAAAATAGTCAGAATCACTGAAGCTTTTCTTTTCTGCCACCTGTCCTTCCTCAGAACCTCGGACAATGGGAGGCTTCAAAATCAGGCTTCCCTGTGCTGAGTATGACCAGGCCAGGATTACTAACAGTCTGGTTTTGGACCGGACAACCTGGTTTGTAAGTGGGTTGTCCGGGAACTTTTAAAAATGCAAACCAGAGAGAAAAGAAGTCCGTTTTGTTTTTAAAATAGAAAGACCATTTTCTCTCGCTCTCAGTTACTTCTGTAGCTGACGTTGCGGAGCATTAGAAAAGGCTTCAGAACTCCAGCTGGGATACCACCTCCTGCCCTGCCCTCTGCTGCCTCCTCTCTGGTTTGGGACTTGGCAGCAGCTGTCCACCCTGCTGTATGTTAATTATACATCCCCCACAAAACAGAGACTCTGCATCCTTTCCCGTGGTCTGGGTTTCCAGATTCTCCCCCGCTCTCGATGGTTCTGACACACAAGACTCATATTGCATACACAGGCCGGTGTTATAAAAAAAAAGGCAGCCTGGTATTGCAAGTTTCACGGCAGGTGGCAATGAATCACAAGTGGGAATCTTGTCTGATATTTTCCCCTACAACTGAGGTGCACTGGGTCATTAGAACATGGGAACAGGAGGAGGCTATTCAGCCCCTAAGTCTATTCCACCATTCAATTAGATCATGGCTGTTTTGTACCTCAACTCCATTTACCCGCCTTGCTTCTCTAATCCTTAATACCCTCACCTAACAAAAATTGATCAATCTCAATTTTGAATGGCCTAGCTCTAATTTTAAGGTAATGTCCCCTTGTTCTGAACTCCCCCACCAGAGTAAGTAGTTTTTCTCTCGCTATCCTATCAAGTCCTTTAATCATCTTATACACCTGAATTAGATCACCCCTTAATGTTCTATGCTCAAGGGAATACAAGCCTAGTCTATGCAAATTGTCTATAAGCCCTGTTGTAGCACCCCTTACTACTGCCCTGGCATAGTAGCTTTGCGATTAAAGGTTCTTTGAACAGTTTAAAGATACATCAACATTGATAAAATTATTTGAAGAAAAAGCTGCAGAAAGCTAGGTTCCATAATTTCCACATGCTGGTACGGCTCAAGTGTTTTTTTCACATAAGTCTTAGCTGTGGCTCAGTTGTTTGCACTCTCGCTTCTGAGTTCAGAAGGTCATGGGTTTAAACACCAGATTCCATTGACAGCAGGCACAGTAACCAGTGGACAGAGATTTAAGATAACAGGTGAAAGAAGCAGAGAAAAGACAAACAGAAATGTTTTACACAGCAAGTTATGATCTGGAATGCACTGCTGAAAGGGTGGTGGAATCAGATTCAATAATAATTTTCAAAAGGGAATTAGGTAAATACTTGAAAAAGACAAACTTGCAGGGATATGATGAAAGAGCAGGGGAATGGGACTAATTGGATAGCTCTTTCAAACAGCCAACACAGGCACGATGAGCTGCATGCCCTCCATTGGTGCCGAATGATTCTATGATTCTATTAAGTCCTCCACTACAGTCCTTGCCATCTGATATCCCGGAGCACTGTCTGTAATTGCTGCTCTCTCAGATAAGACATGAGGCATCAAAGAGCCAGCACAGGATCGAAGGGCCAAATGACCTCCACCTTGATATATAATTCGATGGGGGGTAATTTTAAGCTAATACACCGAGCGGGAAATCTACAGGACCGGGTGGAAGACAAGTATTAGACCACGCAAAATTTTACGCTCCGTGACATCTGTGGGGTGCAAAACCGGACGGGGTGTAAAATCAGATGAGGATTAAAATTGGGTGATGGATTAAAATCGGGTGAGGTCTAAAAGTCAGGCGAGGTTTAAAATCGGACGAGGTGTAAAATCCCCTCCTCCAGACCCTCTCTTCGCGCGAACTCTGATTGATTATCGGTCAAGAATCGTTCAAACAGCTTTTTGTCCCCATTTTCAATATTTTTGATTACTAATCGACAATTTTTTAGTGCCTCTTTGTTTTTTCTCCTGGGTTGCTCCGATCAGTGTCTGGGAGATTAATTTATCATTCCTGGAGCCTTCAATGCAATCTTGGAGGGTTGGCAACCCTACCGTGCTCTCAGACTGTTATCTGTGTCTACTCAGCAATGCCCTGCCCTGACACACCCAGGTAGCTGATGTTGCTGCTGGAGTTGCATTTGAATGAAGCAATAGATTTCACCGGTCAGGGTCCATTTGTCTTGGGACTGTGTGTAACATAGAAACATAGAAAATAGGTGCAGGAGCAATAATGTGAATTGTTAATGTAAATTGAATGGTTCAAGTTAAGCAATGAGTTTAGAAAGCATTTTTAATGGAGGCATTTTTTGTGTGATGCAAATCTGAATTAACATTCTGGGGAAGAAATTGGGCTACTTTACACCTTCCAATCGGACCCCCGGGGGTGCAAATGAGTTTGCGACCGGGCACAGCAAGAACAGCACCTCCCGCTAAATTCAGCAAGTATTTTTCAGCAGCGGTAAAATGTTGCGCCCCGCTCTGTTGCGCCCTGCGTTGCTGACGCCATCACCGTGCGCAGCGCCCCGGTAGAACCCCCGAACAAAAAATGGCCCTCGCCCCTGGTTATGCATCGTCAGGAGCGTTATTTAAAGACACCAGCATACGGTTTACTTTTAGTCGGCCAATAATGTTTCCTTCTTAGTTTCACATAGGCAGACAGGCATTTTGACTGATTTGCGCGATTTGCAGTTGAAGGAGTGTTCTGGCTCATAAACATTCGTGACTTTCATTGAGGGCAGATTTGAAACGTTTATATTATTTCATGGGGGCTGTGCTGGCACTGGACCTCATGCTCCAGTGCCACTTTCAGAGGCAACTGAGGCACAGAGAAACACTGCCAAATGTGGCCAGAGGGAGGAGGGCCAACAGGGCTCTCAACAAGAGGCCTTACCCTCCCAGGGTATTCCGGCAGCAGTTCGCCTATGTTAATGAAAATAAATTCACATAGACTCTAGTAAAGTAAGAGAGACAACTTTATTACTAACAGAGCTCTGGCAGAAGAGTTGAGATCGCGCGATCTGCGAACACCTTCTCCCCGAGTGCCTTGTGCCGCGGGGTTATAGCAGTTTGCAGGGGGCAGAATACAATTATTTAAATTCATTTACATACAACCAATCAATCCATATGGCAACGCAATTCATTTACATACAACCAAACAATCCATATGGCAACGCAATACATTTACATACAACTTTTTAGTCCTAGTGAAACCTGATAGCATGGCGCGAGTTTGGGGGCCCTTCCTCTGTATCTTCTTTTGTGGTTAGTTATTCTGTTGCAAAGCTTTCTATGAAACAGTGGCCTGCACCTGGCCAGGAGTCACTTGTTGCTGCAGAATTCATATCAGGGACAGCAGATAGGCTTCTTGGTTCAAAGTTCATTTATTGGAAAGGCAGGTAGTTGGCTTACCCCATCATGCTTTGCTATGTCCGAGAATCCACTTCAACAGTTCCCCCTGTTGGTCCTGGAGGATGTTCACGAAATCCAGATGACCACAATGAAGGTGGCTCGGTGCCTACCTTCGAGGCAAGTTACTTCCCTGCCTTGCCTGTAGCTCTAGCCTACCCTTCATAGGTAGTGGTCTGTGCCTGCGTCGTCCGCTCCATCTTCCTCGGCGTCTCCAGGTGTTCCCATCAGATGTTCTTTTCCGGTGATCACGCTGGCAACCGGCACTATTCGGGCCATCATGACTTTACAGCAGATATTAAAACATCCGATAATCAAGCAACAAGTAATTATTATTACAACAAGAATAACTACTCCATGCGTTAAATAGGACCCCCAGGATCCCCCTAATAGCCAGTCAAGCCAGCCATTCCCCTTTTTTGGGCCTTGTCTGAACTCGTCAAGCTGCTTTCTTATGGCATCAATGGCTTGGGTGATAGTGTATGATTCATCCGTAACATGCATTATACATTTGTCTCCTATTATTGTGCATGCTCCCCCCTGTTGGGCTAACTGATAATCTACGGCATAACGGGTCTGCTGCATATACAATCTTAATTCAGACAGCTCCTGGTTGATGGCATCCAATCCCTTAGATGTGCTGTTTCCCAGAATGGTTAATCCAAAAATAAGATAGTTCCTATTTTTGGCACTAATTACCCCCGCTGATCCCCCCACAGACAGGGCTCCGAGGAACCCGTGGCCGAGTGATGATCCCAGCATGATAGGATCCTCCCAATCGGCACAGAACTCCTTGCTGATGGCCCGTGTTACTATCCTTCTCTGGGTATGCCCCCTTCGGGGGCATGGAACAATGAGTGGTCCTATAGTTCCTACTGCAAGGAGGACCGGGAGGGTCGGTGTTCGGTCTTGAAGGTGCCGTTGAGGAGGAACACAAATCCCTCATTAGCTCTATAACACTTTACGTCGGTGTTGTTAACACTCGTGAACTGCTTATACCATCAATTGCTCGGTTCCCTTGAATTTGAGCCCGATCCTACCAATTGGTAAGCATCAAACGGGTATGCCCATGTTTCTGAGCTGACATGAGTTCTTTTGCACTGACCGCAGATAACTTGCCTCCCTGTGGTCACGTTCAGACATCTTTGCTCGTTACAGGTGCAAGTAAACTGGCCTCTATGCACTCGACAGTGCTGACGGGCACACTGCGTCTGCACACAGGTGGCGTTCTCGGGGACCAGGGCATATGCACACCCCCATCCTTGCCCCGAGAAGCAAAACGGGTAGCTTGCATTGTCTGAGCATACCGTTTCGTCCTTTCCCCGGGACCCCCTGCACATAGGATCTGTGGGATTTATTAATTCCACGCATCTTCCCTGTATACCCCTTCTATATTCGCCCGTTTGTCCCTCACGGTGCGTCCGAGGTATCCGCCATATATAAGTCACGGGGGGGTCCACCCAGGGGTGGCCACGAACAGTGTCTCTACTGATTGGGCTAGTGGGTAACACACGGTTCGATTGCCGTGTAAACGTATATGGGTCTTGAAAACAAGCTATCTTCTAATCCTATTAGCTTTACAACCGTGACAACATAGAGTAACGCGATTATATACGCTATCTTAGACATGTTTGTTACACTCAAACAATACAATATTTACACATTAGCAGTAGCCGTAATTTGGACTTGCTTGCAGTCGTCACCTGTTCGGGGTGCATAAACAAGTATCCTGGTTACATTATCGTGAATCACATGTCTTATGTTTACTCATTAGTTTCTTTGTACAATTTCAACTGGGTCCAATGTTTCCATACACTCTTCCCTCTTATGTCCAGACAGGCACAGGTGTCTCCACTGATTATGACCTCATATGGGCCATTCCATTTTGGTGCAAACCCTGGTTTTTCAGGTAATGTTTTTACCATGACGCGACGTCCCGCCATCGGGACGTCAGGGAGCCTTTCAAGCTCTTTCTGAGCGTCTCTCTCTTCCTGATTGTCTCTTACTAATTTACGCATCCCTTTGAGTTGAGTGCTTAGTTCCAAAACATACCATTTAATTTTGTCTTTGAATGGGCCTAACGGCCCCACCTGTTATGATGCTTTCTGGTAATTGCATTGCCCTTCCTGTCATTAGTTCATAAGGGGTTAATCCGGTTGTCCGGTTTACTGTGGCTCTTAACTTCATTAAGATAATAGGTAATACTTCTGTCCACGTTCTTCCTGACGTTTGCATGGCCTTGGCCAGGGCGTTCTTAAGGGTACGATTCATGTGTTCTACCATTCCAGAACTCTGCGGGTGGTAGGGAATGTGGAATTTTTGTTTTATGCCCATCAGCTGGCATACTGTTTTTACAATCTTCCCGGTGAAGTGGGTGCCTGTCGGAATCTATCTGAAGAGGCACTCCCCATCGGGGAATCACCTGCTCGGTCAATATCCTTCCACTGTTGAGGCAGTGCAATCACGTGTGGGGAAAGCTTCCACCCACCGGGTAAATTGATCTATAATCACTCGGCAATATCTTTTTCCATGGGATGGGGGCAAAGGACCTGTGAAATCAATTTGTAAATGTTCCCATGGCCCCCGTGGACGGTGCTGGTGTCCCATTTTAATCTTAATGGGCCTGCCTGGATTATATTGTACGCACGTAACGCATCGATGGCAATGTTTGGCAATATCTCTCCCCATCCCCTTCCACCACCAATCTCTTCCAAGACTTCCGGTCATGGCCTCTCGTCCCGAATGGGACAGGCCATGGTGCAACTCCAATAAGGTATTCTGTATGCATTCAGGCGCCATTACCTTGGCGTTTCGTCTCCAAACATTATCCTTTCCTTGCGCCCTGCTTTGTCCACATACCCCTTTCTTCCTCAGAAGTGTCCTGGTGTAGTTTCTCGATACTTATCTGTTCGTCTCGGACCCCAGCGGCGCTGACTGAGGCTTCCTCACACTCCTCTTGTTCTAATGTCTCTTGTGCAGCTAAGTCCGCAGCTTGATTTCCCTGGTGACTCCGCCAATCTGGACTGGTTCGGTCCGGTTCCCTTTGGTGGGCTTTAATTTTAATGACCGCTACCTGTTTTGGTTTATTACTGGCTGCTAAGAGAGCTTCTATTCTCAGCTGGTGTTTTATGGGATGTCCGCTGGTTGTGATAGAACCCCTCCTCCCCCATGCTGTCATATAATCGTGTACTACCCCGAATGCATATCTATTGTCCGTATAGATATTAACGATCTTACCCTCTGATAGTTCCAGTGCCCGGGTGAGGGCTACCAATTCTGCCACCTGAGCTGATGACCCCCCACTAATTCGCCCTGATTCGACTGTCTCTAGATCCTGGTTAACTACAGCCCATCCGGTATGAGGTAGTCCCTCTACGTATTTTCGCGCGCCGTCCACAAACAAGGTTTGTTCTGCGGTTTGAAGGGATGCGTCTTTTATTCTATCCTCTTCCATGTCCATAACCACGTCCCCGCAATCGTGGGGCTCTTCCTCTTGCACTATGCCCTCCGCGGGGTTTTCCCCCAACATCTCTAATTATAGTTACTGCTTTGTTGGGTGGCAAGAGGACTGCTTCCCACTTTGCCCATCTCATATTAGAAACGGTTCTCAGTTTTCCTGTGTTTAACATTTCTACCAACGTGTGTTTGGTGTGGAGAATGATGTTTCCGGTCATTACCACGGGCTCGCTTATTTTTACTGCCCAAGCTGCGCAGTCTGGTGCAGCTTTCCATCTGGATAATCCGGTCACCACCGGACCTTCGGCGGTGGAGTAATAGGCTATAGGTCTCCTTTTAACCCCGTGATCTTGGGTGACCACGGCCGTATAGAACCCATCTTCATTGGTACAGTGGATGTGGAAATCTTTACCCATGTCAGGCAGTCCCAATCCAGGTGCGGAGACTAGTTCTGACTTGAGTTTACTATACGCCTGTTCTTGTTCAGGGCCCCACTCTATAAGGTCAAGGGCCGGTTTTCCTCCCTTTACTAGTCTTTGTATCGACTCGGCAATCTTTGCAAACTCAGGGATAAAGTTCCGGCTGTAATTAAAGAGACCCAGTACCTTCCTCACCCCCCCCCCCCCTTACCGTTACTGATCTAGGCATGTCCTTGATGGCCTTTTTCCTATCCGAGGGCATTTCTTTCAACCCCTTTGAAAGGCAGTACCCTAGGTACAGTACTTGGGTTTTCCCTACCTGGGCTTTCTTGGGGTTGACCTTAAGGCCTGCCAACTCCAAAGCTCGTAACACCAGGTATAGGGTTGCCTGATGTCCCTCCTTGGTTTCTGAAGCTATTAATATATCGTCGACATATTGTAAAATACTATTTCCTGCCGGTACTTCTATTTGTTTTAGTATGTCGCTCATGACTTGGTGGAATATGGCAGGACTATTATGGAACCCTTGTGGTAATCGGGTCCAAGTATATTGTTTATCCTCCACCGTGAAGGCGAATTTCTCTTGTGATTCTGGGTCGAGGGGAAGTGCCCAGAAGCCATTGGCTATGTCCAGGACTGTAAAGATTTTATGTTCAGGGGATAATCCATTAAGGATTGTGGAGGGACTGGCCACTATCAGGTATAGTTTGGGGGTGACCTTATTAAGGGCGGTGTAGTCAATGGTTAGTCTATAACTCCCATCTGGCTTCCCTACTGGCCATGTTGGGGAGTTAGTGGTGCTAACAGTTTCTCTTAAGATACCTTTTTCCACTAGTCCCTTTACTATTTCTACAACTGCTGTTCTGGCTTCGGGTCTTATAGGGTATTGCCGGTTTGGTTTATGAGATGGTCCAGGGACCTTAATGTCCGCCTTTCCGGTATCCAATTTTGTCTGTGCCCAAACCCCGGGCACAGAGGCACAAATGCCGCCATATCCTCCAGTCTCGGTATGCCAGTTGGTTTTTGTGGCTGTTGCTACACCTAAACTTTCCATATGGTGAGCTATCTGTCCCAAATCTCCCTTACTGCCATCTGCTTTTGGCCATGTTAATTTCCCCTTGCCACAATCAATCAGGGCCTGAAATTCCTTCATTACGTCATTCCCCAATATCGTTCCCTCACGATTCTTGCATACGTAAAATCTCATGGGTATACACAAATTATCAATTTCCACGACTTGGGTGATGCTCAGGTAGACCGGTGTTGGCCGTCCATCTATTCCGTTTATTAAGGCCTTTTTGTCGGTTACGTGAAGGGGTAGATTGGTAATGGATATTGAGGCTCTAGTGTCCACTAGCATCTCACACTGTCGGCCCCCTACTAGTGCAGACACATATATCCTTCCCTCCTTTTTACTTTGTACAGGGGCCGCCGGGCATCACAGGGTGGCTTTGTACTCCTGCCACTGCTGGTATTCCTGTTCTGACAGGGTCCTTGCCTTATTAGGATAGCCATTTTTACTATAGCAGGTCGCGTCTAAATGTCCCTTTTTGCCGTAATATGTGCATTGTTTTTCCATGTGTTTCCCCTTACATTCTTTGGCAAAGTGACTCACCTTCCCGCAGTTATGGCATGTCCCCTTTTTCTGTCCTCCCTCCGTCCCTGCTGCAAAAACCCTTTCTTGTTTTATCTTTGTTTGGGATTTTTCATCGCCCCCTCCCTGGATGCCACTAGCCCACTCGACCAGTTCATCATAATCCTGGGTTACAATTACTCCCATTTTTATAATGGTCTGGTGTGCAGCGGATAGTCCGTCCTTAAATGCCGAGATAAATGCTCGGTCGCCGCAGCCCGGGTTTCCCTGTCCAGAGCATTCTTGATATATCTGGAATAATCGTTCCCCATACTCTGAGGCTCCTTCCCCCTTTTGTTGTTTGGTTGTAGTAATTTTACTCCAATTAGTAGGTGCATTACCTAAAACTCGTTGGATCTCGGTTTTAAAAGGGCCAAAGGCCGTCTGTTGACCATCTACTTCAGTGGTTAATGGTACCGCGCGTGTCCAACGTCCTCCTGAAAAGTCGGCATTGGCTGCTACCGCGGCTCCTCCCTTTTCTCTCCAACGTCCTTTACTTGCTCAATTAGTCCTGCTAACTGAAGTACTAGTAATACTCCGGCCTTTTTAGTTTTTTCTTTCTTTTGTTTTGCCATCCAACTTCGTTGTTGTTCTAATGTCTGGGATACATCCCAGCCGTCTTTCTGCGTTTTTTCAATTAAGACTTGTCGATCGGTCATGTAAGAGTTAATTAGGGACCCGGGCGGTCCACATTTTACGTCCGTTTCCTTACCTGCCATTGAAGATGTTTATTCTATGTTCCTGTATTCCCCTCTAGTTTATGGAATTTCCGAACTTAAATACTCACGGCCACAATTCACCTCGCAGAGACCTCTTGTCTTGCTCGCGAAGATTAGCGTGTTTCTTTACCACCGGAGTCCGGCTCTTGGTTGGAGTGATCAGCTCCCTTCCGCACCGATTTCTATATCACCTTCTATGAACATTGGACTAAAATAATCAACCCCAGCATCACTAATTACTTTACTTTCAGTCTGCTTTGTACGCCACTACAGTCTGAATTTCTTAACTCTTATCACATACTATCACATACTATCAAATTATGTCTCTTTCCTCACTTAATCTATTTTATTCGTTTGATACCACTTTGCCGGCCAGCCGCTTCCCCCAATATAATTTCTGGGTGGTCAGTTCTACTGGGTCATACGACTATCCAGCTCCGTGGTATCCTGTTCGTGACGCCAATTTGTTAGTGGAAATAAATTCACATAGACTCTAGTAAAGTAAGAGAGACAAGTTTATTGCTAACAGAGCTCTGAGAGAAGAGTTGAGATCCCGCGATCTGCGAACACCTTCTCCCCGAGTGCCTTGTGCCGCGGGGTTATAGCAGTTTACAGGGGGCGGAATACAATCATTTAAATTCATTTACATACAACCAATCAATCCATATGGCAACGCAATTCATTTACATACAACCATTTGCAGTTGAAGGAGTGTTCTGGCTCATAAAGATTCGTGACTTTCATTGAGGGCAGATTTGAAACTCCAACATTTATATTATTTCATGAGAGCTGTGCTGGCACTGGACTTCATGCTCCAGCGCCACTGTCGGAGGCAACTGAAGCACAGAGAAACACTGCCAAATGTGGCCAGAGGGAGGAGGGCCAACAGGGCTCTCAACAAGAGGCCTTACCCTCCCAGGGTATTCCGGCAGCAGTTCGCCTACATCAATTCACTGAGGAACAGTGTGTTCGAAGGCAGCACTTCAGCAAGGATGTGGTCACAGAGCTCTGCCACCTCCTGCAAATATACCTCAGGCCTCAGACCAGGGTGAGGACGACTCTCCCAGTGGCAGTCAAGGTCACCAATGCGCTCAATTTCTATGCCAGTGGATCCTTCCAGTGTGCAACAGGACACATCTCCAACATCTCCCAGTTTGCTGTCCATTGCTGCATCTGAGAGGTGACCGATGATTTGTACAGAAGGAGAAGGAACTACATTTCCTTCCCCATCACCAGAGAGAAGCACTACGATCATGCATGTGGCTTTGCCAGGATAGCGGACTTCCTTATGGTGCAGGGCGCCATTGACTGCACCCATGTCGCTTTGCAGGCACTGCATAACAATCCTGAGGTTTTCGTAATCGCAAAGGCTACAACTCACTGAATGTGCAGTTGGTGTGCAATCGCACAGAGCGAATCCTCACCACTATCCTGGCAGCAGCCATGATACATTCATCCTGCGTCAGACCGGTGTGCCAGCACTCTTCTAGCCACAATGTCAAGCTTACGGCTGGCTGGTCGGAGACAAGGGCTATCCACTCTTCACCTGACTCATGACTCCCCTCCACAACCCCAACACTCCTGTCCTCATATAATGAGAGCCATGCCGCCACCAGGAACATCATTGAGCAGACCATCGGAGTGTGGATGCAACGGTTCCGCTGCCTTGACCGCTTGGGAGGAGTCCTCCAGTACTCGGCTGAGTGGGTGTCCCTATCCGTCGTCATCTGCTGCATGCTGCACAACCTGGCCATCATGAGTGCATAGCCATTGCCACCAGGCATAGCTCCACTACCTCAGAAGGAGGAGGAGGATGAGGATGAGGAGAAGCAAGAGGAGGATGAGGAGGAGAAGAAGCAGGTGGAGGACGAGGAGGATGAGGATGAGGACGAGGATGAGGAGGAGGAACAGGAGCAGCAACAGCAGCGATGGAGGAGGCAGGGACTCAATCTTCCTTCTGCAAGGGTGGTCCGTGACCACCTCATCAGACTTCGGTTCCAATGAATTCCAGGCCACTTCCCGGTTGCTCTGCACGTCCCCATCATTATATTAATTTCTCATTACATATCACAGCCCCAAAACTGAAATGAGAGACAGCACCAAATGTGCAACATTCCAAGTAAAATGTTATCTGAAAACATTAACCACATATATAAACAACAATTAAATTTACTATTCACCTCTATGCAAAACCTTATACTTCCTCTCAACTCTGCTTTTACCTATTCTATTGCTCCTAAGTAGTGTCTCCCCACTGGGAAAGTCGTCGCTAGAGTCCTCCTCACCCGTCTTTTCCCTGTGGCCGAGGAGCTCCTCCCGGAGTGGCAGTGCGAATTTCGTCCCCTACGGGGCTAAATGGACATGATTTTTGCAGCACGACAGCTGCAGGAAAAATGCAGGGAACAGCGACAGCACTTATACATGACCTTCTTCAACCTTACAAAGGCCTTTGACACTGTTAACCGCGAGGGTCTATGGAGCGTCCTCCTCCATTTCGGATGCCCCCAAAAGTTCGTCACCATCCTCCGCCTGCTCCACGATGACAGGCAGGCCATGATCCTTACTAATGAATCCATTACAGACCCAATCCACGTCCGGACCGGGGTCAAACTGGGCTGCGTCATTGTCCCAACCCTCTTTCCTACATTACAACAGTGACTGCAGGTCAAAAGTACTTTACTGTAAAGCGTATTGGGACGTCCTGAGGTTGTGAGAAGTGCAAGTTTTTTCTCCCTTAACCCACTCTAGACTGTGTTATGCAGTATGTAACACACTGTAGATTGTGTGTTATACGGCATATTCTTGGGTCACAAGGAATGAATGACTCCTTGATCATGATGTGGTGCTTTTGCCTGTCAGAATCAATTCACTATATTGTAGTTTCCCTGAGGCAGGATGGTGAAGCAGCTATTGAATGTGTCTCAGTCAGCTGCCACACTCTGATTGTAAATGCATCTGAATTGTTAAATGAAAACCTTCTTCGCCAAGCTAAAGAAATAATAATTTATTACCAAAGCACAAAGTAAACTTGAATCTGACCTGTCAGATTGGCTTGAGAGGGACTGCAATATTAAAGTATCCTCCCACTCCAGTTGATGGCAATATAGGCTGGAAAGGGGCGTTTACATCCTGGTACTCGATCAGCAGTCAACCTCCTTGGTGTTAGCAGTGCATTCTGGTACTTGCAGTGCAGTTATAGCTGCTCTGAGTCAGCGAACTGTGCCTACAAGACTTCCAGTCCCAGCCTGCACTGTGTGAAAGCTTGTGGGTAGCAGCTGTAAAAGATCTGGCTTAAGAAGAGCCAATGTTTTCACCAGGAGCACCAGAGTTAGAGGAGGGGACAACCCCTGCTTATATTAAACTCCACTCTTTGGGAGCTTTGCACACTCTTGCAGTTCTCAGCAAGGCAGAGAGGAGCTGCCTTTGCTTTGTTCATGGCACTTGTGCTCTGCAACAGCCTGCGGATCAATCAACAACAAGGAGTCCTCACAAGGCCACTTCTACTCATGAAAAGTTTGTTTTGAGTGCAATAACTGTCCTCACCCAAACGAGCCGGGACAAAGTCTTCAGCGGGTCTGAGAATCGTGGGATTTGAGCACATTTGCTCTCGACCCGGGTGATATCGGAAAGGGGGTGAAGCTGCATCAGTGCCAGCACGACGAGAGGGAGAGAGAAAGAAAGAAAGAGAGAGAGAGCGAGAGCGAGAACCTGAGGGTGACCAAGGAGCAGGGCAGAGGGGGTCCGTGAGAGAGAGACAGAGACGAGCGGCATGGACCCTGAGGCCATGGAGAAGCCCCTCCAGCAGCCAGGAGACTGCTGGAGGTTCTCCGTCTTGTACCTGTGCTTTTACGGGTTCATGGCTCAAATTAAGCCAGCGGAAAGTTTCATCACCCCTTACCTCCTGGGACCGGACAAGAACTTCACCAGAGAGCAGGTAAGTGCTATGATGGCTGAAAAATAAGGAAACAAATGAAATAAAGGATTTGTATTTATATTGTGCATTGAGTGCTTTCACCAAGCTTTTGGTCACCTGTCCTAATATCTCTTTATGTAGCTCAGTGTCAAATTTTGTCTGATAGTGCTCCTGTGAAGCGCCTGGGGACATTTTACTACCTTAAATGCGCTGTATAAATGCAAGTTGTTATTGAGAGGCACAAATGATATAGATTTATGCTGTTAATACAGCTCAGGCTAAGGTTACAGAGGTAGAGATTGTGAGGTTAAACTCAAGCAGTCCCAAGTGAAGCCAGAAACGGGAGGAGCTTTACTCTGAATAGATGAGTGCATAAAACGCCCAGCAAGTGGCGAACGCTGAATAATTCCTTTAAACAGCAAGCTGGAGAAATACCTATTCAGGAATGGGATTTAAATAAAGAAAGCACCTCAGGATGTTCCAAAGCACTTTATAGCCAATGAAGTACTTTTGAAGTGTGACATCACACTTTGATTTATTTTTTCTTTACTTCCTCACAGGTCCGTTGGTGCTGCTCTCTCGCGCTCTTTTTATAATCCCACTGTGTCGGCTCTTGCGCCCTTTTTGTAGTGATAAAGCCTATGGCAATTATGACTTGCAATTAGACTGCACCTGATATTGGTCCGCCCTTTGAGTGTAACGCCAATGAGTTTGGGCATTGAGACTAGAATTAGGACTCCAATAACTTTTTTGAGCAGTGAGCACGAATTTTGCTTGCAATCTAAAGCACTAGGGCCTGCCACTAATTCTCTAACTTTTCTAATGACACTGCCCATTCCTGGGCTATAATGACTGTCTAGCCCCCAATGTCATAAGGACTTAATGTCAGAAAGACCCAGGGGTCAAAATTCGGTTGCCACTGCCAGTTGCTACCACTTGGGAGAGGCGACAATGGGGCGTAAATGGCTGGGCGGCAGTATTAGGTGGGGCGTGCCTGAGGGGAAATTCAATTCCGCTTTTTCAGGACGTAATGATTTGCCGCATCGCTGACTACCGCCATGGAAATCCTGACGTCAGTACACGTACACCGCCTCCTTGGCGCGGTCTCGCCAAATTCACTTTTGCCTAATCCCCACCTTAATTGAATCTAGGTGGCAGCACTATGTCTGTAGCACAGTTACAAATGATAATTGCCGCCTCACTTGCCGCCACTTATTGTCTCCAGAGTAGCATGCAATGCCTGATTTAACGCTACAGTCCCCTTTTGAGGCGGCAAAACTGAATTTCGCGGTTAGTGGTGGCAACTGCCATCTGGCGGTAGTATCTCCATTCAGACGGTGACACCGCCTCAAAAACGGCAAGACCGAATTTCAACCCCTCAATGCCAGAATGACCCAGTCCAAGAAATTGGCCTCCTTTGCGGCTCCTGTTATCGCCTCCGGAGGGTGATAATGGGGAGCTAACAACCGAGTGCAATGAAAGAAACAACTTCCGCTAAATTAGTCAAGAGGTTTGAGGCGGCGGTAACAACTTGCGCCACAATCTCCTGCGCTCGCAGATCGTGAAGGAATTGTCCTGTGCATCGCCCTGGTAGCGCCCCAAACCCATACTTCAGTTCCACCGCCTACAACATTGCCGGGTAACAACATTGCCAGCTGCAGGTAGCGTTGCTCGAGAGGCCGGGCACTTCGGGCACGCAAGTTAAACGGGATGTTAGTGTGGTAAGTTTAAAAAATTGTGCAAATGCATAATATCAATTTTTTAGATGTTTCTTTGGCTGCTAGCTATCTCTTCCCAATACAGAGTCTGCAGCAACAGCCCTTCCCTTTACGGGAAGGAGCCTCAGATCCTGGCAGCGCTGCGTGGGACATTGTGCAGCACTGCATCACCACCACGCCTCTAGCGTGGTTTAGCGTTCCAACGGAAGTGGTAGCACTTCAGTTGGTGCTCCTCTTCCTTCTTGGAGCGCTAACACCGAATTTAGAGAAAGCTGAGAATCATTAGTGAATTCCTTCCTCCCAGTGTCAGACAGACCCAGTGTCAGACAGATCACCTGTTAGAAAGACTTAGTATGAGAAAGACCCAGTATCAGACAGATCCAGTGTCAGACAGACCCAATGTCACATCAACATAGGTGGTCCCTCGAACGAGGTTGACTTGCTTCCACATGAGTTCACAGCTGTTTCAATGAAGGACCCGGTGTTCCAGTCCTGAACTCCAATTGAGAGGGTGGAAGATGCCTGTGCGTGGATCTTTTTAACGTATGGTGACCGTTGCACAGCAGCCACCACACGGGCTTGATAGAGCTAGGCCTTTATCCAGTGGCAAGGGTTAACCAGGACGACTGGAGACCTGCTCTGCTGCACGGACCTAGAGCGCGCACATATCGCAATGTGGGCCAGCACGTGCTGTCCCTGGGGCCTCGGCTCTTCTGGGCCCTGTACCCTCATTGGGCGGGGCCTGGGAGAGAGAGAGAGAGAGAGGGGAGTGGCCTGGGGGAGAGAGAGGGAGGGGCCTATTTGACGATCGGTTGGGACGAGGCCGAAGCTGCTGGAGTCCCGGGGCCGGGCCGCGCGGTGTCAGCGGGTGGGGGGGCCCAGGGACGGCCTACCCGAGCAGCAGGCTGTGGTGGAACGGAGGTCGCGCCGCCTCACTCACTCATTTACCCGCCCGCCGGCTCACCGCCTCGCGGGGCCGCTCAACGCTGCCACCCTGCGCTTCATGTCCAGGAGCAGCGCCTTCTTGGCGGCTCCCAGCGCGGTCATTGTCCCCGGTCGCCTCGGCCTCCCGCCTCGGCACTGAGTGCCCCCTGACCCTCCCCCCCGGTCAATCCAATGTCACACAGACCCGACATCATAAATACTCGGTGTCTGACAGACCCAGTGTCAGACAGACTTTGGGATAGAAATTGCGTCGTGCCCCTTTTGGGGCGATTACTTTTCAGGGTGCACAAAAGCCGGGCAATAAAGACTTGCTGCTGCCAGGAACTTCCTCTTTAATGCTCCAAGAGGGAAGTTGAGCGCTGCATCAAGCGCTATCACTTCGCTTAGAGCACCGAAGTGATTGACAGGGACGGTATCGGCAGAGTGCTGAGCAATGTTCGGGACAGCGCTGCCCTCTTTATAAACTCTTTCCCTCGCTTAAAGGAAAGGGCCAATGATAGGTTCAATTAATATTTATGCTGTCTCTGTTGAACCACAGCATCTGCAGCCCCAAGCACGCTAAGCGAGTGCAGGGCTGAGCAATTGCCGAGACAAAAGCAATCAGGACTGATGGAAACGAGGGAGCCAATTTGCGCACAGCAAGCTGCCACAAATAGCAATGTGATAATGACCAGGTAATGTTTTATGTTGGTTGAGGTATAAATATTGGCCAGGACACTGGGGAGAATTCCCCTACTCTTTGAAATAATGATATTGAATCTTTTATGTCCAACTGGGAGAGCAGACAGGGCCTCGGTTTAACGTCTCATCCGAAAGGCAGCACCTCGGACAGTGCATCACTCTCCGTACTCTGTAATGGGGCTTGAACTCTCCACCTTGTTGTTTATTGACGGGCTTTGCTAAATACGACCAGCTTGAATCCACTTTGGGGAAACCCACTTCATTTGACGCTTAATTCTTCATCCCATTTCCACTCTGCTTTCTCTGTCCTTGACCTGAGGATGTCCCAAAGCGCTTTACAGCCAACATAGTACGTTTGAAGTACAGTCACTGTTGTCATGTAAAAATGCGGCAGTCAATTTGCGCACAGCAATGTCTCAAACAGCAATGGGATAATGACCAAATAATCTGTTTTCAGTGATGTTGGTTGAGGGATCAATATTAGCCAGGACACCGGGATAATTCCCCTCCTCTTCTTCGATATAGCGATATGGGAACTCTTGTGTCCACCTGAGAGAGCAGACAGGGCCCTCGGTTTAACGTCTCAACAACAACTTGTATTTATATAGCACCTTTTAATGTAGTGAAACATCCCAAGGTGCTTCACAGGAGTATTATGAGATAAAAAATTTGACACCGAGTCGCATAATTAAAAATTAGTGCATGTGACCAAAAGCTTGGTCAAAGAGGTAGGTTTTAAGGAGCGTCTTGAAGGAGGAAAGAGAGGTGGAGAGGTTTCGGCAGGGAATTCTAGAGCTTGGGACCCAAGCAATTGAAGGCACGGCCAACAATGGTTGAGTGATTATAATCAGGGATGCTCAAGAGGGCAGAATTAGAGGAGCGCAGACATCTTTTAAAAGCCAACAAAGAACGACTAAAAAAATAATAAGGAAAGGGAAGACAGCTTATGAAAGTAAACTAGCACAAAATATAAAAACATAGTAAAAGTTTCTACAGGTATATAAAAAGGAAAAGAGTGGTTAAAGTAAATGTAGGTCCCTTAGAGGATGAGACAGGGCAATTAATAATAGGGAATAGGGAAATAGCAGAGACTTTGAACAAATATTTTGTATCAGTCTGCACAGTAGAAGACACTTAAAAACATCCCGATAGTGAATAATCAAGGGGCTATAGGGAGGGAGGAACTTAAATCAATCACATAGAAACAGAAAATAGGTGCAGGAGTAGGCCATTCGGCCCTTCTAGCCTGCACCGCCATTCAATGAGTTCATGGCTGAACATGCAACTTCAGTACCCATTCCTGCTTTCTCGCCATACCCCTTGATACCCCTAGTAGTAAGGAATATATTTAATGAATTGGCCTCAACAACTTTCTGGGGTAGAGAATTACACAGGTTCACCACTCTCTGGGTGAAGAAGTTTCTCCTCATCTCGGTCCTACCCCTTATCCTTAGACTGTGATCCCTGGTTCTGGACTTCCCCAACATTGGGAACATTCTTCTTGCATCTAACCTGTCTAAACCCATCAGAATTTTAAACGTTTCTATGAAGTCCCCTCTCATTCTTCTGAACTCCAGTGAATACAAGCCCAGTTGATCCAGTCTTTCTTGATAGGTCAGTCCCGCCATCCCGGGAATCAGTCTGGTGAACCTTCGCTGCACTCCCTGAATAGCAAGAATGTCCTTCCTCAGGTTAGGAGGCCAAAACTGTACACAATACTCCAGGTGTGGCCTCACCAAGGCCCTGTACAACTGTAGCAACACCTCCCTGCCCCTGTACTCAAATCCCCTCGCTATGAAGGCCAACATGCCATTTGCTTTCTTAACCGCCTGCTGTACCTGTATGCCAACCTTCAATGACTGATGTACCATGACACCCAGGTCTCGTTGCACCTCCCCTTTTCCTAATCTGTCACCATTCAGATAATAGTCTGTCTCTCTGTTTTTACCACCAAAGTGGATAACCTCACATTTATCCACATTATACTTCATCTGCCATGCATTTGCCCACTCACCTAACCTATCCAAGTCACTCTGCAGCCTCATAGCATCCTCCTCGCAGCTCACACTGCCACCCAACTTAGTGTCATCCGCAAATTTGGAGATACTACATTTAATCCCCTCGTCTAAATCATTAATGTACAGTGTAAACAGCTGGGGCCCCAGCACATAACCTTGCGGTACCCCACTAGTCACTGCCTGCCATTCTGAAAAGTCCCCATTTACTCCTACTCTTTGCTTCTTGTCTGCCAACCAGTTCTCAATCCATGTCAGCACACTACCCCCAATCCCATGTGCTTTAACTTTGCACATTAATCTCTTGTGTGGGACTTTGTCGAAAGCCTTCTGAAAGTCCAAATATACCACATCTCCCTTGTCCATTCTACTGGAAACATCCTCAAAAAAATTCCAGAAGATTTGTCAAGCATGATTTCCCTTTCACAAATCCATGCTGACTTGGACCTATCATGTCACCTCTTTCCAAATGCGCTGCTATGACAGCCTTAATAATTGATTCCATCACTTTACCCACTACCGATGTCAGGCTGACCGGTCTATAATTCCCTGTTTTCTCTCCCTCCTTTTTTAAAAAGTGGGGTTACATTGGCTACCCTCCACTCCATAGGAACTGATCCAGAGTCAATGGAATGTTGGAAAATGACTGTCAGTGCATCCGCTAGTTCCAAGGCCACCTCCTTAAGTACTCTGGGATGCAGTCCATCAGGCCCTGGGGATTTATCGGCCTTCAATCCCATCAATTTCCCCAACACAATTTCCCGACTAATAAGGATTTCCCTCAGTTCCTCCTCCTTACTTGACCCTCTGACCCCTTTTATATCCGGAAGGTTGTTTGTGTCCTCCTTAGTGAATACCGAACCAAAGTACTTGTTCAATTGGTCCGCCATTTCTTTGTTCCCCGTTCTGACTTCCCCTGATTCTGACTGCAGGGGACCTACGTTTGTCTTTACCAACCTTTTTCTCTTTACATATCGATAGAAACTTTTGCAATCCGTCTTAATGTTCCGTGCAAGTTTCTTCTCGTACTCCATTTTCCCTGCCCTAATCAAACCCTTTGTCCTCCTCTGCTGAGTTCTAAATTTCTCCCAGTCCCCGGGTTTGCTGCTATTTCTGGCCAATTTGTATGCCACTTCCTTGGCTTTAATACTATCCCTGATTTCCCTTGATAGCCATGGTTGAGCCACCTTCCCTTTTTTATTTTTACACCAGACAGGAATGTACAATTGTTGTAGTTCATCCATGCGGTCTCTAAATGTCTGCCATTGCCCATCCACAGTCAACCCCTTAAGTATCATTCGCCAATCTATCCTAGCCAATTCACACCTCATACCTTCAAAGTTAGCCGCCTTTAAGTTCTGGACCATGGTCTCTGAATTAACTGTTTCATTCTCCATCCTAATGCAGAATTCCACCATATTATGGTCACTCTTCCCCAAGGGGCCTCGCACAACGAGATTGCTATTAATCCTCTCTCATTACACAACACCCAGTCTAAGATGGCCTCCCCCCTAGTTGGTTCCTCGACATATTGGTCTAGAAAACTATCCCTCATGCACTCCAGGAAATCCTCCTCCACCTTATTGCTTCCAGTTTGGTTAGCCCAATCTATGTGCATATTAAAGTCACCCATTATAACTGCTGCACCTTTATTGCATGCACCCCTAATTTCCTGTTTGATGCCCTCCCCAACATCACTACTACTGTTTGGAGGTCTGTACACAACTCCCACTAACGTTTTTTGCCCTTTGGTGTTCTGCAGCTCTACCCATATAGATTCATCCAAGCTAATGTCCTTCCTAACTATTGCATTAATCTCCTCCTTAACCAGCGATGCTACCCCACCTCCTTTTCTTTTTATTCTATCCTTCCTGAATGTTGAATACCCCTGGATGTTGAGTTCCCAGCCCTGATCATCCTGGAGCCACGTCTCTGTAATCCCAATCACATCATATTTGTTAACATCTATTTGCACAGTTAATTCATCCACCTTATTACAGATACTCCTTGCATTAAGACATAAAGCCTTCTTGCTTGTTTTTTTAACACCCTTTGTCCTTTTAGAATTTTGCTGTACAGTGGCCCTTTTTGTTCTTTGCCTTGGGTTTCTCTGCCCTCCACTTTTCCTCATCTCCTTTCTGTCTTTTGCTTTTGTCTCCTTTTTGTTTCCCTCTGTCTTCCTGCATTGGTTCCCATCCCCCTGCCATTTTAGTTTAACTCCTCCCCAACAGCACTAGCAAACACTCCCCCTGGGACATTGGTTCCGGTCCTGCCCAGGTGCAGACCGTCCGGTTTGTACTGGTCCCACTTCCCCCAGAACCGGTTCCAATGCCCCAGGAATTTGAATCCCTCCCTGCTGCACCACTGCTCAAGCCACATATTCATCTGCGCTATCCTGTGATTCCTACTCTGACTAGCACGTGGCACTGGTAGCAATCCAGAGATTACTATTTTTGAGGTCCTACTTTTTAATTTAGCTCCTTAAATTCGTTTCGTAGGACCTCATCCCTTTTTTTACCTATGTCATTGGTACCAATGTGCACCACGACAACTGGCTGTTCTCCCTCCCTTTTTAGAATGTCCTGCACCCGCTCCGAGACATCCTTGACCCTTGCACCAGGGAGGCAACATACCATCCTGGAGTCTCGGTTGTGGCCGCAGAAACGCCAATCTATTCCCCTTACAATTGAATCCCCTATCACTATCGCTCTCCCACTCTTTTTCCTGCCCTCCTGTGCAACAGAGCCAGCCACGGTGCCATGAACTTGGCTGCTGCTGCCCTCCCCTGATGAGTCACCCCCCCCCCCGGATGAGTCATCCCCCCTCCCCCAACAGTACCCAAAGCAGTGTATCTGTTTTGCAGGGGGATGACCACAGGGGACCCCTGCACTACCTTCCTTGCACTGCTCTTCCTGCTGGTCTTCCATTCCCTATCTGGCTGTGGACCCTTTCCCTGCGTTACGACCAACTCGCTACACGTGCTACTCACGTCATTCTCAGCATCGTGGATGCTCCAGAGTGAATCCACCCTCAGCTCCAACTCCGCAACGCGGTCCGTCAGGAGCTGGAGGCGGATACACTTCCCGCACACGTAGTCGTCAGGAACACTGGTGTCGTCCCTGAGTTCCCACATGGTACAGGAGGAGCATAACATGTGACCGAGCTGTCCTGCCATGACTTAACCCTTAGATAAGCAACAACAATGCTAAAGTTTACTCACTGTTATATAAGAGAAAAAAGAAAAACTACTCACCAATCACCAGCCAATCACTTACCCCCTTGGCTGTGACATCACCTTTCTGTTTCTTTCTACTTTTTTGCCTTCTCCCTGTAGCTGCACCGGCTCGCCTCTCTACGCAGCTCCTCACGCTGCTCCCGACTGCCGCCGCGTTGGGCCTTTATAGGCCTCTCGCCGACCCCGGAACTCCCGCCTCTCCACGCACCACCTCGACGCTGCTCCCGGTCTCACTGGCCTTTATAGGCCTCTCGCCGACCCCGGAACTCCCGCCTCTCCACGCACCTCCTCGACGCTGCTCCCGGTCTCACTGGCCTTTATAGGCCTCTCGCCGACCTCGGAACTCCCGCCTCTCCACGCACCTACTCGACGCTGCTCCCGGTCTCACTGGCCTTTATAGGCCTCTCGTCGACCCCGGAACTCCCGCCTCTCCGCGCACCTCCTCGACGCTGCTCCTGGTCTCACTGGCCTTTATAGGCCTCTCGCCGACCCCGGAACTCCCGCCTCTCCACGCACCTCCTCGACGCTGCTCCCGGTCTCACTGGCCTTTATAGGCCTCTCGCCGACCCCGGAACTCCCGCCACTCCACGCACCTCCTCGACGCTGCTCCCGGTCTCACTGGCCTTTATAGGCCTCTCGCCGACCCCGGAACTCCCGCCACTCCACGCACCTCCTCGACGCTGCTCCCGGTCTCTCTGGCCTTTATAGGCCTCTCACCGACCCCGGAACTCCCGCCTCTCCACGCACCTCCTCACAATCACTAAAGTAGTAGTACTTGGCAAAATAATGGGACTAAAGATGGACAAGTCCCCTGGACCTGATGGCCTGCATCCTAGGGTCTTAAAAGAAGTGGCTGCAGAGATAGTGGATGCATTAGATGCAATTTACCAAAATTCCTTGGATTCTGAGGAGGTCCGAGCTGATTGGAAAACAGCAAATGTAATGCCCCTATTTAAAAAAAGGATGCAGACAGAAAGCAGAAAACTATAGACCAGTTAGCATAACATCTGTAGTTGGGAAAATGCTGGAGTCCATTATTAAAGAAGCAGTAGCAGGACATTTGGAAAAGCATAGTTCAATCAAGCAGAGTCAGCATGGTTTTATGAAAGGGAAATCATGTTTGACAAATTTGCTGGGGTTCTTTGAGGATGCAACGAGCAGGGTGGATAAGGGGGCAACCAGTGGATGTGGTGTATTCGGATTTCCAGAAGGCATTTTAAAAAAGGAAGGAGAGAGAAAACAGGGAATTATAGACCGGTTAGCCTGACATCGGTGGTGGGGAAAATGTTGGAATCGATTATTAAAGATGAAATAGCAGCACATTTGGAAAGCAGTGACAGGATTGGTCCCAGTCAGCATGGATTTATGAAAGGGAAATCATGCTTGACAAATCTTCTGGAATTTTTTGATGATGTAACTAGTAGAGTGGACAAGGGAGAACCAGTGGATGTGGTGTATTTGGACTTTCAAAAGGCTTTTGACAAGGTCCCACACAAGAGTTTGGTGTGCAAAATTAAAGCACATGGTATTGGGGGTAATGTATTGACGTGGATAGAGAACTGGTTGACAGATAGGAAGCAGAGAGTCGGAATAAATGGGTCCTTTTCAGAATGGCAGGCAGTGACCAGTGGGGTGCCGCAGGGTTCAGTGCTGGGACCTCAGCTATTTACAATATATATCAATGATTTAGATGAAGGAATTGAATGTAATATCTCCAAGTTTGCAGATGACACTAAGTTGGGTGGCAGTGTGAGCTGTGAGGAGGATGCTAAGAGGCTGCAGGGTGACTTGGACAGGTTAGGTGAGTGGGCAAATGCACGGCAGATGCAGTATAATGTGGATAAATGTGAGGTTATCCACTTTGGTGGCAAAAATAGGAAGACAGAATATTATCTGAATGGTGACAGATTAGGAAAAGGGAGGTGCAACGGGACCTGGGTGTCAAGGTACATCAGTCATTGAAGTTTGGCATGCAGGTACAGCAGGCGGTGAAGAAGGCAAATGGCATGTTGGCCTTCATAGCTAGAGGATTTGAGTATAGGAGCAGGGAGGTCTTACTGCAGTTGTACAGAGCCTTGTTGAGGCCACACCTGGAATATTGTGTTCAGTTTTGGTCTCCTAATCTGAGGGAGGACGTTTTTGCTATTGAGGGAGTACAGCGAAGGTTCACCAGATTGATTCCCGGGATGGCAGGACTGTCATATGAGGAGAGACTGGATCAACTGGGCTTGTATCCACTGAAGTTTAGAAGAATGAGAGAGGATCTCATAGAAACATATAAAATTCTGACAGGATTGGACAGGTTAGAGCCAGTAAGAATATTACCGTTGCTGGGGAATTGCAGAACCAGTGGGGTCACAGTCTATGAATAAGGGGTAAGCCATTTAGGACCGAGATAAGGAGAAACCTCTTCACTCAGAGAGTGGTTAACCTGTGGAATTCTCTACCACAGAAAGTTGTTAGATACATTCAAAAGGGAGTTAAATATGGCCCTTTCGGCTAAGGGGATCAAGGGTATGGAGAGAAAGCAGGAAAGGGGTACTGAGGGAATGATCAGCCATGATCTTTAATAGCGGTGCAGGCTTGAAGGGCTGAATATCCTGCTCCTGCACCTAATTTCTATGTCTATGTTTCTCTGCCATATAAAAGGTTACTGCACAAGATAAAAGTTCACTGGGTTGGGGATAATATATTAGCATGGATAGAGGATTGGCTTACTATCAGAAAACAGAGAGTCGGGATAAATGGGTCATATTCCGGTTGGCAAACAGTGACTAGTGGGGTGCAGCAAGGATCGGTGCTGGGTCCTCAACTATTTACAATCTATATTAATGACTTGGATGAAGGGACCGAGTGTAATGTAGCCAAGTTTGCTGATGATATAAAAATGGGTGGGAAAGCAAATTGTGAGGAGGACACAAAAAATCTGCAAAGGGATATAGACAGGCTAAGTGAGTGGGCAAAAAGTTGGCAGATGGAGTATAATGTGGGAAAATGTGAGGTTATCCACTTTGGCAGAAAGAATAGAAAAGCAAATTATTTTTAAATGGAGAAAAATTGCAAAGTGCTGCAGTACAGAGGTATCTGTGCACAAAAAGTTAGAACAGGTTGAGTGTCCAAAATCCGGACATCAGGCCAATCAGTTGCAGGCTTGTCCGGAAACTGGAAAATGTTCCGAAATCCAGACTCCCCCGCCTTGGCGGACCGGCCCTTGGCAAACTGACCTCCCCCTTCCACCCCCCCCCTCCACCCCTTACCTCTGCGGCCAACTTCACCCCAACCCTCGGCAGCCCAACCTTGCCCCGGCCCGACTTTGCCCCAGCTCTCGGCAGCTCGACCCTGCCCCCTTACCTTGGTGGCCCGACCTTGCCTCCCGACCCCACCTACCTCGGCTCAGGCAAAGATGTTCCGAAATCCGGAAATACCCGGAATCTGGAACGGCCTCGGTCCCGAGATTTCCGGATTTCGGACGTCACACTATATGCAGGTACAGCAAGTAATCAGGAAGGCAAATGGAATGTTGGCCTTTATTGCAAGGGGGATAGAGTATAAAAGCAGAGAAGTCCCGCAACAACTGTGCAGGGTATTGGTGAGGCCACACCTAGAGTACTGCATACAAATTTGGTCTCCGTACTTCAGAAACGATATACTTGCATTGGAGGCAGTTCAGAGAAGGTTCACTAGGTTGATTCCGGAGATGAGGGGGTTGACTTATGAAGATAGGTTGAGTAGGTTGGGTTTATACTTATTGGAGTTCAGAAGAATGAAAGGTGATCTTATCGAAACATATATAAGATAATGAGGGGGCTCGACAAGGTGGATGCAGTGAGGATATTTCCACTCATATGGGGGAAACTAGAACTAGGGGGGCATAGTCCCAGAATAACGGGTCGCCCATTTAATACTGAGTTGAGGAGGAATTTCTTCTATGAGGGTTGTAAATCTGGAATTCTCTGCCCCACAGAGCTTTGAAGGCTGGGTCATTGAATGTATTTAAGGTAGAGATAGACAGATTTTTAAGTAATAAGGGAATAAAGGGTTATGGGGAGCGGGCGGGGAAGTGGAGCTGAATCCATGATTAGATCAGACATGATCTTATTAAATAGCAGAGCAGGCTCGAGGGGCCAAATGGCCAACTCCTTCTCCTATTTCTTATGTTCTTATGTTGGAGGGTGGGGGAAGGTGGGTGTGGCTGGAGGAGATTACAAAGATAGGGAGGGGCGAGGTTATGGAGGGATTTGAAAATAAGGATTAGAAATCGAGGCGTTGCTTAACCGGAAGCCTATGTAGGTCAGCGAACACAGGGATGATGGGTGAGCGGGACTTGGTGCGAGTTAGGACATGGGCAGCTGAGTTTTGGATCACCTGAAGTTTACATAGGATAGAATGTGGGAGGCCAGCCAGGAGTGTGTTGGAATAATCGAGTCTAGAAGTAACAAAGGCATGGATGAGGGCTTCAGCAGTGGATGAGCTGAGGCAAGAGCCCGAAAGACGGCACCTCTGACAGAGTAGCACTCTCTCAGTACTGGCACTGGAGTGTCAGCCTGGATTATGTGCTCAAGTCTCTAGTGTGCAACATGACCTTCGACGAGAGTGCTACCCACTGAGCCACAGCTGACACGATGGAACTATCTATACTTGAGATGACAATCTATGCTGACACTTCTGTGGAGTGCTGAAGGGAGAGCCATGTTCCAAGGCTTTTGAGTCTTTCTTTCTGTTCACCGATGTGTGAGTGATGTTACTTGTGTGAAGTGTCTGCCAGGTTTGCCTACGTAACTGTAGTTTCTACTCTCCAAATTCACCTCAAGATGTTTGGGCAATATAAGCAGGCTAAGAGGAGATTTAATAGAGGTGTTTAAAATTATGAAGGCTTTAGACAAGTAAATAAAGAGAAATGGTTTCCAATGGCTGATGGTTTTTATGTACCGTATATACTCGCGTATCATGCAACTTTTGAAGACCTAAATTGTAACCTAAATTTGGGGGGTAGCATGATACGCGAGATACAAAATTTACGGGTGTGAAGTGCTGGCCAAGATTAGGCTGTTAGGCAGTAAACACACGAATGCCCATTTTTCTTGCTTCTCGTAAAGCATAAAGTCTTATTTTAGATCGTGTTATAATATAACCATTTTCTCGATTTTCGGACACCCACTTTGATACTCTATCTTCTAAATGCGGCCAATGACATTTCGACCCGCGATTTGCGCATTTATAGGAAGGAGTTTCCTTCAATTTTTCTTTTTGTTTTCTCCAGTTTCGGACACAGCTTTCTCCGACACCAAACAGCTTTGCAGCTTTAACGTTGTTGCTTTGTTCCGCTTCGGCAACAACTTGCAGCTTAAATTTGGCAGTATATTTCTTCGCAGATCTTTTCTCCATAGTGGCTAAGGGTAGAATGTAAAAATATATTTGTCATAGTTTACTACCTTAGATGAGATTTGGAACGAAATACGGTAACTGTTTATTATCGTAATGAGAAACAGCAAAACAGCTGTTTCTCATTTGGTTGTTTACGGCGGAAGAGTCGTTTCATGATTCGGTTGTTAAGGTCTGTATTCGATCGTTGTTATGTGTTAGGGTACTTGTTACGTGTTGGGTACTTGTTAAACTTGTTTGAAAACCTAGCCTAGTGTCATCTGGTATCTCAAAAAAGTGACTCGCATGATACATAGGATATATGATAAAATCATGTTTTGGGGACGAAAATTTAGGGGTCGCATGATATGTGAGATCGTAGGATACGCGAGTATATACGGTATGTAAACATTGTAACTGTGTAAGACTTGCCACCAGAGGGCGCAACTGTTGGAGGCCCAAGGGTCACCTGCACACCTTGTGCAAGGGGGTATAAAAGATTGTCTGCCATGCTGCTTAGGCACTCTGGAGTTGTATTAAAGAGACTAAGGTCACATCAGTTTTAGCTCACAGTACTCAGTCTTGTGGAGTTCTTCCATACTTAACAGATGGGTCAGTAAGCACAGATTTAAGGTGATTGGCAAAAGAACCCAGAGGCAACATGAGGAAAAACATTTTTATGCAACGAGTGGTTAGGATTTGGAATGCACTGCCTGTTAGAGCGATGGATACAGATTCAATAGACGCCTTCAAAAGGTAATTGGATAAATTCTTGAACAGAAAAAATTGCAGGGAAATGGAGAAAGAGCAGAGGTGTGGGACTAATTGGATTGCTCTTCGAAAGAGCCAGCGCAGACACGATGGGCCGATTGGCCTCCTTCTGTGCTGTACTATTCTATGATTTTTATTGGATATATATCAATAAAGTATTACTGAAGATCCCAGCTCCTTTAGAATGCAACGGTTGGTGTGTTGCTGTGGCAGTTGTGTCGAAGTGTGAGCTCTCTTGTTACTGATTGTCGATCTGAAGTGTGACAACAGCCAAAGGAGAATCATGAATTACTCGCAAGTAGACTACTTGACGCCAACGTCACTTTAGAATGAATGAATACATTTGTGGTTAATGGAAGGGTTCATCATTGCTCTCATTATTGTTATTAATCTCATTAATCTCTCATTAATCTTTGTTTGCCCCTCGGTACCTTGGAACTTTAAAGGTGCTATATAAATGCAAGTTGTTGTTGTGTCTAAGATATACCCAATGAGCAGTGAGACCCCTTGCCACTACACGACCCTGTTATGAAACGTACTTTCAACGTAACTATTCTGGAAAAAATATAAACAACCCTCCTGCCCCAACCCCTCACTCCCCACCACCTTTGGCTGCATCTAAGGTTCAGTGGGTAAATACATCTCCTGATGTGGTGCTGTGCTGAAAATATCTGAGGGAGATCCCAGGAACGATCCATGTTCATAAAAGTGTGGGAGGCTCTTAGACCCACCCAGCTCACTGTCATCAAAATCTTCCCCCACCCCCCATTCAGCTGTGTGTGTTAAGCAGTGTCCCATCACCTTAATCCTCAAATTGCCTTCAACCAGTTTGTACCTACATGGCCTTGCTTTGCTATTGTGATTTTATTAACATGTTAATAGTGCTCAGGGTTAACCTTTTCCATTACATTCAATATTTTATAAATCCCCATAAGGTCCCATCCTACTTCCTTTCTAGGCTGCAGTGACGAGAAAGAACTTGCATTTCTAGGTGTCATCTGTGGCTCAGTGAGTAGTGTTATATATGTAAACTTGTATTTACTCTGTACAGCTACCAGAGGGCTTATCCCCTGGAGTCCCAAGGGATCCCAGAATCCCTTGGGAGTAAAGGTATTTAAGGAGGCCTCACAGGTTGGAGAGGCACTCTGGAGACCTGCAATAAAAGACTACGATCACACTTTACTTTGAGCTCACAGTGTTCAGTCTGACTCTTTCTTCATACATAATAACTAGTGACGAGATACAGATAGTGATCCCAAAGATGTAGAGAACAGTGGGTATCCTGGAGAAATTCTCAGCGGGAGATGATTGGGAAACTTTTGTGGAGTGGCTCGACCAATATTTCGTGGCCAACGAGCTAGATGGGGAAGAAACCGCTGCCAAACGAAGGGCGATCCTCCTCACCATTTGTGGGGCACCAACGTATGGCCTCATGAAGAATCTGCTCACTCCAGCGAAACCCACGGGGAAATCGTATGATGATTTGTGCACACTGGTCCAAGAGCATTTGAACCGGAAGGAAAATGTTTTGATGGTGAGGTACCGGTTCTACACCTACAAAAGTTCTGAAGGTCAGGAAGTGGCGAGTTATGTCGCCGAGCTAAGGTGCCTTGCAGGACATTACGAATTTGAAGGACATTTGGAGCACATGCTCACAGACTTTTTCGTACTTGGCATTGGCCACGAAACTATACTTCGCAAACTTTTGACTGTAGAGACCCAACCTTGAGTAAGGCCATAGTGATAGTCCAGGCGTTCATTGCCACCAGTAACAATACGAAGCAAATCTCTCAGTGCACAAGTGCTGCTACAAGTACTGTGAACAAAGTGATGTTGTTTTTGAATCGTAACATACAGGGCAGGTCCACAGATGTCTGAGTCCACCATCGAGGGTGATGAATGCAAGGCCATGAACACCTTGTTAGCACTGCGGGGGTGATCATCGTTTCCATTCATGCCGATTCAAAGGGTACGTTTGCAAGGGCTGTGGAACAATGGGACACCTCCAGCGGTGTGCAGGCGAACTGCAAATCCTGTTAAATCTGCAAACCACCATGTTGCAGAGGAGGATCACGACGAACCAGAGCTTCAAACCGAGGAGGCAGAGGTACATGGAGTGCACACATTCACCACGGATTGTCCCCTGATAATGATCAGGTGGGTGGGATGGCTTGATCCATCCACCTCCATGGCACGAACCTGGTATTGCAGTACTTCCAGGAACGGTGCAGTAGCTCTCGGCCTTTTGGCTAAGAGCATTGGCGCAGAGTGATCCTTGATGTGTGCAAGGTGACCTCTGGCGTTTGTGATTTGACAAAGAATTGGAAAGATTGGCAACGAAAATTTTTTTTAAAAATGATCGCTTCTCGGCCTTTTGGCTAAGATCATGCGTAATTGACCTGACGGGGGAGTAACCATGACCCCAACGTGGTTCTCCCTGGACCAGGAAGGTGGTTCTCCTATGCTTTTTGGAAATAGGAGGTGGGTGGGGTGGCTTGACCCATCCACCTCCACGGAGGTGTGTGGGGTTGCTGACCCATCCACCTCCATGGCACGAACCTGGTATTGCAGTACTTCCAGGAACGGTGCTTGGGCTCTAGGCCTTTTGGCTAAGAGCATTAGCGCAGGGTGATCCTTGATGTGTGCAAGGTGACCTCTGGCGTTTGTGATCTGACAAAGAATTGGAAAGATTGGCTACGAATAAATAAAAAAAAATAAAAAAAATGCTGAATGTTGGGTGATGATGCCTTTCCTCATCGATTCTGACATGCTGCCAGCCAGAAGCATATCCCCGTACACTTCCAGCAGGTCTGGGCCCATCTAGTCCCACAGAGCCGAATACAACTCGACCGGTAAGCCGTTGCTTCCGGGAGTTTTATTCATCTCTAAAGACCGGACGGCCTTTATCAGCTCATCCAGAGTTAGCGGGTGATCCAGACTCTCCCGCTCGCTGTCGTCTAAGACCTCCGAAATAGACGACAGGAAAGACTGGAAGACTGGGCTTGACGTCGTACAGCCTGACATAGAAGGATTTGCTGATCTTCTGCATGTCAGGCTGCGAAGACGTCACAGAACCGTCTTCTTCCTTTAGGCTGGTGATCAGAGCGCCCCCTGTGTACCTTTTGGAAGAAGAAGTGCGAACACGTCTCATCCTTCTCGACGGAGCGGACTCTGGAGTGGAAGATGATCTTGGAGGACTCTGAGGCAAAGAGCAAGGCTTGCTGGCCCTTCACCTCTTCGAGTTCCTCCGCGACATCGACCCCCATCGACTGCAGCAGGAGCAGGTTTTGCATATTCGTCTGGAGTTGGGACAATTCCCTCTGTCTCCCTCTCTCCTCCTGAACACCTTTGAGGATGAAGAACCTCTTGATGTTCGTCTTGATTGTTTCCCACCATCGGGGAATCGCAGAGGGGTTTTACGGTTCTCCAACCTTTATAATCCCTTTTGAGTTCCTCAACGTTTTCCGGAGTCAACAGTTTCACGTTCAGCTTCCATATCCCTCTGCAAACTTTCTGGTTTTCCTGTGGGCGACAGTCGGCCAGTAGGAGGCAGTGGTCAGAGAAGAACACCGGCGTGACGTCGGTGGATCTAACCTTGAGCATGTGAGACACAAACACGACGTCTATTCTGGAACGGACGGACCCATCTGGTCTCGACCAGGTGTATCTGAGCGGTGCTCCGTCTGCAGGGTTGCTGAAGACGTCACACAGCTTGGCATCTTTTACCGCATCCATCAGGAGTCTGGACGTGGTGTCCAGTTTGCTGTCGGCTCTGCTGGATCGTCCAGCTGCATTGATGATGCAGTTGAAGTCACTGCCCAGAATGACCGGCCTAGACGTCGCCAGCAGCAGTGGGAGCTGCTGGAAGAGGGCCAGCCGCTCGCTTCTGAGAGGCGAGACATACACGTTAATTAGCCTTAGAGGGGAATTTTTGTACATTACATCTGCTACGAGGAGGCGGCTGCCCACCACCTCCTTAACTTCGGTGATGGTAAAGTGGCCTCCCCGCAGCCGAATGCCTAGGCCGGAAGACCGGCAGTCGTTGCCTCCTGACCATATGGATGGTCCATGGGCCCACCACCATGACCACTGCTGGAGTGCGGCAGACCGCACTCCTGCAAGAACAGCAGGTCCGCTTTGACCTTGGCGAGGTACCCCAAGGTGGAAACACATCGCGTAGTGGATTTTACGCTACGCACGTTAATAGTAGCTATTTTTAAATCCATTTTAAAGTTACTGTTTACAGTTACAAACATTACACTTCAAATAAATCGTCCTTTAAGTCCGAAGTCTGCCCAGTGGCCAGTTCCGTCATGCATAGGTTTAAACTATACAAGTCTGTTGCACCTGGGCTGGCGTGGTCGTCATCCTCTACCATGGGAGTGTTTCGACCAGGGGACTGCTGCAGTGCTGTTATAAGGTCCGATATGTCCTCTGCACTGTCCTCGCCTGGTGTTGGTGGTTCCCTCTTTTCATCAGTCGCGTTGGTCTCGGGCTGGTGTGCTTCGATCGCTGCGTCGCTCCCGGTATTCCGGAGGTGGGATCTGCTGGGCACTTCGCTGCTCCCGTTCTCCCGGAGCTGGTCTGCGTTGGTCGCTTCTTCGCTCCCGGTATTCTGGAGCTCGTGTTCGCTAGGCGCTTGGCTGCTCGCGGGTTCCTGGAGCGTGGCTGCGCTGGTCGCTTCACTGCTCCCGGTCGCCTGTGGCTGTGGGTTAGCGTATTGCCTCTTGTTTTGGTGGCTGTAGTAAAGGGCTTTTTCTCGCCTTTCCTCATCAGATGAGCTGCCGTTGCTGCTGTCTGATGTGGTTGTTAGCCGCCTCGTCCCTGTCGTTTCCGCAGGGGCCCTTGCTCACCTGTTCTCCTTACACTTGTGGGCCTTTTTCTTGATGGTCTCCCATCCCACTTCATCGTCTGCTGTCTCCTCGTTCCTGGACTCGGTGCGCTGGGGGAGAGCTTCACTGCTGGCTGCTGGTGTCTCGCAGCTCACCGTAGCAGGCTTCTCTTCCTGGCTGACTTGTTCCGAGTCCACGAGGGCGGTTGCTTCTTTGCCCAGGGCGTTGGTCGGGCGGAGGGTGTGGGTCTCCTCTGGAGCGTTGTGTTCCTCAGCTTCCTCCTCCTCTCGTGCAATGTTCTTTGCTGCGTGCGCATAGCTGAAGTTGCGTTTGGGGCAGTTTTTGTAAAGGTGCCCAGCCAGACCACAGAGGTTGCAGCACTTGGTCTCCTTACAGTCCTTTGTCTGGTGGCCTTCGTTCTTGCAGTTTCGGCAGATGACAGTTTTGCAGCTTGCCGCCACGTGGCCTGCCTTCCCGCAGGTGCGGCACACGTTGGGTTGGCCAGCGTACACCATGTAGCCCCGCCTTCCTCCGATGGCGAAGCTGGAGGAGGGGTGCAGGATGGTTCCGCTGGCGTCCACCTTCATGGTGACCTGGATCTGGCGCTTGCTGGTCCAAATCCCGTGCAAGTCTTTCAAGTCGCTGCTGTTTCCTGCCCCATCGACATACCTGGCGAGGGAAGTCAGCACGTCAATGACCAGGGGTTGTACATCTGCACTGTGATTGTGCGTCTTCTCTGCGATGGGAGGGTGAACAGTGGCTCCCAAGTCAGCACTGAGCGCAGCGGTTCACTCGCCTCCTTCAGTCCCTTCAGGAACTTCAGGCATAGGGTGACGGTTCTGAAGGTCACATCAAAGTAACCTCTCTTTGGAAGGTCCTGCAAGGCGAAGACGTCGGTGACTTTCATGCCACATGTTCCCAGCAGGATTTTCTTCACGAAAAGGTCCCGGTTGATCGTTGTCTGTCCATCCACTTTCTTTACCGTCACTCGGATGGTGTTTCGGACGCCCTGGTTCGCCGCTCGGTTGGCCGCCATCCGGGTTGCAGATTCGTCCTTTCGATGTGTATTTTGGCCGAAGCCTTCAATCCGTTGTGGTGCCAGTCCGGCACCTTGGCGGGCCCCACTGGTCGGTCGATATGCAGATTTTCCTCTTCTCTCCAATTGCTGCTTGGCCTATGCCAAAAGGCCAGAGCCAGCAAAACTGAAAAAACGAGTTTCTGCAATCAATCAATTTGCATATGAATGCCCAATCAACCGAGACTACACTTGATCTTAGCCAAAAGGCCGAGAGCCAACACACTAATCTGACCAACAATTATTAAATCGCAAATTGCCTTATAACTTTGGAAAGGCATCATCACCCTCATCTACAAGCAGAAGGGGGAGAGGGAGGATATCAAAAACTGGCGGCCCATTTCGCTGCTCAATGTGGACTACAAGATCCTGTCAAAGGTCATCGCCAACACGGTCAAGTCTGCTCTTGAGCTGGTGATTCACCTGGACCAGACCTGCACTGTCCCAGGCAAGAAGATCTCTGATAGCCTCGCGCTACTCAGGAATACGATCGCCTACATGCGGGACAGGAGGGTGGACACCTGCTTAATCAGCTTAGACCAGGAGAAAGCCTTTGACAGTATATCGCACACGTACCTGATGGACGTGCTCTCCAAAATGGGGTTTGGGGAGAGTATCCGCAATTGGGTACAACTGCTCTACGCAGACATCAGTGGTGCAGTTCAAATCAACGGGTGGGAAACTGAAAGCTTTCCAATCTAATCTGGAGTCAGGCAAGGCTGTCCTCTCTCCTCTGTCTTGTTTGTGTGTTGTGTCGAACCCTTTGCCGAGTCCATCAGGAGGGATGCGGGCATTAGAGGGGTGACAATCCCAGGCAGCGGAGGCGCTCAGGTCAAGACCTCCCTGTACATGGACGACATCGCCGTCTTTTGCTCGGATCCGCAGTCGGTCCGCAGATTGTGAGCAATCTGCGACCAGTTTGAACTGGCCTTGGGAGCAAAGGTCAATCACAGCAAAAGTGAGGCCATGCTCTTTGGCAACTGGACCGACCGATCCTTTATTCCCTTCACCGTTAAACCAGATTACCTGAAGGTGTTGGGAATATGGTTCGGGGCGTGTGGCAAAAACTGGGAAGAGCGTATTGCCAAAGTGAAGCAAAAACTGGGATGGTGGAAGCTGCACTTCCTCTCCATGGCAGGAAAGAACCTGGTCATCAGGAGTGAGGTGCTCTCGGGGTTGCTACACGTGGCACAGGTCTGGCCCATCTCTCGCTCCTGTGCCGCGGCAGTTACCCGGGCCGTCTTCCACTTTGTCTGGAGGTCCAAAATGGAACATGTCCGCAGAGACACAATGTACAAATCTCTGGACAGTGGAGGAAAGGATGTTCCGAATGTGGCCCTCATCCTGATGGCCACCTTTGTGTGCGGCTGCATCAAGCTGTGCACAGACCCCCGGTACGCAAACACCAAGTGTCACTACGTGCTGAGGTTCTAGCTGTCCCCTTTGCTGCGAAGGATGGGCCTGGCCACGCTGCCGCGAAATTCCCCCACCAGCTGGACCATGCCTGCCCACCTGTCCTTCGTGGAAATGTTTTTTGCAAAAAAAACCTTTGACCACAAGGCCATAAAACAGTGATCAGCACGTAACGTCCTGGACGCCCTACGAAAGAAGGAGAGGGTGGACCCTGTCGGGTGGTTCCCCAAACAGACTGTCAAACTCGTTTGGCAGAATGTCTCATCGCCAGAGCTGTCACACAAGCACCAAGACGTAGCTTGGTTGGCGGTGAGGAGGGCCTTACCCGTCAGAGCGTTCATGCACAGCTAACATCTCAGCAGCACGGCACGGTGCCCCCGGGCCGGCTGCGGGGCGGACGAGACTGTCACCCATCTCCTTCAGGATTGCGCCTTCGCAAGGCAGGTTTGGAAAGAGATGCAGTGGTTGCTGTCGAGGTTCATCCCGAGCAGCTCCGTAACACAGGACTCTGTGCTCTACGGGCTGTTCCCAGGGACACACACCGAGACAGACATCACCTGCTGCTGGAGGGCCATCAACTCGGTCAAAGATGCTCTTTGGTCTTGCCGAAACTTGCTGGTCTTCCAGAGCAAGGAGATGTCCACGTCTGCGTGTTGTAGACTGGCGCAATCCAAGATCCAGGAGTACGTGCTGAGGGACGCACTGAAAATTGGTGCAGTCGCAGCAAAGGCACGGTGGGGAAGGGCCACAGTTTAAAGCCCTTCTGCCACGGTAAACCCGGGGGCAGGAATCAGTACACAACTCCCCTCGGGCCGTACTTGTAACTTCTTTTTTGTGTACATGGAGCACCATGATCATAGGTAAACACCTATGTAGTGCCATGTACAATGCAAGGTCTGTTTTGTGATGCACGTTGGAAAGGAAAGGTGTAAATGTACCGTCACCCATTCCGTGTACTGTATAGTGACACATGTAATGTAATTTGTTGAATGTACTACAATGTATCCCGCATTGTACCGAATTGTACTTGAACTGAAAAGCAAGGAAATGTATCGAACGGAACTGCCGTCAGCACCCAAATGTAGTGTGTGGGATTGCTGACCACAGCTAAATGTACTGAACTGCTTTTGAATGTACTGTACAAATTTTTATATGAATAAAGTATATTTTGAAATTTAAAAAAAAAGATAATGTTGAACTAGATGGACTCCCGGAGTCAATGGCGCTGGACACGGGCGCGAGCCAGTCCATCATGGGCAAATAGACTTTCGAAAGATTGTGGTGCAACAAGGCCTCAAGGCCAGTCTTAACTCCAGTTCGCACGAAACTAAGAACTTGCACAAAAGAACTGATTCCTGTAATCGGCAGTGCTACAGTAAAGGTCTCATACGATGGAGCGGTACACAAGCTACCTCTCTGGGTGGTAGCAGGCGATGGTCCCATGCTGCTCGGCAGGAGCTGGCTGGGAAAGATACGCTGGAACTGGGACGACGTCCGTCGCTATCGCTATCGTGTGCCCAGGTCTTAAACAAATTTTCTTCGCTGTTCGAACCAGTCATCGGGAAATTCCAAGGAGCAAAAGTGCAGATCCACCTAATTCCGGGGGTGCAACCCATCCATCACAAGGCGAGAGCAGTACCCCACATGATGAGAGAAAGGGTAGAGATCGAGCTAGACCGGCTGCAAAAAGAGGGCATAATTTCACCGATCGAGTTCAACGAGTGGGCTAGTCCGATCATTCCTGTTCTCAAGGGAGACGGCACCATCAGAATCTGTGGCGATTACAAAGTATTTATCAATTGTTTCTCCCTGCAGGACCAATACCCACTACCAAAGGCCGACGACCTCTCTGCAACGCTGGCGGGAGGAAAGACATTCACGAAGCTGGAACCAACTTCAGCCTACATGACCAGGAACTGGAGGAATCATCGAAGGCCCTCACCTGCATCAACACGCACAAAGGTCTTTTTGTTTCGAACAGATGCCCGTTCGGAATTCGATCAGTGGCGGCGATATTCCAGAGAAACCTGGAAAGCTTACTGAAGTTGGTCCCGCACAGCGTGGTCTTCCAGGATGACATCTTGGTCACAGGTCGGAACACAGTTCAGCATCTGCAGCACCTGGAGGAGGTTCTTAGTCGACTCAACCGTGTGGGGCTCTGGTTAAAATGCTCGAAGTGCGTTTTCGTGCCGCCTGAAGTCTTGGGAAGGAGATATTGCGGCGGACGGCATCAGGCCCACCAACGCGAAGACGGAGGCAATCGAGAACACACCAAGGCCACAGAACGTGACGGAGCTGCGGTCGTTTCTGGGACTCCTGAACTACTTTAGTAACTTCTTACTGGGTCTTAGCACATTGTTAGAACCATTGCATGTCTTACTATGAAAAGGGGACATATGGGTTTGGTGCAAAAGCCAAGAAAATGCCTTTGTAAAAGCGAGAAAATTGTTATGCTCAAACAAATTGCTTGTGTTGTATGATCCATATAAACGTTTGGTACTAGCATGTGATGCGTCGGGTGTGTATTGCAATAAGCTAATGATTTTGGGAAACTGCAACCGTTTGCTTATGCATCCGGGAGTCTGTCCAAGGCTGAGACAGTCTACAGCATGATTGAAAAAGAAGTGTTAGCGTGTGTCTATGGGGTAAAGAAAATGCATCAATACCTGTTTGGACTAAAATTCGAATTGGAAACTGACCATAAGCCACTTATATCCCTGTTCTCTGAGAGTAAAGGGATAAATACCAACGCATCGACCTGCATCCAGAGATGGGCGCTCACGTTGTCCACATACAACTACGCCATCTGCCAGGCACAGAAAACTGCGCCGATGCGGTCAGTAGGCTGCCATTGCCCACCACGTGGGTGGAAATGGCGCAGCCCGCAGATCTCGCCATGGTTATGGAAGCATTTGAGAGTGAGTAATCACCCGTCACTGCCCGGCAGATCAAAACCTGGACAAGCCAGGACCCCTTATTATCCTAGTCAAAAGCTGTGTGCTTCATGGGAGCTGATCCAGTGTTCCAGTGGAAATGTAGGAAGAGATAAAACCGTTCCAGCGGCACAAAGATGAAATGTCTATACAAGTAGACTGCCTTCTGTGGGGCAATCGAATAGTGGTTCTCAAGAAAGGCAGAGACACCTTCATCAATGACCTTCACAGTACCCACCCAGGCATCGTAATGATGAAAGCGATAGCTAGATCCCACGTGTGGTGGCCCGGTATCGATGCGGACTTAGAGTCCTGCATTCACAGATGTAATACATGCTCGCAGTTAAGCAATGTACCCAGGGAGGCGCCGCTAAGGTTATGGCCTTGGCCCTCCAAACCGTGGTCTAGGGTACACGTCGACTATGCAGGCCGTTCTTGGGTAAAATGTTCCTTGTGGTTGTAGACGCTTATTCCAAGCGGATTGAATGTGAGATAATGTCGGCTAGCACGTCCGCTGCCACTACTGAAAGCCTGCGGGCCATGTTTGCCACCCACGGCTTACCCGATGTCCTGGTGAGTGACAACGGACCATGTTTTACCAGTGCTGAGTTCAAAGAATTCATGACCCGTAACAGGATCAAACATGTCACATTTGCCCCGTTTAAACCAGCATCCAATGGTCAGGCAGAGAGAGCAGTGCAAACCATCAAGCAAGGCTTGAAGAGGGTAACTGAAGGCTCACTGCAGACTCACCTATCCCAAGTCCTGCTTAGTTACAGCACGAGACCCCACTCGCTCACTGAGATTCCACCTGCTGAACTGCTCATGAAAAGAGCACTTAAGACAAGGCTCTCATTGGTTCACCCTGATCTACATGAACAGGTTGAGAGCAGGCGGCTTCAACAAAGTGCATACCATGATAGCGCAAATGTGTCACGCGAGATTGAAATCAATGATTCTGTATTTCAATTGAATTATGGACAAGGTCCCAAGTGGCTTCCCGGCACTGTCGTGGCCAAAGAGGGGAGCAGGGTGTTTCGGGTCAAACTTTCAAATGGACTCGTTCACCGGAAACACTTGGACCAAATCAAACTCAGATTCACGGACTATCCTGAGCAACCCACCTTGGACCCTACCTTTTTTGATCCCCCAACATACACACCAGTGGCAACCAGCACCACGGTTGACCACGAAGCAGAACCCGTCATCCACAGCAGTCCAGCAGGACCCAACACACCAGGCAACCCAGCAAGGCCAGCTGCACAGCAACCCAGCGAGGGCCCAACAAATGATTTAACAACACCAGCCTTCACACTGAGACGATCAACCAAGGCAAGAAGGGCCCCAGATCGACTCACATTGTAAATAGTTACACTGTTGACTTTGGGGGGAACTGTTGTTATATATGTGGACTTGTATTTACTCTGTACAGCCACCAGAGGGCTCATCCCCTGGAGTCCCAAGGGATCCCATAATCCCTTGGAAGCACAGGTGGCCTTACTGGTTGGAGAGGCACTCTGGAGACCTGCAATAAAAGACTACGGTCACACTTTACTTTGAGCTCAGTGTTCAGTCTGACTCTTTCTCCATACATAACAGGTCGCACTTTCACCTTTTGAGTCTGAAGGTTGTGGGTTCATTGTCCTACTCCAGAAACTTGAGCACATAATCCAGGCTGACACTCCCATTGCAGTAATGAGGGAATGCTGCAGTGTCAGAGGAGCCGTCTTTCAGATGAGATGTTAAACCGAGGTCCCGTCTGCGCCCTCAGGTGGACGTAAAAAAATCCCATGGCACTATTTTGAAGAACAGCAGAGGAGTTCTCCCCAGTGCCCTGGCCAATATTTATCCCTCAACCAAAATCACTAAAACAGATGATCTGGTTGCTAACACGTTGCTATTTGTGGAATTTTGCTGTGCGCAAATTGGTTGCTGTGTTTCCTACATTGCAACAGTAACTACACTTCAGAAGTACTTCATTGGCTGTGAAACATTTTGGGATGTCCTGAGATCAGGAAAGGAGCTATGGAAAAGAATGTTCTTTTTCATTCTTTCTCAAACATGATTCAGTCTAATTTTGATTCAGTAGTTGATTGGGGGAAGGGGACAGTATTCCCACAATGAATTTTAGTTATGTGCGAAGAGGCATATAAAATAATTTATTTCTCTCTCTTTCTTTATCTCTCTTTTTCTTTCTTTCTCTTTTCTTTCGCTTTCTCGTTCGCTCTCTCTCTCTCTCTCTCTCTCTCTCTCTCTCTCCCCAGTCTACTAATATGAATTGATTCTGTAGTCGATAGAGGCATTTCTCGATCATAATATGCCATTGTAACTCCTTGAAGTTGTACTTGCCACATTTCGATAGGCATGTCACCTCCCCTCCCCCAGTGCAGTTATTTTTTAATGAGCTGGGTTCCCTGTTGTCTAGGATTAAATTGAAGCTTCATTAGTAACGCCACAGGAGCTCTGCCACACTCCATTTTATGTAGAATTACCTACAATGCAAAAATGCACCACCTTTATACTTATTTATATTAAGTGGAATCTACAGCACAGAAACATGCTCCACACAATCTCCTCCCCTCCCTCTTCATTTCACATTGCTAGCATACCCTTTCTCACTCATGTGCTTATCTAGCTTCCATTAAATGCGTCAATGCAATTTGCTTCAACCACTCCCTGTGGTTGCTAGTTCCACATTCTCACCACTCTAGGTAAAGAAGTTTCTCCTGAATTCTTTATTGGATTTATTAGTGATGATCTTATATTTATGGCCCCTAGTTTTCTCCACATCTATCCGATCAAACCCCTTCATAATTTTAAAGATCTTTGTCAGGTCACCCTCTTCTCAGTCTTTCCTGATAGTTATCACCTTTCAGTTCTGGTATCATCCTTGTAAATTTTTTTGCACTACATGTGTAAATCTGACATCAACTTCCGGCGACTGCACATGTGCAGCCAAACGCGGAAATCAGGAAATTGCTGTACGAGTTGCCCTGCTCGTCCAGAAGTTTCGCTATACTGTACTGGTATCTCGCCAAGATGCCGCCAGCTGTTCATTAGACTTACATTTGCCCACAGACTGGTATCTGCATTGAAATATGTGGAATGGCTTGAGGTTGCTCTACTTATGTGATAGATGGTCACTGAATGGGGCCACAAAAGGTTGGGGCTTGTCCATTCCAGTGTAAGTAAATATTAATAGCGTGATAATTCTTAATTACAGCCAAACAATCTCCCTGACACTGAAAAGTAACTTTTACAAGTTTTGGAGTCTCATTCCTTTAGATTTTAATTATTGTTAAATTTTAAACAGTGTAATTTAATAAAATCTTTCTGTCTCTTTTATCTCTCTTAATCCCATCTTCTTTTCCCTCCCTCCTGCACTTCTGTACAGGATTTAGCATTGAATTAACTATTCTAACTGACACTTCCTAGTTCAGACACTCTACCTCAGTCAGGATTCTTGAATCTGATTGGTTAAGGTGGTACACAGTTGCTTGTCCTGTTCACATTGGTCCTTGATACCCTGTAGAGGGTACTGTGCCAAAATGGTTTTCTAATCACAGCAAGTTCCAGCGCAAAAGTTTAATGAACAACTGGGGGCATTTGTTTGCCGCTGACCACAAAATCCGGCTCATTGTTGAGGCTGGAAGGCTGTAAAGTACCTAGTCGAAAGATGAGGTGCTGTTCTTCGAGCTTGCATTGAGCATCATTGTAGGAGGCCGAGAGAAATCAGAGTAGGAGGGTGCGGAGAATTAAAGTGTCAAGTGAAGTGGTTTCCCAAAGTGGGTTCAAACTAGTCGTATTTAGCAAAGCCCGTAGCAACAACTTGCATTTATACAGCGCCCTTTAACGTAGTTTAAAAAAAAAAGACAGACTTACATTTCTATAGTGTTTTTCACGACTACCGGATGTCCCAAAGCAGTTCACAGCCAATGAAATACTTTTGAACTGTAGTCACGGTTGTAGCGTAGGAAACGCGTCAGCAAATTTGCGTACTGCAAGCTTCTACAAACAGCAATGTGATAATGACCAGATAATCTGTTTTTGTTATGTTGATTGAGGGATAAGTATTGGCCAGGACACCGAGCAGAACTCCGTTGCTTTTCTTCGACATAGTGGCATGTGATCTTTTATGCCCACTTGAGAGACATGACAGGGCCACGATTTAACGTCTCATCCGAAAGACGGCACCTCCGATGATGCAGCATTCCCTCAGCACTGCACTGGAGTGTAAGCCTAGATTTTTGTGCTCAAGTCTCTGGAACGGGACTTGAACCCACAACCTTCTGACTCCGAGGTGAGAGTGCTACCCACTGTGCCACAGCTGACAGAAAATTTATTGATAATGTTTTAAAAAGGAAAATGTCCCAAGAGGCTTCACGGGAGAGTAATCAGGCAGATTTTGACACCGAGCCACATAGGAGATAGTAGGGCAGATAACAAAGCTTGGTCAAAGAGGTAGATTTTAAGGAGCGTCTTAAAGGAGGAGAGAGGTAGGAAAGGCAGCATAGCCTATTGTACCAATAGACAGTACATAATGCTTCCAGAAAGGTGATCAATCCTGCATGTATTATACAATTGTACCAATAATTTTTATGGTACATTACCCTGCTTGCAATTGAGACCTCGAGCAGCGCCCCCACCATCAGTTCAATTGAAAAGGGAATTTTTTTAAATAACCAGTTATTTACCTGTTTATGCCAATAAAGCACTTTGACATGTCCTATTGTGGCTCGATGGGTAGCACTCTTGCCTCTGAGTCAGAAGGTGGTGAGTTCAAGTCCCAATCCAGGGATTTGAGCATATAAATCTCGGCAGTATTCACCGAATTCTGAGGTGCCTTCTTTCAAATGAGATGTTAAACCAACTTTGCCATCTCAGATGGACATAAGATTTCATGGCACTAAAGAAGAGCAGGGAAGTACTCCCTGGTGTCCTGGAATCCCTCAACCAACATCATTAAAACAGATGATCTGGTCTTTTATCATATTGCTGTTTGTGGGAGCTTGCTGTGCGAAAATTGGCTGCTGCATTTCATAAATTACAATAGTGATTAAACTTCAAAAATTACTTCATTAGCTGTAAGGCGTGTTGGGACGTCCTGAGGTTGTGTGAGGTGCTATATAAATGAAATGATTTTACTTTTCTTCCTTTCTTATCTGTACATGAGGGATTTGTACAATATTACATCAAATATTTCTGCTCACTAGCTTTGGGATGAACCCCTCTCGTGCAGTTAAAACCTCGCAGTGTCCTCTATCGCCTGATGCAGTAAGGCTGGGGTGCTGGGTAATAGCTAACTCGCCTCATGGCCTGCATTTACTCATCATTTAGCAAAGATTTCACAATGACATACCTCCTCTCACCCCTCCCCCTATCAATTGGAAACGGCTGGTTAGGGCTCCTTGTCCTGATTAGTATCTTGTGGCCCATGCTGGAAAGAGTGTACGTGTGGACACTGGGTACAGATCAGTCAGGCTTGTGTGTGATGCCCCTCCGCCCCCCCCCCTCCCCCACAATCAAACAGTCAAGATTCAAGCATAACAGGAATAGTGACCGCTTGGGCAAGCATCACACTGACAAGTGTTGGCACTATGGGCAGGAGTCGCTTGGGGAGCAGGACTATGGAGAATTATGTGGAAGTTGGGAAATAAGTGGAATTGCCAATGTAGAATTATTTGGGCAAGAGGGAGATGGGGGAATTGGCAATCAGGATTTAAAAAATATTCATCCCTGGGATGTGGGCGTTGCTGGCAAGGCCAGCATTTATTGCCCATCCCTAATTGCCCTTCAGAAGGTGGTGGTCAGCCACCTTCTTGAACCGCTGCAGTCCGTATTTTTTTTCCCCAAAAATATACTTTATTCATATAAAATTTTCACAATACATTGGAAAATAGCTCAGTACCTTGCGGTCAGCAATTCCATACAATTCGTTTGGATGCTGACAACAGTTCCATACAATGCACTAGGTTACATTTCATTTCAAGGTACAGTTTAGTACAATCCGTAAATCACGTTACATGTAATACTGTGCAAATGAGGGTATTACATGGAGCAGATGAGAACAGGTTTTCATTAGATTCCAGGATACATTTCAATACCGATCAAGAATCACGTTACATGTAGCACTATGCAGATGAATGCAGTACACGGACCGGATGGGAATACATTTAAATTTTTTTATAAGTTACTAAATAGTGCAGAGACTTTCATTATACATGGCACAAGACAGGTGTTTTTCAGTACATGGTGCTCTATGTATACAAGCGGATTAACAAGTACAACCCGAGGGGAGTCTGATTCCATCCCCTGGGTTTATCGTGGCGGAAGGGCCTTAAACTGTGGCTCTTCCCCATCGTGCACCAATCTTTAGTGCGTCCCTTGGCACGTACTCCTGGACCTTGGATTGCGCCAGTCTGCAACACTCGGCTGCGGATATCTCCTTGCTCTGGAAGACCAGCAACTTTCAGGAAGACCAAAGTGCGTGCGACCGCTGCAGTCCATATGGTGAAGGAACTCCCACAGTGCAGTTAGGGAGGGAGTTCCAGGATTTTGACCCAGCGACGATGAAGGAATGGTGATATACTTCCAAATCAGGATGGTGTGTAACTTGGAGGGGAATTGGCAATGAGGAATTAAGAGGAGGGACTTAGTAATGAGGAATTATGTGTGGGTGAGTGGGTTATTGGCAATGGGGAATTATGTGGGGGAATTGTCAATGGGGAATTATATGTGTGTGTGTGGGTGGGGGGGGGTGGGGGGTGGCGGTGAGGTTAATGTCAATGGGGAATTATATGGGGTGGGGAGTTGTCAATGGGGAATTATGTGTGGGGAGGAATTATTTGGGGATTGTGGGGAATTGTCAACGGGGAATTATGTGGGGGGATGGGGAATTGGCAATGAGGAATTATGTTAACTTTGGACCGACGCACAGTTTCTGGGTGAACCCGTTCGAGTTTGTTGTGGAGGAATTCCTGTGTAATAGTTGCCAGGTGAATGAGAGCAGGGTTGGTGTGAAGACTAGAGATTATTAACCAACTGTTGCGTTGTGAAAGCCATGGAATTGGAGTGCCAAGCCTGAGTCAGCTTACAGATAAAACCCATCAAAATAGTATCTGGATCAAAGGTCCTATTCTTGACCTATTCTTCGCTTTGTATAGAATGAATTTTATTCCTTTTAAACAAACAGTAGCTGTTACTGTGATCCCTGTGTAAATGCCTAAATCATTCTAACAATCATCATGCATTCTCCATTCACCAGCAACTCAAAGCCGTTCAAAGTGGTGTCATCCAAATCAAGTGATTCTGCCTTTCTTTCACATCTGTTTATTTTTCTCTCTCTCCGCTTTGTAGGCCAGTTGCCACCACACATGCTCTTTCAGTGTCAGCCGTGGCTCGCACCCCCGAGTCAGCAGACTGTGGGTTCAAGTCCCACACCAGAGACTTGAGCACAAAATCTAGGCTGTCACTCCCAGTCAGGTTCCTGCCCTACCCACAGCACCAAAATGATCCTCACCAAAGTTCTCTGACTGTGACAGGGATGAGCTATTCCTCCTCATCTTGTCGGCAGCCTTTGACATGGTTAACCACACCATCCACCTCCAACTCCTCTCTTCTGTTGTGAACCTTGAGACTGCCCTCACCTGGTTCCACTCTTGCATTTCCAGGAATGGCTTTGCATCTCCATATTGCATAGCCAGAGCATCTCTAGGAATGGCTTCCCTTCCTGCCCCACATCGTTACCTCAGGAGTCCTCCAAGGATCCATCCTTAACCCTCTCTCTTCCTCACTACATTTTCAGACATGGGTTTGGCTTCTATATGCTCGCCAACAACACCCAGCTTGACCTCTCCACCATCTCTCTCTCTCTGTGTTGTCAGACTGCTTCCCCGACACCTGTTTTAAAAAAAAATTATTCCTGGGATGTGGATGTTGCAGGCAAAGCCATCGGTTTATTTCCCATCCCTAATTGTTCTCGAGAAGGTGGTGGTGAGCCGCCTTCTTGAACCGCTGTAGTCCTTGTGGTGAAGGTACTCCCATACTGCTGCAACTGGGCTGGGTGTGCCACTGTCGTGTCCGAAGCCGGTGCCTAGGTCGATGCAGGTGGTCTGTCCGGTTTTATTCTCATTCTTGTTTCTCGTAGTGGTTTGTTACAACTGAGTGGCTTTCTAGACAATTTCAGAGGGCAGTTAAGAGTCAACCACATCGCTGTGGTCTGGAGTCACATGTAGGCCAGGCCAGGTAAGGATGGCAGATTTTCTTCCCTAAAGGACATTAGTGAACCAGACAGGTTTTTACGACAATCCAGTAGTTTTATGGTCACCACACTGATCAACATTACCAATTCCAGATTTAATTAATTAATTGCATTTAAATTCCCCAGCTGGCATGGTGGGTTTTGAACTCGCATCTCTGGATCCAGGTCTCTGAATTATTAGTCCAGTAACTCAACCACTATGCTGTTATTTTGGATGAGCTGCAATTCCATCCAGTTAAATCATCATCATTGACAGTCCCTTGAAATCGAGGAAGGCTTGCTTCCACTTTAAAAGTGAGTTCTCAGGTGACTATACAATCCAATACAGAAATTACAGTCTCTGTCAAAGGTGGGACAGACAGTGGTTGAAGGAAAGGGTGGGTGGGACTGGTTTGCCGCATGCTCCTTCCGCTGCCTGCGCTTGTTTTCTGCCTGCTCTCGGCGATGAGACACGAGGTGCTCAGCGCCCTCCCCGATGCTCCTCATCCACTTAGGGTGGTCTTTGGCCAGGGACTCCCAGGTGTCGGTGGGGATGTTGCATTTTTATCAAGGAGGCTTTGAGGGCACCCTTGAAACGTTTCCTCTGCCCACCTGGGGCTCGTTTGCCATGAAGGAGTTCTGAGTAGACTTTGGGAGTCTTGTGTCAGGCATACGAACAATGTGGCCTGCCCAACGGAGCTGGTCGAGTGTGGTTATTGTGAAGACTGAAGCCATTGTATTTAGCCCATGCCACAAACTCTGTAATCCCACCTCTAATTCCATCCTACATCTATATTGGCTCCTGGTCCAGCAATGCCTCCAATTAAAATTCTCATTCTGATGAGTAAAGCCCTCCATGGCCTCGCCCCTCCCCATCTCTGTAACCCTACAACCCCTCTCCTGATCTCCTCTGCCTCCTGCCGTTTGTGCATTCCCCCTTCCCATTTCTTTGTCCTACCGTTGGCGACCGTGCTTTCAGCCGTCTAGCCCTAAGCTCTGTAATTCTCTCCCTAAAAACTCTCCACCTCTTCTCCTTTAACACCCTACGTAAAACCCTCCTCCTTTTACAAAATTTTCGGTCTCCCGGCCTAATAGTTCCTTCTATGACGCGGCACCCGCTGTTTAATTGGAATATTCATCAGTAATGAGCAATGGTTTAGGGAAGTGCGTTCACACATGCATCAATAGACTGGTTTAATCTTCACAGCTGCTAAAAGACAGAGTACGTAAGTGCAAAGAGTGAAACTGATTATAGACACATAAACACGTAGATAGTCTGTTAATTTTGAGAAAGCTGCAGAAACTGGCATATATAGAATTGAAAATTCTCTTCCTTGTTTTCAAATCCCTTCACGGCCTCGCTCCTCCCCATCTCTGTAATCTCCTCCAGTCCTACAACCCTCTGAGATCTCTGCGTTCCGCCAATTCTGGCCTCTTGCGCATCCCCGATTTCCTTTACACAACCATTGGCGGCCGTACCTTCAACTGCCTGGGCCCTAATTCACCTCCCTAAACCTCTCGCCCTCTCTACCGCTCTCCCATCCTTAAAACCTCTCTAGTGAAAAGCCTTGGGAACTTTTTACTACGTTAAAGGTGCTATATAAATGCAAGTTGTCATTGAGAACTGTTCTAAATCCCTTTTTTCTTTTTCTGGTGTTCCTTTCTCTAGGTCACTAATGAGATCACGCCAGTCCTGTCGTACGCATACATGTCAGTGCTGGTCCCCATCTTCTTGCTGACTGACTACCTCCGTTACAAGCCGGTCCTCATCCTGCAGAGTCTCAGCCATGTTGCCATCTGGCTGATGTTGCTCTTTGGAACCACCGTGCTGCAGATGCAATTCATGGAGTTCTTCTACGGAATCACCATGGCCGCCCGGGTGGCCTACTCTTCCTACATCTTCACGCTGGTCAGCCCCCAGTCATACCAGAAGGTGGCCAGCTACTCCCGGTCCTCGGTTCTAATGGGGGTCTTTGTCAGCTCGGTGCTGGGGCAGCTCTTCGTCACTCTGGGGGACGTGCCCTTCTACACCTTGAATTATGTCTCCCTAGGGTTCGTCACGTTTGCCTTCACCTTGACCCTTTTCCTCAAGAGGCCCAAACGGACCATGTTCTTCAACAGGCGGGCTCTGGAAGCCAATGGCGCCATCCAGTCTGAGGCAGATGTCACACACGCCACCTCTGTCACGCTGGTGAATGAGAAGCCGAAGGCTCTTCGGGGATGGCACTGGCGGGAAACCGCACTGGTGAAAATGATCCTGGAGCTCAAAAGTTAGTGGACGCCCCTTTTTTATGTTCAATCTTCTTCGCCTCTGAGTCAGCAGATTGTGGGTTGGAGTCCCACTCTAGAGAACATAATCTAATCTGGTTTTCCCACTGCAGTACTGAGGGAGTTCTGCACTGTCGAAGATGCCGTCTTTTGGATGGGACGTTAAACGGAGGCCCCGTCTGCCCTCACAAGGTGGCCGTAAAAGATCCCAAGGGATTATTTCAAAGAAGAGCAGAGTTCTTTCAAGTGTCCTGTCCAATATTTATCCTTCAATCTGGGGTACTGCATACAGTTTTGGTTTCCTTATTTAAGGAAGGATATATTTGCACTGGAGGCAGTTCAGAGAAGTTTTACGAGGCTGATTCCTGAAATGAAGGGGTTGTCATATGAAGAAAGGTTGAGTAGGTTGGGCCTATTTTGGAGTTTAGAAGACTTGGGTGATCTTATTGAAACGTATAAGATGCTGAGGGGGCTTGACAGGGTAGATAGAGAGAGGATGTTTCCCCTCGTGGGAGAATCTAGGACTCAGGAGCATAGTTTCAGAATAAGGGGTCGCCCATTTAAAACGGAAATGAGTTTCTTCTCTCTGAGGGTCATGAATCTTTGGAGTTCTCTATCTCAGAAAGCTGTGGAGGCTGGGTCATTGAATGTATTTAAGGTGGAGATAGACAGATTTTAGATAGATAAGGAAATCGAGGGTTATGGGGAGTTGAGGCCAAGATTAGATCAGCCATGATCTTATTGAATGGTGGAGCAGGCTCGAGGAGCCAAATGGCCTACTCCTGCTCCTATTTCTTATGTTCTTATGTCTTATGTTCTTATGTTAATCAACGACACTAAAAAACAGATTATCTGGTCATTATCACATTTTTGTTTGAGGGAGCTTGCTGTGTGCAAATTGGCTGCCACGTTTCCTATATCACAACAGTGACTACACACCAAAAGTACTTCATTGGCTGTAAAGCACTTGGGAATGTACTGAGGTCATGAAAGATGCTCTACAAATACAAGTTTTTTTTTCTTACATTGTACGCTCATCACGGTTCTATTGTGAAATGGAAGAGGTTCTTCTTGGAGCAGTGATGATGCCAAGCACTCCCAGGTTAGAGATGGTGCGCGGAAGAATGAGATGCTTTGTCTGCTCCCTTTATCATTGTCATTTTGCGTTTGATTATTGTGCAGTTAATGTCAAGTGTACGGAAAGGGTTTTTTCCCCCATGTTAACTCGTACCCGAACCAGGTTAAATCTGCCTCAGTTTCTCACACTTCAGCTTACTCTGTGCCCTCTACTGTACTGTGATAATGGCTAAGAGTACTTTCTCACAGCAGTACATAGGAACATTGGAAAAGGAGCAGGCCATTCAGCCCCTCAAGCCTGCTCTGCCATTCAATTAGATCATGGCTGATCTGTATCTTAACTCCATCTATCCACCTTTGCTCCATATCCCGTGATATCCTTAACTCAATCTCAGTTTTGAAATTTTTAGTTGACTCCCAGCCTCAGCAGCTTTTTGGGAGAGTGAGTTCCAGATTTCCAATACCCCTGACATCACCCCTGAATGGCCTAACTCAAATGTTAAGGTTATGTCCCCTTGTTCTGGACTCTCCCACCAGAGGAAATAGTTTCTCTCTATCAACTCAAATCATCTTAAACACTCAATTCGATCACCCCTTAATCTTCTATACTTGAAGGAATACAAGCTGAGTCTATGCAACCTGTCCTCATAATTTACCCTTTTATCCCCAATATTATTCTGGTGAATCTGTGCTGCACCCCCTTTAAAGCCAATATATCCTTTCTGAGGTGTTATGTATTATTTTCAACTGTTGTGAACTGCACCATCTGATCCGGTTTCACAGTTGTGCTTTCCCCCTCTTCTCGCTTCCCACTGTCTGTAGCTCACAAATCAACAGCTAAACCCAATAAAGACAATAACAGCTCACTATTCCAATGTGTTCTTTCTCCTCGGTTCCGCCCTACATGGCTCTTCCTTCTCTCCACATCCTCACTGTGTCCAAACCATTGCATCACCTCCAACTCTGAAACCCGTTCTTTCTAGGGTTGTCAACTGTGGTTGGATATATTCCAGGTTTCATCATATGACCTCCAACTGCCCCATGCTCCCACCATTGGTTGCTCTACACGTACATCCTGCTGGCACACCGCTGTCCTCTGCCAATTGGAAAGCGAACAAGTTCTTGGTTACCTGATTGGATGATTCTTAACTGTCCGTCAAGCAGCATTTTTTTTCACCATCTTCAATATTTTCATAACTAATAAACAAGTGTTCAAAGCAAATTAAAAAGAACGCACATTTTTTTAATGTCCCAATGATTTTTCTCCCAAGTTGCTCTCAGATTCTGGAGAATGTTCTGGAGATTCATCTTCAATTTCTGGCGACTTCAGGACAATCCTGGAGGGTTGGCAACCCTGATAGTTTTCCAGGTGGAGCTCCTTACCTCCCTCAGTCTTTCCTTCTTTGTATTGCATGTGATGCTCATGAGCTGCTTGAGATGTGTTAAGAGTTTAGACTAGTGGGAATGATGATATGACCTGGGAGGCTTTTGCCGATTAGCTTTGAGCCCAAGTAGAGCTGCTATACCCTTGATCTCTGCTGCTGCATTCAGCGTGCCAAGGAAGTTATCCAAGTTGGGCTTTTGAAATAACGACTTGCATTTATATAGCGTTTTTCACGACCTTGGGATGCCCCAGCCATTAAAGTATTTTTGAAGTGTAGACATGTTGTAATGTAGGAAACACTGCAGCCAATTTTGTGCACAGAAAGCTCCCACAAACAGCAATGTGATCAGGACCAGATAATCTGTTTTAGTGATGTTGGTTGAGGAATAATTAGTAACCAGGGCTCCACTGCTCTTCTTCAAAATAGTGCTTTGAGAGGGCAGACGGGGCCTCAGTTTAACACTTCATCTGAAAGACAACACAGCACTCCCTCAGTACTGCACTGGGAGTGTCAGTCTGATTAGGTATCCAAGTTGAACCCATGATGTTCTGACTCAAGAGGCGTGAGTGCTACCAACTGAGCCACTGGCTGATACTAATGTAGTATAAGCAATATGCTTCTGACGAATAGCTATTAACTCATTGATCTATGGAGAGTTTTCTGAAGTAAATCTATAACCTTGAGCGTGATTCTGTGCTCTGTAATTGAGCTATAATTGCACGGCGAGAAGCTGATTCCCCTTCATCCTCACTCCCCGTCTTTGTTTCTCTTTGCAGACACGGTCCGATCGCCACGGTTGAAGTTGTGGTCTCTGTGGTGGGTTTTTAACTCCACTGGCTATTACCTGGTGGTCTACTACGTGCAGATCCTGTGGGACAACATCTCCCCGTCCAGGGAAAACAGGGGCGTCTACAATGGAGGCGTGGATGCGGCCGCAACACTGCTAGGTAAGGGATAAAAAAATTTCATAATGGCGGACTTTCATGGCCACCAGACTCTACTGTTCTAATATAGAATCATAGAGCATGGAAGGAGCCATTCATCCTATCGTGCCGGCTCTTTGAAAGAATCCCATTCCCCTGCTCTTTTCCCATAGCCCTGTAAATTTTTCCTTTCTAAGTATTTATCCAGTTCATTTTGAAAGCTACTACTGAATTTGATTCCACCATCCTTTCAGGCAATGCATTGCAGATCATCATAAGTAGCTGCGTTAAAAAAAAAGGAAAATTCTCCATTTTAAGTATGTATCTAATTCCATTTTGAAAGTTACTATTGAATCTGCTTCCACCAGCATTTGAGGCAGTGCATTCCAGATCTTAACAACTCATTGCATTAAAGGAAAATGTCTCCTCATCTCCCCTCTGGTTCTTTTGTCACTTTTCTTAAATCTGCGTCCTGTGGTTACCGACCCTCCTGTCAGTTTCTCCCTATCAAAATCCCTCATAATTTTGAATACCTCCGTTAAATCCCAGAGGTTGTGATTAATTGTCCAAGGAACATAGCAGAACGACTATTACAGTTCAGGTTGTGTCCCATGGCTGTGGTCATGGCTAGACAGCAGTTTACAGAAGCAGACTGAGTCCCTTATGAATCTAGACCAGCCAGGAATTGGTTAGGGGAGCTCTGGTATAATGCCTAATCTTAAGTTGTGGTCGGTCATTTATTGGGAGAATAGTAGAATCCCCACCATGTTCTGCCATCACCTCAAGGTGGACAATAAAACCTTACCATACTGATCCATACAGGCTAAACCACTTGGTAAGATTTATTTACAGCCGAAACAATATACAGCTGAACGTGAAAGATCCTATGGCACTATTTTGAGGAAGAGCAGAGGAGTTTTTCCCGGTTTCCTGCCCAATATTCATTCCTCAACCAACATCGCTAAAAACAAGATTATCTGGTCATTATCTCGTTGTGGTTTTGCTGTGCACAAATTGGCTGCCATGTTTCCTACATTAAAAGAGTGACTACACTTAAAAAGTACTTCATTGGCTGTAAAGTGCTTTGGGACATTCAGAGGCAAGTTTTTTTTCCTTTCTTGCTCACCTCCCACTTATTGACTATAGAAATTTTTGGTTATGTAAGCTCGTCCACCACTTCCATTTCCTTGCCATCAAAGTCCACTTTGCTGACAGCAACGAGAGAAAGATCGTGAAATCTTTAACTTTAGGAAATGTTGAAATTTTTCAGAGCTCTACCTCAGGAGTCAAAGAAGCAAGGTTATTTACTCCAAGGTTTGGCTCTGGCTTGTGTTGCAACCCCTAGATTCACATTGGTCGAAATCGGAGAACTTGCCAAAACAATTTGTTTACATCACCTGAGGCTGCCAGTTCAAGCAAGAAATTAGAGTTCGAGAAACCCAATTGTTAGACAAACCCATTCACCCAAACCAAGAATTGACTTAGAACAACATGATCATTACCTGCACTACAGCATAGTCCAATGTTCAGGCAGTCACAAATACCAAGAAACATTGCTGTAAAGTGATGACACTTGTAATCTTGGTTGCCCAGATTTCAGAGCCAGAGATATAAACAGATCCCTCCACACCCCTAAAGCAAATTCATCATGCTGCTGACTTTTGGCATGTAGGATTCACAAAATGTAAGTATGTCAAAGTCTAATAACATTCAGCTTAACCCCATTCTCCCCACACACTTGAATATAAAGACTTCTATTTATATAGCGCCTTTCATATGTTCTAAAGTGCTTTATAGCCAATTAAGTATTTTTCAAGTAGTCACTGTTGTAATGTGAGAAGCAGGGCAGCCAAGTTATTCACAGCAAGATCCCACAAACAGCAATGTGATAAAGACCAGATAATCTGTTGTTATAGCGATGTTGCTTGAGGGACAAATATTGGTCAAGACCCTGGGGAGAACTCCCCTGCTTTTGTTTGAAATACTGCCATAGGATCTTTTACGTCCACCTGAGATGGCAAACGGGACCTCGGTTTAAAGTCTCACCCCAAAGACGTTACCTCTGACAGTGCAGCACTCCCTCAGTACTGCATTGGAGTGTCAGCCTGGATTTTGTGCTGAAGTCCCCGGAGTGGGACTTGAATGTACAACCTTCTGACTCAGAGCCGGGAGTGCTACCATTGAACGACGGCTGACACTACATGTGAACAAGCTACATCAGCAATCTACTGCCTTAATTTTCACTTTTTAGATAGAAATCTCTACATCTACCCTTTCATAACCTTGAAGAATTTTTTCGGGTCTACCCTCGGCTTTCTCTTTTCTAGAGAATAGAGCCCCAGCTTTGAAAATAAAAGCCAAAGATGTTACTGCGAGTGTCACTGGGATTTTGTAACCGCCCCCCCCCCCCCCAAATCCATTGCTTCTGTCTGATCCTCATACGGGATCTCGTGCTCCCTGAAGTTTTTCAGTTGATTTCCTTCGTCTCGTTGGCAGGTGCCATTGCGTCTTTCTCAGCGGGGCACGTGACGCTGCGCTGGTCGCTGTGGGCGGAGCTGGTGATTTTCGTCATCACGGCGTTGCAAGCCGGACTTCTGTTCCTCATGAACACCACCACCAACATCTGGGTCTGCTACGTTGGCTTCGTCCTTTTCCGGAGCAGCCACCAACTCTTGGTTCCCATAGCAATGTGAGTATGCCTTGTGTTTCCTCCCACTGAAAGGGCAGTGGAAGCAGATTCAATAATAACTTTCAAAAGGGAATTGGATAAATACAACAATTTACCGAGCTATGGGGAAAAAGCAGGGGAGTGGGAGTGATGTGCCAGAGGGTCACTGGCATGTCTGGAACTGCTCACTCAAGGCGAGGAAAGACTTAAATGGAAGCACAGAAGGAGGCCATCGTGCCTGTGCCGGAACTTTGAAATAGTTCCACTCCTCTGCTCTTTCCCCATAGTCCTGCAATTTTTTCCTTTCTAAGCATTTATCCAATTCCCTTTTGAAAGCTATGTTTTGAATCTGCTTTCACCACCCTTTCAGGCCGTGCATTCCAAATCATAACAACTCGCTGCATAAAAAAAGAAAAATCCTCCTCCTCTCCCCACTGGTTCTGTTACGTATGTAATAACTCGATAGACTGAATACTGTAAACTAACACAGGTACAAACCTGGCTCTGCTTTATTAGGGCCCAAAGTGATTAATTTACATGATGGCTTGCCTTTTATACCTGGGCCACACACACGTGCATACAGCCCAATGACCTCCGACAGTGGCACCACCTGGTGGCTAGTAATCGCAAGCATACATACATGATGGGTTCATTTGTCAATTAACTTAAATCTGTGTCCTCTGGTTACTGACCCTCCTGTCAGTGGAAACAGTTTTTCCTTATTCGCTCTATCAATATGATTTTGAACAGTTGTTTATGAAGTCACTGAAACAATAGCTTCCTCTAAGAATTATTGACTTACATCTATTAAAATAAACCAAAAAAATCCAGCCATTGGCGTATTTAAAGTAATTTAAAGTAGTTTAATAGAGACTTGTGATGTGAGAAGGATGGAATCCTCGAACACTCGATCGCTCGCTCACTCACTCACTCACGGTGCGGAGGGGGGTTGGGGGTCCTTGCTTGATTGAAGAGTTATGGTAAGCAACACAGGATGTCCGTGCCACTACTCCCATTCCTGGGGTCACTTTATACAAGATCAAAGTGCCAACCATCAGCAGGTTTATGTCCGATAGACTGTCATGAGAATGTCTTTGGCTTGGGGCCCACGGAAGGCTACAAGACAAGTTACATTTCTTCCCAACAGCCAGACATGCAAGAGAAATTCAATGGCTGTTTCTGCACAGATCTGAACCCACTTTATATTAGTCTTGAAATGCGGCAGCAATTTACACACAGCAAGATACCACAAACAGCACCGAGATCGTCTGTCTTTTAGTGATGTTGGCAAAATGGCAAATATTTCCTCGGCACTATTTCGAAGAAGACCAAAGAAGTTCTTCTCGGTGCCCTGGCCAATATTTATCCCTCAACCAACATCATTAAAACAGATTATCTGGTCATTATCATATTGCTATTTGTGGGACCTTGCTGTGTGAAAATTGGTTGCTATCTTTCCTACATGACAACAGTGACTACGCTTCCTAAAAGTTCTTCATTGGCTGTAAAGCACATTAGGCCTTCCTGACATCATGAAAGGCATGATCTAAATTGAAGGCCCTCTTTCCTTTTTCTCTCTCTACCACTCCCTCTTTCGTTCTCTCTCTCCCTCTTTCGCTCTTTCTCTCTCTCTTTCGCTCTTCTTCCTCTTTCGGGCGCCCTCCCTCATTCGCTAGCCCTCTCTCCCTCTTTCGCGCGCCCTCTCTCCCTCTTTCGCGCGCCCTTTCTCCCTCTCTCCCTCTTTCCCTCGCTCCTGCTCTCGCCCTCTTTCGCTCCTTTGCTCCCTCGCTCCCGCTCCCTCGCTCTCTCCCTCTCTTCCCCTGTTTTTCTCTCTCTCTCCGTTTTACTATCTATCTCGCTCCATCTCCCTCTCTCTTTCTCCCCCATTTCTCTCTCCCCCCCCCCCCCCATCTATCTCTCTCTCTCGCTCTCTCCCCTCTATCTCTCTCCCCTTCTCGCTCTCTCCCCTTCTCGCTCTCGCTCTCTCCCCTTCTCTCTCTCGCTCTCTCCCCTTCTCTCTCTCGCTCTCCCCCTTCTCTCTCTCGCTCTCTCCCCTTCTCTCTCTCGCTCTCTCCCCTCTATCTCTCGCTCTCTCCCCTCTATCTCTCGCTCTCTCCCCCCTATCTCTCGCTCTCTCCCC